>NC_058136.1:44408442-44468365 GCF_016433145.1 Gracilinanus agilis
CTTGGTGTCCCCTACTATTCACCCCCTCTTTCCCATCCCCCATGTCATCTTAGATTATTTAGTGTTCTACCCTCTCCCTGTGAATTATTCTTCTGATTACTATAATAGTGAATAGAGTTCACTACAGAGAATTATACATAACATTTCTCCACATAGGAATACAGATAATTAGATCTTACTGAGGCCCTTAAAAAGGCAAATTTAAAAATTATGAATTTTCTTTCTTTCCCCTCTGTTTCTTATTTACCTTTTCATGTTTCTCTCGATTTTTGTGGTTGGATATCAAACTTTCCATTTAGCCCTGGTCTTTTCTGTGCAAATACTTGGAATTCTTCAATTTTGTTGAATGCCCATACTTGCCCCTGTAAATATATACAATTTTGATGGGTAGTTGATCCGTGGTTGCAGGCCCAGCTCTCTTGCCTTTCTGAATATTGTATTCCAAGCCTTGTGGTCTTTTAGCGTGGAGGCTGCCAGATCCTGTGTGATCCTGATTGGTGCAACTTGATATTTGAATTGTCTCTTTCTGGCTTCTTGTAAGATTTTTTTCTTTTGCTTGGAAGCTCTTGAATTTGGCAATTATATTCCTGGGTGTTTTCTTATCTGGATCGAATGATGTGGGTGTTCTATGGATCCTTTCAATGTCTATATTGCCCTCTTGTTGTAGGACTTCAGGGCAATTTTGCTGAATAATTCCTTTTAATATGGAGTCCAGGTTTCTATTAATTTCTGGTTTTTCTGGAAGACCAATGATTCTCAAATTGTCTCTTCTAGACCGGTTTTCTTGGTCTGTCACTTTCTCATTGAGATAGTTCATGTTTCCTTCTATTTTTTCAGTCTTTTGACTTTGTTTTATTTGTTCTTGTTGTCTTGAGAGATCATTAGATTCTAATTGCTCAATTCTAGCCTTTAGGGACTGGTTTTCAGCTATAATCTTTTGGTTTTCGGCTATGATCTTTTGGTTTTCAGGTATAATCTTCTGGTTTTCCTTTTCAATCTGGTCATTTCTGGTGTTCAATTTGCTTATCAGTTCACTTGATTTCTGAGCCTCACTTTCCAATTGCAAGATTCTACCCTTTAAACTTATTTTCTTGCCAGATCTCTTCCATTTTCCTCAAAATCTCAGTTTTGAACTCTTCCATAGCTTGTGACCCGTTTTCCTTATTTGAGGAGGGTCCGGGTGCTTGTTTGTTCTCCTCCTCTGTTTCCTTGGTTGTCTGGATTTTCTCTGTGTAAAAGTTGTCAAGTGTTAAAGACTTCTTTTTCTTGTTGTTAATCTTTCTCTTCTGAACTTCCTGAGTCTGGGTAGCCATCATTAGCCCAGCAGCTTCTCAGCTTTATCCTCGTGCTCATTGACTGTCTGCGGTCTTTTGGCTCCTGAGGTCTGAGGTCTGGTTTTTTCCAAGGTCAAGCCCCCTGGTGGACCCCCTTGCTTGATCCTCTTCCCGAGGTTTCTTTACAAGTCTCAGTGCGCTGCTTCCACAGTCTTATACCCGTCTGCACTGGTTCCCCACTCAGGGTTTCAGAGCCTTAGCTCGCAGCTGTGTCTGCTTCCACCCACGGCTCGGCCCTGTGCTTGCGCTCCGAGCCCGCGCTCAGAGTTCATGTGCATTCTTTAGCTTTTTGGGGACCTAAATCTTGCTGCTCTCAGGAACAGGCCCTGGAGCTGCCAATGACTCCATGGGTGCCCCAAATTTGCTCTATTTCTTTTTAGCTGGCCTCGGTGCTATAGGTGGTGTGTGTGGAGGGGGTAGGAGGGGGGTGGTTGCTCAGCCTGTGATTTAGTGAGAGCTGTTTCACCCCTTTATAGCATGGAAATGTCCTGATTCCACGTACTTTCCATGCTGCACCCTGTTGTGGGGTTCCTCCGTTCGTCAGGTCTCGTTTTTCTGTCCCCTTGAGGAGTCTTGTGTGTTTCGGTCAGGAGAGGTTAAGAGCTGCTTTTTAGTCTGCCGCTATCTTAACCCGGAAATTTTTTTCTGGAGTCTTTTTGCTAGTATTCTATTTTTGCATCTATGTTCATTAGGGAGATTGGTCTGTAGTTTTCTTTCTCCATTTTTGGTCTGCCTTGCTTTGGAATCAGTACCATATTTGTGTTATAAAAGGAATTTGGTAGGACTCCTTCTTTGCTTATTATATCAAATAATTTGTATAGTATTGGGATTAGTTGCTCTTTGAATGTCTGATAGAATTCACTTGTGAATCCATCAGGCCCTGGCAATTTTTTCTTAGGGAGTTCTTTGATAGCTTGTTCAATTTCTTTGTCTGATATTGGATTATTTAAGTATTCTATTTCTTCTGCTGTTAATCTAGGCAATTTATATTTTTGTAAATATTCAACCATATCACCTAGATTGCTATTATTTATTGCCATATAATTGGGCAAAATAGTTCTTAATGATTGCCTTAATTTCCTCTTCATTAGAGTTGAAGTCTCCCTTTTCATCTTTGATACTGTTAATTTGGTTCTCTTCTTTCTTTTTTTATTAGATTTACCAGTACTTTATTCATTTTATCTGTTTTTTTTCAAAATACTAGCTTCTAGTCTTATGTATTAGTTCAATAGTTTTTACTTTCAATTTTATTAATTTCTCCTTTAATTTTTAGTATTTCTAATTTAGTTTTCATCTGGGGATTTTTAATTTGTTTGCTTTCTAGTTTTTTTAAGTTGCATGCCTAATTCATTAACCTCTGCCCTCCCTATTTTGTTAAGATATGCACTCAATGATATAAATGTTCCCCTTAGAACTGCTTTGGCTGCATCCCATAGGTTTTGGTAAGAAGTCTCATCATTGTCATTGTCTTCAATGAATTTATTAATTTTTTCTATGATTGGTTCTTTCAGTAACTAATTTTGGAGAATCATATTATTTAATTTCCAATTAATTTTTGGTTTGACTCTCCATGTATTCTTACTAATAACTATTTTTATTGTATTATGCTCTGATACGGTTGCATTTATTATTTCTGCTTTTTTGTATTTGTTTGCCATGTTTCTAAGCCCTATTACATGGTCTATCTTTGTGAATTTTCAAAAGAAGGTGTATTCCTTTTTGTCCCTATTTATTTTTCTCCATATATCTATTAACTCTACTTTTTCTAGGATTTCATTCACCTTTCTTATCTCTTTCTTATTTATTTTTTGGTTTAATTCATGTAGATCTTATAGGGGAAGGTTGAGGTCATCCCCGACTATAGTTTTGCTATCTAGTGCTATCATTTTAAAAAATGGGACACAGCAACTTTACGTGAATTTAAGTTAATTTCTCAGGGTCAATAGCAAAGTTTCAACAAGGCAGATCTGAACCCAGGTCTCCTGCTGCCAGGTCTGGCACTATACTTATTACACTACAATGCTTCACCAGGAAGAAGCATTAACCATGAGATATGGGAGCCTATGCCTATTTGATTTAATATCACCATCTTCACAGGAAAAGGAAAGGAGACAAATTGAAAGCTGAAGGCTTTAAATTGACTAAGTCCAATAACATGAGTCAATGCCAGTTGTTCACTTAAGCCAAGAAAAGACTGCAAAATTGGCTATTTGAATACATATGCAGCATAAGTTCAGAAATATTTATATTTAAGGGATTGCTAAGAGGTGACTTACATTCATAACCCATGCATGATCGATACTGTAATAGCCAATAATACAAATATTCTCTAAATCACAGATGGATTCTCACTATAGGACAGGTGTTATTCCAAAACAATATAGTGGGAACTGTAAAAATCTGCTTATAATGACAGTAGGATAAAGAGACCAATTGATTTTTCCCATGTGGGTAAGTAGAATCTCAACCTTTCCTCACTGAAATTGCCTCAGACTATATTAGCCTAACCTATTTAAATGTTTTAAAATAGTTTGTAGGAAAAAAGGCTAAATCTCTTTAAAAAACAAAAGACTTGAGAATCTCTGAATTGGAAGGGACCCCAGAAGCCTATGCCATACCTCCCTTCAACATCAACCTCAACAAATAGGCACTCAACTTTTGGCTTAAAAACCCCCAGTGAAGGGAAACATATTGCCTATTGAAGTAGTCTAGTCTACTTTAAATTACTCAAAGTGTTGGGAAGTTCTTCCTTATATCATATTTATGTTTTTCTCTATAATTTCCACCCAATGTTCCCAGTTCCCAGATTCTCAGTCTGTCCTCTAAGGTTAAACAGATCAAATATTGTGTATAACAACTTTTCAAATCTTTCAGGGCAGTTAGAATGTCCCCTTGCAACTGGGAGGGAGGGAAGTGTTAATAAGATGGCCTGATGCTCTTTATTCACCTGTTATCAGACTATTACCTACTATCTTTGAACCAGACTATGACACTGGACACTGCTCTCTACTAGTTATAATACTTATCTTTCGGTTTGTTTTCAGTCTTCTCTGAAGGATCTTCATGTATCAGTATCCATATCTATGTCCATTGAACATGAGTGCCACCAAGCCTGTCCCTTTCTGTACTCTTGATCCTAATAATCTCATCAGCTCCCAAACAGATGACTTGTCTCTGTACAGTTGATTTCGAAATCTACATTCCTAGCTCTTATCTCCCTCCAGAGCTCAAGTCTCCACCATCAAATGACTGCTAAATATTTCTACCTGGGTATTTCAAACAACATACATACTTTAAACTCAAGATGTCCAAAACTGAAATTATTGCTTTCCTCTCATGAACCTGTGAGTTCTCAAAAATTGCCCATTACTGTTGAGGATACCCATTCTAGACACTGATGTTTGCAACCTCAGGGTTATCCTCAGTTCTTCCTTCTCCCTTACCAGCTGCCAAATCTTCTTGATTCTATATCTCCAACACTTCTCATATCCATCTTCTTCTCTCTTTTCATATAGTCACCACTCTACTTTAGGCTTTCATTGGTGGTAGCTGCTTTGCCCATTGGAAGAACATTTTTATATGACCTACACAGAAATGGTAAGGTACCATGATGCTCCCTCTGGTTGCACTTGAAGAAAAAAGGAAAACAAAGAAAAGGAAATAGAGCCTGAGTTTAAGTTTTCCTGTTGGCCTGGTAAATATGATAGAAATTTTGAACAGATCAGTCTATCCACTTGACCAAAAGCAAAGTAAGATTAATCAAGATAACAAACCAAAGGGTTCTTTTTGTAAGTCTCATCTACTAATTACATTCTCCTCAGTTCACTTTCTTTCTTGATAAGATTTGGGTCTGCTTATTTCTATCTTTTTAAGGGTTAAAGAGACTTCCCATTATATCTTTGATACTCCAAGGCTTGTCAGATTTTAAGGTCAGTAGAAGTATTCTTCCTTCACAGAACAAGTTATTTTTGACTCACAGCTTAAATTCATGACAATAATCTGTCACCTTAACATTATCAGCATGACTAGTGGAATTGCATACATAGCTGAAGCCCAAAGGAAGAAGTGAAGAATACTAACACCCCATTAAATCCTCTATCACACCCAACCCAAACAGTTTGAAAGTTAGTCGGTTATCACATGATGAGAGGATGTTATAATAAGCAACTTCCTATCAGGAGAGTTGATTTAGGAATGATTAATGGTTACCAAAGGAATGTTTTCCCAATGGGAATAATGACCATGGCACAGAGTTCACTTATGAGAATTGCCATTCATGGCTACAGTGTCTGGTTTTCTAGTCCTAACTGGGAGAAAAGGTAAACAAAAGCAAAAACTTCACTTGGAGAGAAAATAAACATCATTAGAATGGTGGTAAGTATTAAGGTAGGTAAAGCCTTTTACATCAAAACTATTGGCCAAAGTAGGCAAAAGCAGGGAGCACTTTGACAGTTGTGAATTGGTTAAGACTCAGAAGAGGCAGTGGAAATAGTGTTTAAAATGCTGGACATGGAGTTAGGAAGACACGTATATAAATTATGTCTTAGGCACTTACCAGCTGCAGGACCTCAGAAAAGTCACTTCATCTCTGGGCCTCAGTTTCATCATCTATATGATGAGTAAGTTAGAGTCAATGACCTCTGATATTCCTTCCAAGATCCAGGAGAAAAGAGTCATCAATAGCACCAAATGTAGTAGGATAGGTCGAGAAAGATGAGTACTGAAAAAAAAAGATCATAGGATTTAGCAATTAAGAGATTACTAGTCTTTTATAGTCAAAAATTGCATTCAAAAGTATCTGGGATAGTACCCTGCATATGGTAGGTCTGTGAAAATATCAGTTGTTTGCATAGAGTAAGCTAAAATTTTCTCCATAAAATAAGAGATATAGTTAGATCTGTGATTTCAGTGGAATATGGAATATACTGAATTAAAACTCTCCATCTATAGCTTTATGGCAAATATTTTTCATCTTTTCTGTGTTATGGACCAATTTGGTGGGTTGGAAAACCCTAAAGGCTCTTTTTCAGAATTGTGTTTTAAATGCACAAAATAAAATACAATTATAAAGGAAACAACTTTTATTGAAACACTTCCATCAAAGTAGCTAAAAGACTAAGTTCAATGACTCCCTCCCCCCGCTAGGATAGGAATTCTTGTCTTAGGTAGCTGTCAGAAAACTGAGAGGGTATGTGGCTTCCTACAGTTAGACAACTACTATGGATCAGAGGTGTGTAAAAAGTAATTAGGGAAATGTATCAAAACTACATTTCCCGTGATCCAACATGGTCCAACTGGTTTCCGTTTCCGACGTCTTGACGCAGGGGAGCGCTTAAATCTCGTGGGTTAGGAGGGAGTGGTCTCTTTGGCGAGTAGGCAATGGCGAGGAAACAGGAAACAAAATGGAGGTGGCGGCAGTTTTGAATGCTTACAAGCGCGTGGTCTAATGATTTTATCTATCAACATGGCTTTAATTAAAATACTAATATATATATTTATACCAGCCTTTATCATTTTTAATATTAATAGGTGAGATTTGAATTAAGCTTTTCCTGGCTCCAAGGCCAGCTCTATATGTGCTGCATGTTGCTTCTGCTTAAAGTCAAAGAGAGAAAAAAAGAATTAAACATAGATAAATTGATATTTAGCAAAATATTTAATTTGAATGTACAATTCTGGATTTCAATATTTTTTGCTTTCTCTCTACATGTATAACTTTCCTTAAAATATGTATGAAATTAACTAATCATCCATGCTATTTTAATAAAGTTATATTTTAAAGAAAATGTATACTTGAAGTAAATATCTTTCCTTAAATTATGTATGAAAGTAGCTAGTAATTCATATTATTTTAATAACATTGTATTTTGTAGAAAACATGTAAGTGACTGAATTGTGGACTAATATCCATCTTGAAGCCTAAGGGAAGCCCAGCTGATTGGCCTAGATTGTAGTGCCTAGAACAAGATAAACTACTGCCAAAGAATGTGTGGACCAAAAAATTATGGATGTGTGGACCAAAAAAGTATGGACAAAGAAGTTCTAACATAGACTCCTACTTCTTGGCCTCTATGAGTGTGTTGGTTGAAGAGGATTGTCACTTGAAACATGGGCTTTAAGTACTCCCTACTAAAGGGCAACTTGAGGGGTGATACACAACGATTCTGGCCCAGGATTTGTCTTTCTGACCTTGGCCTTTCTGGGTTATATAATGAGCAATGAAATCTCTGGATTAAAAACTATGAATTCTCTGGGTTGTTTATTTCTTGGAATAATTTCAAATAATTTCTAGAATGGTTGGACCAATAGAATGACATATACTTGTTGAAGCTGTTACGAATAAAATGGATATAGATGGATATTAAAAGTAATCCATCTATATCCATTTTATTTGTAACAAAGCCACAATGAATCTTTGTGATCCTCATTTCCTTGTCTAGATAGTAATCATTACTTCAGCAATAAATTTTACAATTGTGATAGGCATTGCAAATCAACCTCACCCTACAACAATTTTCGAAATCTGTTCTCTCCTATTGGAAAATGGACCAGTCTTTGCCTATTTCCAGTCACATGGCACATCTCCCATCCTCCATTATCTTTTCCAAGTACTTCAGCAGATACTCCCCTCAATTTTTTCCAGTTGATCAAGATCTGGCCACTTGAACATATCAAGTAACTCAGTATTCTCTTTGTATCTCCTTACTTATGTGAGTATGAATCCCCTATTAGTTATTTGCATTCTGTCCTTTTCAAGGGAGAAGGTTTTTTTTACCATCCTATCTCATAACTCTGTACAGAATCATATTTACCCCTCCTTTGATCTGCCTTTGTTAAATACTTCTCTAACCCCTCACCCCCATCCCAAATGTCCTTCAATTTTCTTTAGCCTCAGTACATTCTAAGATGTAAGCTTTGGATGTTATGAAGGGGCCAGTTCTACCCACTTGGGAGAACGCTAATTCCTACTTATAATGCCTTTTCTAGTGTGCCTTTTCTCCCCCTACCCACTCTGACACAGGTGGCCAGATCATATTGTCCAAAGGTATGTAAATTAGAAAGGGACTGAAGGGGGTAAAAGCTTTTGTTTTGTATAACACAGAACATACAAATGAGGACTTTCCAGATAATGGTGAGAAAAACTGAATAAGAACCAAAATGATTAATAAAATAATTTGTTGATATTCGAAGTAAAATTAGAAATATTCATCCAGATGAGACTGATTTCCAAATTCCCATGATGTTGATCAAGAAGGATTTGTTGCTATGACATTGGCTGGAATAGAAACTGTCAAATGAATGAAAAAAGGGTGCATTTCTGTTGCTATTATAAGAGAATTGTTGGAGCAACCATCATAATCAGACTTAATCCTCCTTCAATGTAACATTTTTTTTTCTGGCAGTCTTTATTTTAGGGACTAGACATCAGCAATTCCAGTTGTCAACAAATAGGTTTTTTGGATTCAGTTTTACAGACAAAGAAGGTATAAGTAATAAAAAGAAAAAATATCCCTCAACATATGGGTAAAATACTTGAAAATGCCTACTTGAAAAATTGTGTGGCCAATTCAGTGGAAACAATTTCATGTAGCCCTGCGCTATGGACAGGAGGTGAGGAGGGTTGCCTTTAGGACCTGGATTTTAATATCACGTTCCCTGTAGACTTTTCTCCAGGATGTAGGGGTTATGTCAAATGGAACTCTGATCATGATTTCTAAGAAAAGTTAGTAAGACGTAGCACAATTTACAATTAGATGAGCTCTGTTTGACATTTTACTAAAACTGCAAATTGTCTAAAGATTAACTAATTTTTTAAAAATGCAATGTAGTGATTAAAACAAAATGGCCACTTCCAGGTTAAGATGGCGGCAGAGTAAAGAGCAGCTGCTTAACCTCTCCTAAAGCACAAATATAGGACTCCTCAAGAGGACATAAAAACAAATCCAGATGAACGAAGGGACACACAACAGGGCGCAGCATTGGAGGTATATGGGATCTGGGCATTTCCATACTATAAGGAGCCAAAATAGCTCTCACTAAATAGCAAGCTGAGCAACTCCCTTTCCCCTCCCCCACCACCTACAGGGCCAAAGCCAGTGTACAAGAGTTAAAGCAAGTTTCGGCATCCATTAAGTCCTTGGCAGCTACCTGGGATCACCAGGGCCTGCTCCTGAGAGCAGCAAGACTTAAGATCCCAAGAGGCTAAAGAATGTGTGGACTTTGAACACAGACCTTGAGCTCAGGCATGGATGCAGGTACAGATGCAGATTCTGAGTGCAGGCACAGACCTTGGGTGGGGACCCAGTGCAGAGGGGTACATGACTGTGGAAGCAGCTCCCTGAGATTGTTAAAGGAGCTTCAGGCAGAGGAACAAGCAAGGGGACCACCAGGAGGCTTGACCCTGAGAACAACTAGTCCTGAGACCTAAAGAGGGTAGACAGACCCTGGGCATGAGGATAAAGCTGAGAGGGCCCTGGGCTAAAAATGGTAAGCCAGACACAGGAACCTCAGAAGAGAAAGATCAAGAAGAAATCTTTAACACTTGAAAACTTTTACACAGAAAAAATCAATACAATAGAGTAAACAGCAGAGGAGAACAAACAAGTAACCATATCCAAGCCTTCCCAAAAATTGAAAACTGGTCACAAGCTCTTGAAGAGTTCAAATCTGAGATTATAAGAAAGATGGAAGGGATCTGGCAAGAAAATAACAGTTTAAAAGGCAGAATTTCACAATTAGAAAGTGAGGCTCAGAAATCAAATGAATTGATAAGCAAATTGAAGACCATAAATGACCAGCTGGAAGCCTTGAAGAACCAAACACACCAGAATGAAAAGGAAAACCAAAAGATTATAGGCAAAAACCAGTCTCTAAAGGCTAGAATTGGGCAATTTGAAAAAGACGGCCCCAAATCAAAAAAATTGATGAGCAAATTGGAGGGAAACAGCTGGAAAACAGGATAGTCCAAAATGAAAAGGAAAATCAAAAGATTATAGCAGAAAACCAGTGTCTAAAGACAAGAATTGGGCAAGTAGAAGCCAATGAACTCTCAAGACAGCAAGAACAAAGAAAGCAAAGTTAAAAGACTGATAAAATAGAAGGAAACATGAAAAATTTCACTGAGAAAATTGACAGACCAAGAAAACAGGTCTAGAAGAGACAATCTGAGAATCATTGGTCTTCCTGAAAAACAGAAATTAATCGAAATTTGGACTCCATACTGAAAGAAATTATTCAGCAAAACTGCCCTTAAGTTCTACAACAAGAGGGCAATATAGACATTAAAAAGATCCATAGATCACCCTCTACCCTTAACCCTGAAAAGGCAACTCCCAGGAATATAATAGCCAAATTCAAGAGCTTCCAGGTAAAAGAAAAAAATTTTACAAGAAGCCAGAAAGAGACAATTCCAATATCAAGGAGCACCAATCAGGATCACGCAGGATCTGGCAGCCTCTACACTAAAAGACCGCAAGGCTTGGAATATGATATTCAGAAAGGCAAGAGAACTGGATCTATAACCATGGATCACCTACCCATCAAAACTGACTATATACTTCCAGGGGAAAGTATGGGTATTCAACAAGATAGAAAATTTCCAAGTATTTACACAGAAAAGACCAGGACTAAATGGAAAGTTCAATATCCAACCACAAAACCAAGAGAAACATGAAAAGGTAAGTAAAAAACAGAGGGGAAAGAAAGAAAACTCTTATTTTTAAATTTCCCTCTTTAAGAGCTTCAATAAGATCTAATTATTCGTATTCCTATATGGAGAAATGTTATGTATAATTCTCTGTAGTGAACTCTATTCACTATTATAGTAGCCACTATTATAGTAATTAGAAGAATTATTCACAGGGAGAGGTTGGAGTACTAAATGGTCTAAGATGATATGGGGGTAGATGGGAAAGAGGGGGGTGAATAGTAGGTGACACCAAGAGAAATTTGAATGAATAAGAAAAATAGGATATTCAATTACACACAAAGAGGGCATGGGAAGAGGAGGGGACAGATACTATTATAAGAAGGAGAGAAAGAAAGCTTTAAGAAGTAATATTTAAACCTTACTCTTAGTGGAATTAACCCTGAGAGGGAAGAGTAGCTACAGCCACTGGGATATAGAACTCTATCTAACCCTACTGAAAAAGTCTGAAGGGATAAACAAAGGGAAGCAGGGGAGTGGGGAGGTCAAAAAAAGGAGGGGAGGAGAAGAGGGAGGGAATTCATTATGCCTTAAAAATCAAAAAAGGGGAATAGAAAGGGAGGGGGTAGAAAGGGAAGTAAATCAAGGGAGGGGACAAGGGTTACTGGTTTGAAACAAAATACTGGTTTAAAAGGAAATAGCCTAAGAAGAAGGAGTAGAACTAGAGGAGGATACCAAAATGCTGCAGAATACACAACTAATAATTATAACTCTGAATGTGAATAGGATGAACTTCCTCATAAAACGGAAGCAAATAGCAGAGTGGATTAGAAACCAAAATCCTACCATATGTTGTCTACAAGAAACACATATGAGGAGGGTGGAACAAAATATTTTGGGCTTCGATTGAGAAAAAGAAGGCAGGAGTGGCTACTATGATTTCTGACAAAGCCAAAGTAAAATTAGATATGATTAAAAAAGACAGGAAAGGCAATTACATCCTGATAAAAGGCAGTATAGACAATGAGGAAATAACACTGCTCAATATGTATTGCACCAAATGGCATATCATCCAAATTCCTAAAGGAGGAACTGGCAGAGCTCAAGAAGGAAATAGATAGTAAAACCATACTAGTGGGAGATCTAAATATTCCTCTTTCAGATTTAGATAAATCAAACCAAAATATAAATAAGAAAGAGATAAGAGAGGTGAATGAAGTCCTAGAAAATTTAGATTTAATAGATATGTGGAGAAAAATAAACAGGGACAAAAAGGAATACACCTTCTTTTCAGCTGCACATGGTACATTCACAAATATTGACCATGGAATAGGGCATAGAAACCTTGCAAACAAATGCAAAAGAGAAGAAATAATGAATGTAACCTTCTCAGATCATAATGTAATAAAAATAATAATTAGTAAGGGCATATGGACAGGCAAATCAAAAACTAATTGGAAATTAAATAATATGATTCTCCAAAACCAGTCAGTTAAAGAAGAAATCATAGAAACAATCAACACTTTCACTGAAGAGAATGACAATGATGAGACATCCTACCAAACTCTGTGGGATGCAGCTAAGGCAGTACTCAGGGGGAAATTTATAACGTTGAGTGCAAATATTAACAAATTAGGGAGGGCAGAGATTAATGAATTGGGCATGAAGCTTAAAAAACTAGAGAGTGAGCAAATTAAAAATCCCCAGATGAAAACTAAATTAGAAATATTAAAAATCAAGGGAGAAATTAGTAAAATCAAAAGTAAAAGAACTATTGAATTAATAAATAAGACTAGAAGCTGGTATTTTGAAAAACAGATAAAAAAGACAAAGTACTGGTCAATCTAATTAAAATAAAGGAAAGAAGAAAACCAAATTAACAGTTTCAAAGATGAAAAGGGAGACCTCACCTCTGATGAAGAGGAAATTAAAGCAATCATTAAAAACTATTTTGCCCAATTATATAGCAATAAATATAACAATTTAGGAGATATGGATGAGTGTTTACAAAAATATAAATTGCCTAGATAAACAGCAGAAGAAATGACATACCTAAACAATCCCATATCAGAAAAAAAAATTGAACAAGCCATCAAAGAACTCCCTAAGAAAAAATCACCAGGACCCGATAGATTCACAAGTGAATTCTATCAAACATTCAAAGAACAACTAATCCCAATACTATACAAATTATTTGATATGATAAGCAAAGAAGGAGTCCTACCAAATTCCTTTTATGACACAAATATGGTACTGATTCCAAAGCAAGGCAGACCAAAAACGGAGAAAGAAAACTAAAGACCAATCTCCCTAATGAACATAGATGCAAAAATCTTGAATAGAATACTAGCAAAAAGACTCCAGCAAGTAATCAAGAGGATCATCCACCATGATCAGGTGGGATTTATACCAGGAATGCAAGGATGGTTCAACATTAGTAAAACCATCCACATAATTGACCACATCAACAAGCTAACAAACAAAAATCACATGATTACCTCAATAGATGCTGAAAAAGCTTTTGACAAAATACAATACCCATTCCTATTGAAAACACTGGAAACTATAGGAATAGAAGAACCTTTCCTAATAATAATAAACAGTATATATCTAAAACCATCAACAAGCTTCATATGCAATGGAGATAAATTTTAAGCCTTCCCAGTAAGATCAAGAGTAAAACAAAGATGACCATTATCACCTCTATTATTTAACATTGTACTAGAAACACTAGCAACAGCAATTAGAGAAGTAAAAGAAATTGAAGGTATTAAAATAGGCAAGACAAGACTAAGCTATCATTCTTTGCAGATGATATGATGGTATACTTAAAAAATCCTAGAGAATCAACTAAAAAGCTAGTAGAAATAATCAACAACTTTAGCAAAGCTGCAGGATACAAAATAAATGCACATAAATCATCAGCATTTATATATATTTCCAACACATCACAGCAGCAAGAGGTACAAAGAGAAACACCATTTAAAATCACCCTAGACAATATAAAATACTTAGCAATCTATCTACCAAAAGAAACACAGGAATTATAGAAAAAAAAAACTACAAAACACTTTCCCAACAATTAAAACTAGGTCTAAACAACTGGAAAAACATTGATTGCTCATGGGTAGGATGAGTTAACATAATAAAGATGACCTTTCTACCCAAATTAATTCATTTATTTAGTGCCATACCTATCAAACTACCAAAAAACTTTTTTACTGAATTAGAAAAAAACTATGTGTAAAGTTCATTTGGAAGAACAAAAGATCAAGAATATCCAGGGAAATAATGAAATAAAATGTGAAGGAAAGTGGCCTAGCAGTACCAGATATTAAACTATACTATAAAGCAGCAGTCATCAAAACAATATGATACTGGCTATGATACAGAAGGGAGGATCAGTGGAATAGACTTGGGGTAAGTGACATCAGCAAGACAGCGTATGATAAACCAAAGAGCTCAACTTTTGGGACAAAAATCCACTATTTGACAAAAACTGCTGGGAAAATTGGGAAACAATATGGGAGAGATTAGGTGTAGACCAACATCTCACACCCTACACCAAGGTGAATTCAGAATGGGTGAATGACCTGAATATAAAGAGGGAAACTGTAAATCAATTAAGTGAACACAGAATAGTATACTTGTCAGATCTCTGGGAAAGGAAAGATTTTAACAAGCAAGAGTTAGAGAAAATTACAAAATGTAAAATAAATGATTTTGATTATACTAAAATAAAAAGCTTTCCTACAAACAAAAACAATGCAACCAAAATCAGAAGGGAAACAACAATGGGAAAAAATCTTTATAACAAAAAACTCTGACAGGGGTCTAATTACCCAAATATACAAGGAGTTAAATCTACTGATTAAAAAATCAAGCCATTCCCCAATTGATAAATGGGCAAGGGACATGAATAGGCAATTTTCAGATAAAGAAATCAAAACTATTAATAAGCACATGAGAAAGTGTTCTAAATCTCTAATAATTAGAGAAATGCAAATCAAAATAACTCTGATGTATCACCTCACACCTAGCAGATTGGCTAAAATGATAGAAGGGGAGAGTAATTAGTGTTGGAGGGGATGTGGAAAAATTGGGACATTAATGCATTGCTGATGGAGTTGTGAACGGATCCAACTATTCTGGATGACAATTTGGAAGTATGCCCAAAGGGCTATAAAAGAATGCCTGCCCTTTGATCCAGCCATACCATTGTTGGGTTTGTATCCCAAAGAGGTCATAGATAAACAGACTTGCAAAAAAATATTTATAGCCGCGCATTTTGTGGTGGCAAAAAATTGGAAAACAAGGGTATGCCCTTCTAATGGGGAACAGCTGAAAAAATAGTGGTATATGCTGGTGATGGAATATTATTGAGCTCAAAGAAATAATAAACTGGAGGAATTCCATGTGAACTGGAAAGACCTCCAGGAATTGATGCAGAATGAAAAGAGCAGAGCCAGAAAAACATTGTACACAAAGACTGTTACACTGTGGTAAAATCAAATGTAATGGCCTTCTGTCCTATTAGCAATGCAATGATCCATAACAATTCTAAGGGACTTATGGAAAAGAAAGCTACCCACATTCAGAGGAAGAACTACAGGAGAGGAAAGACAGAAGAAAAGCAACTGCTTGAACACATGGCTTGAGGTGGACATGATTGGGGATGTAGACTCAAAATGACCACATGAATACAACTATCAACAATTTGGAAATAGGTCTTGATTGATGACACAGGTTAAAACCAGTGCAAATGTGCATCAGCTATGGTGGGTAAAGGGGAAAGTAAGAATATGAATCATGTAACCGTGATAACTTTTCTAAAAAATAAAAATTATTAAAAAAAATTGAAAAAAAAACAAAATGGCAACTTTCATTTCCTGGAGCAAAATATCTGAATATCTGTCACTGTCACAAGTCTCTACAATCCAGTCCTATTCCTTTCCCTTACCAATCATCTAGGCAGCATTGGTGAACCTTTTTGGGATCACATGCCCAAACTGCAATTTCAAGCTGCCTGTAAGCATTACCACAGATGGTGGAGAGAGAAAGTGATCACATTGGGTTGCTGAGTGGGGCATGTCAAAAATGTCCTAGGGGGTTGTGGAGAGGGAGAACGGAGCAGTCTTCTCTGTGCCACCAGGGCACACAAGCCACATCTTTGCCAAAATGGATCTAGCCCAACATCTAACCCCTTTTAAACACGGAGAACTTGAAGTACCTCCTAGTCAGCAAATAGTAGAGCCAGAACTTAGTATGCATTAATTAAGACATTTATATATGCCAGATGTTGTTATAAGTATAGAAGCTATAAAGACAAAAAGCATGGCCCCTGCCAATAAGGAGCACACATTCTAGTGAGAGGGACAAGATACATATAAATATGTATATACAACATATACAGAGAGTAAATGGGAAGGTCATATTAGAAGGAAAGCTCTATAGTGTGTATGGGAGGGGAAGCCACATATATGAGAAATAGAACAAAGTTAGAAATAAGATGACTTGATAACTAGCTATAATAAGAAAGCTGGGAAGAGGGAAGAGTTTGAGGGTAATGAATGAGTCTTGCTTTGGATATATCAAGTATAAGATGTTTATGGGACATCTGATTTATGGTGTCCCAAAGGCAATTGTTGATATATAATGGGAATTCAAAGGAATTACAGCTACATATGAAGATCTTGTAATGAATGAACTCATGGGAGTTCATGAAATCACCAGCTGAGAAGGTATAGACTACAGGCTGAAGAGGAGAAAACTCAAGACAGAAGTCAGGAACACCCAAGCTTAGTGGACATAAATAGGATGAAGATTCAGCAAAGGAGATGAGGAACAATCAAGATAGGTTGGAGGAGATCCAGGAGAAAAGAATAACACAAAAACCAGAGAAAAAAGACTATCCATAAAGAAAGAAATCTTTCAAAGCTACAGAGAAGTCATCAAAGACAATGACTGAGAAAATGCCATGAAATTTATCAATTAAGAGAGTAACTTTGAAAACAGTCGTTTCAGTTGAATGATGAGAATGTCTGAATGATGTGTTGAAAAGGAAGAGAAAAGAAAGAGTTTTTGGTAAAAAGCCTCAAGTTCTTGGTGACCCTTTTGGTTCCTTTCCCAAAATGATCAAGGCATAATACCATATTGCCTCTTCCCTTTAAGGGACATAGCAATCATGTTCTAAGATCTTCACTGATCAGTCTTATTAACATTATTCATCTTTCACTACTCCCACTATTCATGTTTTCAAAGCCATTTCCTAGGACCCCTGTTTCAGATACCAATGAATCCCTCATCTCCTAAAATATCTTTTACCTTTGTTCAAGTGAACTTCTTATATACTATTTCTTTTTACACTCATTTAGTGCTCTTGCCTTACCATTCCTTCAGTAAATTCCTGAGTAACCCCCCCCCCTTGCTTCAAAGAGAGGAAATATTCTGAAGAATATTCACAAGAATGGTTGGACATTTTAAAATTTTATTTATTTAATTTAGAATATTTTTCCATGGTTACATGATTCATGTTCTTTCCATCCCCTCCTTCCTACCCCCTCCCAGAGCCAACAAGCAAGTCCACTGGATTTTACACGTATCATTGTTCAAAATCTATTTCCATAATATTAATATTTGCAATAGAGTGATCTTTAAAAGTGTTGTGTGCAGATGCAAAGCATGGAATCCCTGCAAAGGTACGGGGATAGCCTCACCCAGAATTCCAGGGGACCCCCCTGGAGAACTTTGGGTGATGGGGCAGTTGAGAAGGGTTGGAGACAGTTATTTACTGGGAGTGGATGTGAGCAGACACTCTGCTTGCTATTCCTGACTTGGGGTTTCTCCTGAGGTGGCCATTGTAGCATAAGCCAGTGGTTTCTACTCATAGGGTTAGCCTGTTTGTTATTATTCTTCTTCATTAATATAATTATATAATTACTTAGTGATTAGAGAGTAAAGATATTTATCAATAGCAAGAGAGCCAGTTTCAGTTAAGTGTTTCATCCCCTCCTGTGGGGAGGGGGAAGGGCAGCATCAACTTAACAGTTCAGGGTTTCCTCTCATTATCCTAATACCCTCATTTACCCTTTCTAGTTTTCTTTGTTATTACTTAATATAACCTTTATCTTCAAATCTGGGCCTGATAATTATTTGGGAAAGATACTCACAACTCAGTCTAAACATCTAGTTTGAATCCTGTTGGCTGCCAGTTTAAGAAGATCTTTTCTGTCCTAAACTGTTAGATAACTAGCTTCTATATCTCCTCTAACTGACCTGAGAGGAATATAAATTAAAGAAAAGGAACATTATTGGGGTTTCAGCCATAACAGAAACTTACCAGAAGAATCTTATTCCTGTCTTCGTTATCAACTGAAGCAGAAGCAGTTAGACGGGGAGGGGTTTGAGAGCCAGGAGTGTTTAGCCCCCTCCTTTCCTCACTGAAGCCTGTCAATCTCTGGCTCTTGACTTAAAGCTCTATTTGGCCCTACACATTTATCTGCTTCTCCAAACTATCTGTTATTATCATCATGACAAAGTCAACATCCCTAATCATGTACCCATCGAACTATGTGATCAATCATACATTTTTCTTCTGCATTTCTACTCCCGCAGTTCTTTCTCTGGATGTGGATAGCATTCTTTCTCATAAGTCC
Source organism: Gracilinanus agilis (assembly GCF_016433145.1). Lineage (NCBI taxonomy): Eukaryota > Metazoa > Chordata > Mammalia > Didelphimorphia > Didelphidae > Gracilinanus > Gracilinanus agilis. The sequence goes on from NC_058136.1 coordinate 44,427,078, forward strand.
CTCAGAATTGTCCTGGATCATTGCATTGCTGCTAGTAGAGAAGTCCATTACATTCGGTTGCGCCACAGTATATCAGTCTCTGTGTATAAGGTTCTCTTGGTTCTGCTCCTTTCACTCTGCATCAGTTCCTGGAGGTCTTTCCAGTTCACATGGAATTCCTCCAGTTCGTTAAGGAATGGTTGGATATTATTGAGGTGGATTATATATGGTGTTTCTCAGGCACAGCTAGCATTCTACTCCTGCTATGGGAAAATTCCAGCTCTAGCACTGAGTTTCTCCATCAGATAATCCTTTCCATTTGTCAGGAATGGAGATGTTCCAAAGTAAGATTTCTGTGCCTCCTACCTTGAGCTTCACTTAACAATACAAGATAGAAGGGGGTTGAGGAGGAGGTATCCTGCAGGCCTCTGTCCTGAATTTCTGCAAGAAAACATTTTTACCTTTCCATTTCTCCAAAATACAAAATTTAAAGTGGAGCTTAGCAGAAGAGATTTCACTTCCTGTAGGATCATTTTCTTGTCTTCTTTCTCTGTAGGAAATGGTTTACTTGGCAAAGCCACATTCCATTTACTAAAATAAAGTCAGTTCTAATAGACTCCAATAGATTCCACCAGATGACAGCTTTTTAAATGGCACAGTTAAGATATAAGCATAACACTAACAATTTCCACTTAACACAATTTTCATAGGTGTATAAAAATAAAGTGCCTATTAGTTTCACTCCTAATGAATAGTGTTTGCTACAATAGCTCTAAAGCCTTCCCAGCACTCAAGTCAAAGAAAAAAAAACAACTGAAAAATGCCCTTTAGGATACTTGAGATGCTAAGCTTTTTAGTGCTAAGTCTCAATTTGATCACTGGGCTTCCACTTTGATAAGAAGCAGTAAGTCAGAAAATAACTGTTATATATATTTAGGAATTCTCAAGAATGAAAAACTTATTTAAACATTCTCTGCCAATTGCAGGAGATAAAAATGTGCATTGACGAAAGAATATGGACAGCTGTTAAGTTTAAAAATTTAAGCCTCACATTTAGGCTTTAGAAATAGGTAGTTAATGAGTTTTGAAGCACAAGTAAATCTAATAGCATGCAAGAAGATACAACCCTCGAAATAGATTAAGTTTTAAAGTTATACTTAAGATGAATCTGTTAAAATATAATACAGTCAATATGGGCTCTAATGTGTGGGTGATTTAACCTAAATTTTATTGTAAAGCTGTATGGCATTACTTGAAAAAAAACTTATACAAAAATCAATGTAATTTATGACACATACACCCACAAAAACTGTTTTAATAGATTCTCCATTATCATGGCAAAAGGTCCAATGAATATGGAAATAATTATATGACCATAGATTTACTTTCTTCATATGTTTTTATCTTTGGGGGAGTCCTTTAGTCTGTGGAGTCTTTGCTGCTACGGGGGTTTTTGTTTTTCTTTTTCCCCTTCCTGTCTAATCTTTTTTAGCCTGTCATTTAAAGTAAAAATGCCAGATGGCTTTTGTCAGAGAAAAGAAGCAGTTGGCTGTCATTCTAATGCCTCCAGCAGATTTTAGGCACAAAAAGAAGCCTATCTGCTCACATTTTCTTAACCTGTATCATTAGACAATATCAGGAGAAATCAGCCAGGAGACATTAACCATCAAGTTCTCTAGGTACCTTAGCAAAAGAAGAATCAGAGAGGGTGAATAGATTTAGATGGGATCCCAGACTTAAAGATGAAAGGGATTTTAATGGTCACCATCAAATCCAACCTTCCCATTCCACAGATAAGGAAACTAAATCCCAATAAGACTGATTTGTCCAAAGTTAAAAAAGGAGTGGCAGAGACAGGATTTGAACTCAGATTTTCTGACCTCACATTCAGCATATTTTGCATTGTACCACACTGGTTCAATTCATTTCCTCACAGTGGAGGAGGGGGAGAGAGAAAAAGAAAGGGGAGGAGAGAGAGTGGGAGAGAGAAAGAGAGAGACAGAGAGAGAGAGATGAATAGTAAAATTATAGTTGTGTTTCTATAGAACTTAAGAGAGTAGATATTAAGAAAAGGTAATAGTGTAGTTTTTAAAACTAAAATGGAGTTATTGGTAATCTTGGAATACTGGCAGAAAAGCCAGAAGTCACAATGGCACCCTGGTATAGGCATGTGCCCCTTTGTCTCGCATAGCACTTTATATGTGCGTCTCTTAGGACCTTTCCATAGTCTATCTTATATTATGATGATTTCTGTAGGTGCCTTTTGTGAGTACCAGACCAGAACCTCCTTCAGTCATTCATTATTTTATCCCCCACATTAACTAATACTTACCACATAGTAGTAAACATACGGCTCTATTCAATGCAATCTAATAAGCATTTAAAAAAACACCTTACCTTCTGTCTTAGAATTGATGCAAAGTATTGGTTCTAAGGTAGAAGGGCAGTAGGGGCTAGGCTAGCCCAGGGTCACACAACCAGGAAGTGTCTGAGGCCACATTTGAACACAGGATCTCCAGTCTCCAGGCCTGGCTCTCTATCCACTGAGCAACCTACCTGCATCCCCAAAAGTATTTAATCTATATGTCAGGCACCTGCTAGTCCTGGAGATTCACTGATAAAAATGAAAACAATTCCTGTCCTCAAGGAGCTTGCTATCTATTGGAACAATAAATGGCACTTAAATGGGCTTAAGGTTTGCAAATGACTTGGCACACATTCGATTTGCTATATGAAAAAAGCTGCTAAGTAAAACAGGCTATTCTCAAGTTATAGACTAAGAAACTGTGATTGCCCAGGGTGGCACAGCTACTAAGTATCTGATGAAAAATTTAAAACGACCTCTTCCTAACTCCAAGTCAAAAGCAGGAGTCTATTCTCTCCTACATGCCACCTCCATTTCTAGGATGAATGAAAAAAGCCCTCCTTTCTACATGAAATGTCTTTGATCCCTTTCACCTGCTGCTACACTTCCACCTTATCTTTGTTTTAACTATAAGAGATAGATACAGACATACATACCATAGATACATGATGTTTTTTTTTCCCAAAAGAATATAAATTCTTTGAGAGTAGAGATCATTTCATTCTTTGCATTTGCCTGTTATACAGTAGGAACTTAATGAGTGGTCATTAGTTGATTATTTCCTTGTTACTCTCCATCTCAGCACTGGGAATCCCATTGTATGATCTCACCAAGAGGTGGGCTGCCCAGGAAATTTCACTTCTCTTTCCAGAAAGCCAGATCTACAAGTTCATGCACTTGGAGTAACTAGCAGGGAGAGCACCTAGAACTCCATTCTACAACTGCTATTTGGTTGGGACATTACACCGCTGTCTCACCAAAGCCAGATCAAGAACTCAACCTTTCCTAGGAACTCTCCTCTCAGGCAAAATGGGTAATCATATGAAGGAATGATTATTTATCAAGGGCTTCCTATGTGTCAAGCACTGTGTTCAAGACTGGAGATGCAAATATTTTCAAAAGTGAAGCATGATTTGTTGTCTAGGGCCAGGCAGTAGAGAGAATTGGATAAGTAGCTGGTTCATACACACTCAGTCACTAGTTGACTGTCTTGGGCACTGGGTCAGGATCTCCCCAAATGAGGGAATTAACTTCCCTATGGCTTGGGGCACCAATTCTAGAAGACCCAAGTGGGGAAGTCCAGCAAGGAGGATGCTGGTCCAGCTGTGGAAGAACAAGGAAGCAGGAAGACTGTAGTTATGGTGGATGGTTAGATGAGATGAGGTGAACCCAAAGCATGAATATACCTGTATCAGCTATGTAATAAACCAGAAATTCCCATTGCCCACCACTTCTCAAGCTTCTGCCATCTAATATATGTAGAAGCTCTCATACTGGAAGGGCTTTGCCACATGAATGAGTAGATGGAGCCTCAGTATGACTTATCCCAAAATAGCCAATGGTGGCTTCTATGAGGAAGAGAATCTACACCATGGCCCTGATCCTTTCAAAGGAAAATGAAAAAAGAAAAGGCTTCCATTTTCTAGGGCAGCCCAAGAGTCATTTTTTTCTTCAAGGTGAACAGTACGACCATGATGAAATTCAATCAGTTCATCTTGCAGAAACTTTCACCAGTGAAAACCAGACACTACTGCCAAAAGCCTGTCCATATAAGATACAAAGCTTTGTGCGAAAAGATTCATCAAGATGACCAAGGAATTCATTTGAACTCCCTACACAGATAAAACTAAACAAGATGCAGTGAGGTTAAAGGAAAACATTCAACTGCATCAGGGGTTCTGAGTTCTAGCTATGTGGCTGAAGACAAGTCAAAATAACTAACTGGGACATGGTTCTTTTTGTTCTAACATTACTGAACCCATTTTGATAATTTTACTCTACTTATCCAAGAAAGATAACAAATGATTAGGCATTTCAAATCCTGCCACCCTCTGAGTGTGCTGTTTCACTCTGTAGTAGTAAGGAGATGGCATGCCATAAAGAAAACACTTTCACTCTGAAGCAAAGAAAGGAGGTTCAGGGTTAGACTGCCTTTGCTTAGCTTAGTGGGAGAAGGATGAGTGTTTTCCAGTGATCAATGCTCACTGCTTTTCATTTGTTTTTTTTTCCCCGTTGTCAAGAATGTGAGTTAGTCAAGCATATTGGTTTGTTCTGATCCCTAAGAGAGAGAGAGACTAATATTTTCCATAAAATATTTCTGCTATTCATGGACTGTTCCATTTTAAAAATGAAATTTGTTTTGCCAACCGAGATAAGAAAATTATGAACTCTTACTGCAGGGGATGTTAAGCAAAGAACGTAAGATTCTGGACTAGAAGTCAATAGGCCTGGGCTATAGTCTCAACTCTATTACTAATGTGTCACTGAACTGGGCCTTAGTTTCTTCATCTGGATAGCCAATGAAATTGTTTCTGAGGATGAAACAAAATGTCAAAGTGATTTGAAATTCAACAAGCAAAATGAAAGCACTGACACTAACTGGTGACTTGCTGATTAAATTCTGGGATGTGATAAGCTCTACAGATCTTTAGAGATGATTTATGGTTCAATACAGCAATGAATGCATAAAATCATCAGTGCAAGTATTCCCTCCATCAGTACTGGTCAAAACCAATCTCTGTCTTCTCATCCTATGCCACTCTGGTCCATGTCTTCCGCTAAACCTTCCAAACACTGTTCAACCAACATCTTGGAGGTCTTCCACTAAAGTCAATATTAACATGATTCAGTTTCTGCAGGAATCACTGTGGCTTTTCAAAGCTTACTTCAAGTGCTCCCTTCTACAAAAGGCCTTTCCTAAGCTCTCGGTTGTTTGGATCTCCCTGAACCCAAATTACCATGTATTGACTTATCAGTAAACATATTATTCTCCATCAGCAAAATGTAGATTCTGGGAGGGCAGAGACTGGTTCATTTTGCTCCTGTTCTCCCTAGGACCTAATACAGAACCTGACACATACTAGGAGATTAACACATGCTTTTTGAAACAAAGTGAAATGAATGTCAATTCACTGGTCACTCAACAAAGATCTCACATTTAGAGTACCAAGAGTTCAGTTAGCATTTGCAGATGTTCAATAAACTCAATAACCCTAGTGTCTCCTGTCCTGTGTGCTTTATTTTTCATTCTGACCCTGATATTCAAGGGCCCTTTAAGGGAGCCCTATGTTAGGATTCCACTCCTATCTCTTAGACTCTGTCCTAACCTGACTCTAGGATCCACTTACTATCTCTCAAATATTACCTGCTCTTCCTGCCTCTGTACATTTGCAAGTGCAGCGGTGTGATCCATTATTCTTGGAATGGCCTCCCCAACTCTTCTGCCTGAGAATCCTGAAATTCTTCTTTCAAAGTCCAGTTCAAATCCTCCCTTCTCTTTAGTTGTTCAATGAGATGTCCATAAGAGGCCAAACTCCTGCATTCTATTTTAACCAAATGGACAAATATTAGATTAGTGGAAAGATTAATGAATTTAGAGCTACATATTCTATGAATATCAGGTCAGCTATTTAATAAGTATGTATGACCTTGGATCACATATAAATCTTCTCAGCTAGAAATTTCCTTCATTTTCACATATTAGGACAAGGAAGACTCAGAATCACAGAATTTCAGGGGTTATATAGCCCAACCAAGAGCTGAAGAGGAATTTTGTCAACAATACAATCATTTGAGTTGGAAGAGACTCCAAAGACCATACAGACCAACCCCCATGCAAACAGAATGCCCTCTCAAAGAGTATAACGGACTCAGACAAATGGTTTTGTCAGAAGGGTAGATGGGGACCCAGTACCTTCCAAGGCAGCCTATTTCATTTTTGAGTAAATCTAATCATTATAAAAGATTTCTTTGCATAGATCTTAAACCTAGCCCCTGAAAAGTATGCCAATTTCTGCTGTTGGGGGCCAAATAGAGAGGACTAACCCCTCTCCTAAATAGCCACTTAATACTTTAAATTTAGCTATTGGGTCCCTGCTAAGTCTTCTTTCCAGAGCAAATATTCCCAGTTCCTTCAACCAATCCATTGTTTTTAGCCATTTCAGTCATGTTCAACTCTTTATGTGACCCCATTTGGGGTATTCTGAGCAAAGATACTGAAGTGATTTGTCATTTTCTTCTCTAGCTCACTTCCCTGATGAGGAAACTAAAGAAATCAGAACAAAGTGATTTGCTCAGGATCACAATGTTAATAAGTATCTGGGGCTGGAATTGAACTCAGGAAGATTAGTCTACCTGACTTCAGGCCCATCACTCTATTCATTTGCCACCTAACTGCCCAGCTGGTCCAGATATAGCATGATCTTGAAGTCCTTCACCATTCTGGATACTCTCCTCCAGTCTCACCCCCAAGCTCAGTCAAATCTTTCCTTGCAAAATGTAGCATGAAAAAGTGAATGTAATATTCCATATCCAATTTTAACCTCTGCCATCTAGTCTCTTCAAGTTTTTCACCAGTCATCTTCACCTCTTTGTTCTTCAGTCTTATTCACTGGCCCCTAATTTCTCGGCCATAAAAATGCCCAGATCTCTGCAATTCTTGAAAATAAATTTTAAAAAACTTATTGACTGGACCCCACTATATCTTCAAGCCATTAACCTAATTTTTTCTCCCTTTCACAGCCAAGCTCCTAGAAAGAGCTATCTAAGCTTACTTGTTGCTTCCACTTATCTACCTTCATTCATTTTTCACCATCTTAACAATAAGGCTTCTTCCACTCAACTGAAACTGCTCACTAAGGTTACTGATGACTGTTAAAATGCCAAATGCAATGTCCCTTCCTCAGCTCTCAAGCTCTTTCCGCACTACCAGGCTAACTCATTCCTTTCCTTGGCTTTCACGATATCATTCTCTCTCAATCTCCTATCCCAATCTGACTGATCACTCCCCATTCTCCTTTGCCATATCATCATCCATGTCCCAGGCCCTAAAAGTATGGGTACATCCTAGTTCTGTGCACTGACCCCTCTTCCCACTTCTCTCTCTTTCTCTCTCTCTCTCCCCCCTGTTAATCACATCCCTAACCATAATTTCAGTTTTTGTCACCATGAAAAGGAATTCCAGATTTACACATCCAGCCTTCTTGTGTCCCTTGAGCTCTACTTATAACCTGTTATAAACTGCCTGCTAGGCGTCTCTACATGAACATCCCACAGGCATCCCAAATCCAACACATCCAAAGTAGAACTTACCATTTATTCCCTAACTTCCCTCTTTCTGCACTGGCCTTTCAATCATCTCATTTGGAAACCTTAAAAATCATCCTCAACTCCACATTCTTCTTCATCCCCATATTAAAGTAGTTGACAAAATCATTTTGATTCTCCCTCCACAATATATCACTCTTTTCTGTCCACTGATAAATCCAACATTCTACTTCAGACTCTCATCATGTCTCAGCTGGACTAAGGTCAAAACCCAAATGGGCTCTTATATTTCAGCCTTCCATTTCTATTCTGTTCTCCACACAGCTGCCAAAGTGATATGCTTAAAGGCCTTACATCAAGCCATTCCCCTGATCCAAAAATTTCAGTGACTCTTTACTTCCTTTTAAATCAAGCTCAAAACCAACAGCCTGCCATTCAGAGATCTCACTAATTTGGATCCAACCTACCTTTCTAAAATGATTCCAAACAACGCTCTTCCATACACTGTCCATTCCAGCCAGCTTGCTCTCCTCTACACACCTGCAGAGTCTGGTCTTAATGTCTGCAATGCTCTTCCTTATCACCTCTTGTATCATGGAATCCCAAGTTTCTCTTACAAATCAGCTCCTGTGCTTACTCCTCTACTAGTACTTTCCAGACCTCTGCAGCTGTCAGTCTTCCCTCACCAAAATGACTTTGTATTCTATAGAGAGAAGAGATGCATATGACAGGGGAGAAAGATACATCCTAGGTTATAGGACTAAGTTCCTTCCCTGAGAGATGGAGGTTCCTAAAGTACAGGAGCCACTTTGCTTTGGAATTTACATTATTGGTGCTTTATAACCTTTTCCTGATTTTCATTGAACTTCTCATACATTCTGGGTAGACTTAGAATAACAGGGAGAAATTTTACTCAACAGGATACTACTATCCTTTCCCTGAACCTGCTGAAATTTGATCTTCCTAGATGAAGCTTTAATCTTCTCTATCAAAAATTCTTACATAGAATGGCCAATCCCTCCCACAACCCCCATGACTTCTAGGTGACAGAAGAGGCAGCTAGGTGATTCAGTGGATATGATTTTGAACTTGGGAAAAACTGTTTCCAACCCAGTCATAGACATTTATTAGCCATGAGATCTCTGGCTCAGATTCCTCATTTGTTAAATTAAGATAACCAGTATCTACTTTGCAGCGTTGTTATAAGGATCAGATGAGATAATCTAGGTAATGCATTTTGCAAAACTTAAAGTATTATGCAAATGTATATACTATGTATGATGACTATTATTATTGACGAAAATCATTTCCACCATACTATTTTCCCCCTTGTTGGTTCCTCTAACTCCAGCCAGGTAAAATTATCATTAGAACAAGCCAAAAGATTCTTTTGCTTAGAACCCTACTCCTTGTTTAGAATTTTTCAGAAAGTAAGATCACTCTCTTCTCAAACTTGGTCCATGAGACTACTCTCAAAGAAGGGCCATCTTTCTCCTTACTAGTCTTGATTCCCTTGCATGCATACACACACACACTCTCTCTCTCTTGCTTCCAGCACACATCACCATGGGATTGAAAAGCTCCTTGCCACTCTTCTATGCTTCATGTAACGAGGAATAGAATATATACTAAAACCGCTTAATTAAGAAACGTTCTAAATGCTTGTTCCCAGTTACATTTTCCATTTGAACAGAGTTGATTTTAAATGGCTCTCCTGGTACTTCTGGAAAGGAAGGTCTTAATGAAACTCTAGGCCTTGATATTCTTGTGCTATTCAATGAGCTATTTAGGCTTAGGCTGTGATGGTTTCTGTGTTTATATCCAGTCGGACTGATTCAACTCATCATTTCAAATGCTATGAATTGTCTCTTAAACAAAGCCCCTCTGTTCCCTGATAGAGTCATCATCAATAACAACAGTTAACAAGAGGTATCATGGCAGAGTGAAAAGGCAGTAGCTCTTGAGTCAGAGGGCATGGGTTCAATTTCAGCTTTGCCACTTATTTCTTTCTTTAAAATAATGAACAGATTGAACTAAATGTCCTCTGAGCTCTCCCTACAAGTTCTAAATCTGGCGGTTCCCTGATACTCTGGGTTAGTATGTGTACTCTCTATGACCAAGAGTTTGTAAGATAATGACTTTATTTTAGCAAAGTGCCTAATTCAGGCATGATCCCAAGTTTACATGAGAGGGTTGACTTTTCTAGGTATAGAAATGGGTGATCTGGGGCTATAAAATCACAGACCCCTTCCCCAGCTACAAATATGAGAAAAATCTAATTGAATCTCTAACAGAAAGGCAGATAACAAGTACAGGAAAGGATGTAGGGCTGGAAGTTGAGAGAACTGAGTTCTAAGTCAGGTCTGTCACAAAAAACTATGGCATAGCTGGTGGCACAGTGGATAGAGTACCAGACCTTGAGTTAGGTAGACCAGAGTTCAAATCCAGTCTCAGTCACTAGCTGGGTAACCGGGGCAAATCAACTAAGACCTATATGTTGCAGTATCCTTATCTGTGAAATTGAGATGATAATAGCACCTACCTTGCAGGGTTGTTGTGAGGGTTAATGAAATAACTGCACCACAGTTTACTCAGTGCCAGGAATATAGTAAGTTCTACATAAGTGTTAGCTATTTGATGATAATGATGACTACTTCCAAAAGGTTCCTTCATCTTTGTCGGCTTTGGTTATCCCATCCAGCAAGATGGAGATGGAAAAACCTTCACACCCTTCCCCAGCTCCCCCTATCAGAGTTGGAAGGACAAAAAGAAAAGAGCCAATGTGAAAACAGTTTGAAAAGTTAATGGTAACTATATAAACATCAGCTATTACAAAAGACAAGCTGATGTTTAGAGCAGAATAGGAAAAGTTCTTATTTCAAAGCTGAGCAAGCTCAACTTCTTTATTGGTTTTTAAAACTTCCATTACAGAAGATGATGTGGATTTCTTAATTTAACTTGACCCTTAGGTAGGTAATTATATTTTTCCATTGTGACTGTTCATTGTTTGGTTTGATTTCCTCAGCTCACTATCTATAGTATATTTGGAGCAACGCAGCAGAATGGCTCCCCCAAACGGAGAGTGTTAATGCCCGCTTTGCCCCTGCTTTCAAAAGATAGTTCTACACTGCAGCTAATTGCCACTAAAGTAGATTCTTAAACTAATAGTTTACTCATAAGATGTATACAATGATCTGAAAAACGGAGTTCCTGCAGTAAATCAAATAGGTCCATGTGAATCTTTCTAACATTTTCCCACTTTGTAAAATTATTAACTCTCATGTGTTTCAGGAACAATTTTTTGTTTAAGGAACTGCCCCTCCCCCAAGAGAATAATATTAAGATAAAATATAATAATCATTTTCTCATTAGATATTAAGGCACTGGAGCCTTCTCCTGCCTTTTATCTTATGCCTGTTGCCCAAATTAAATGATCCCTAACAAGAATACTCAATTATTTTAAGAAAGGATGAATCAGCTTAGTACCCTATTAACCTCAAAGGGTCCAGGGCGATACAACTTGCTAGCTAGCAAACTTCCTACCATTAAAAAGTACTTATTACGGAAAAAAATGTTTGTGTTCTATTAAAATAGCTCATTATGAAAGTAAATGTAGCATTTTTACCATCTTTACTGGCAATAAGACAAAAATCTAGTTGAATCTCCCTAAAATAAAAGTCTAAACACTTCTACCCCTGATTTATAACTTTTTGAATGCTCTGAAAACATAAGGCTATGCTTCCAGGCTCTCAACCTTTTCTCAGAAGAGAAAAACTGGCCTCTTATCTGCTCGCACTAAACACCTAGGATTTTATTAAATCAATTTGTATTTCCAAATAAATCTATTGCTCTGCAGCAACTGTAAGTGACAGACTTGGAAAAAAGGACCAATAAACCCAGGCACGAGGTTTCTCTGGAACCTAAGACCTGCTAGAACCAATTGTTTCACTGAGCCCCATTAATAAAATTTAGTAACCAAAATGCAGTCTATGCATTAAAGTTTTAGATTTCCATTAACATGGCTTCCGAAAGCTATCTTGCTTTAATGGGCTTTATACCTTTTCTTAATAGAATTCAAATTTCCTATACAGGTGAATTTCGTTTTTCAGCCATTAAATGTTAATGTCTTTGTGTCTCCAGAGAGACAAAGGTGCTGTGTGGAGATTTTGCTGCTATTGAATTTATAAAAATTTACAGCTGTAAGTAAAAGTTAAAGCATTCAAACCACACACAGATTAAATAACAAAACAGGTTTTCTTAAGAGTACAACAAAAGTAGGATACCTGCTGAATATGAATATGTCCTTAGAAAAAGGTAATGATGCCTAAGTTTCAAAATAATGTCAAACTCGACCACTTGACTTCTCATTGGAAAAGGGATGGGGTGGGGGAAACGTCCCTGAGTATCTGAGAGAGAACTTGTTCCATCAGGCACAATTTGGTTTCTGTAGTCAGTCATGACTATCTTGAAAAAAACTATGAATCTCTGGCTTTATCCCAATGGCATGTTGATGGAAGGACCAGTGCTGCTCCATTAGAAGCAAAGGTTACTGGAAAGAGCTGAAGAAATACCTGTGAGAGAATTTCAAGTCAATTACTCTGTGATTCCTATGTCACTGCCACTACTCTAGCCTTTGATTTTCCAGTCAGGCCCTTGTAACCCAAAATGAGTTGTCATTGCTACAGATCATAGTACTTGGATATTTTGATTAGAGTACTTTCAACATTATGCATTTAATATGCTTAATATGTGCCAAGGACTGTGCTAAGTGCTTTTACAATTGTTATCTCATTTGATCCTCACTATAACCCTGGAGATAGTTACTATTATTATCCCTGCTTTATATTTATATATATATATATATATATATATATATATATATATATATATATATAAAGCAATTAAGGCAAACAAGGTAAGGGCCTTGCTCAAGATTCCACAGCTAGTGTCTGAGGCTGGATTTGAACTCAGAGCAGCCTACCTCCAGGCCCAAAGTTCTCTCCATTGTGCCATTTATTTGCTTTCTATTTCCTACTGGAAAAACAAGATGAACAAGAATGATTCTATTTTAAAAGAAGCCTACACTATCTTAGGAATTTCCTGCCCACAATGGGAATCCTGCTATGATTAACCAAAGAGGAAAATATATCCCTAAAGGAATGACCCTGACCTTTAAAAGCAAATACTGTGACATCAAAGCTTGCATACTTTCCTCCATTTCCTTACTGCCACAGAATATCACTGACCAACTATATACTCCAAACAAGTCTAAAAAGTTAGAGAAGTCCAATCTGTAGCCTTTTGAGATGGGCCACTACTGACACAAGAAGACTTCCTTATTATACTAATATATTCCTTCTTTTGGTTAGCCTATAGCTATGCAGACAAGCTAGCGGGTAAGATTCTCTCTGTATTCTTAGGGGATCCAGACTGAGACACTCCCACAACATAGGCCAGTAGAATGCAAGTCAAGCAACATTTATTAAGTGCCTACTCTGTGTGGGTTTGAAAATATTGTGGACAGGGAAACTGCATCCCCCAGTGTGCCCCGGGGTCCCTCCCCCTTACTTCCTGGCGTAAGACTGGCCTTGAATGGACCAATCCCATGCTGGGGGGGGGGAACCATGCCCCATTGGCGAGGGATTGGTCTTGAATTGGATCAATCCTGTGCTAGGAAGGGCACCTACTTCCGGGCACGGGATTGGTCTATATAAGGACCAATCCCAGGCCAAGGAGGAACTTTGACTTTGAGAAGATGGGGGGGGGGGGGAGAGTTAATTTCAAGCTGTTAGAGCTCTGGGTTTTTTTCTTCCTTTAAAATAAAGTTTTAGACTTTTGGGTTAAGATGGCTTCAGAGTAGAAGCAGGGCAACTTTCTCTCCTAACCAACCAACATAGCATACCTCCAAAGGACAAAAAAACAAATCCAGATGAAAGAAGGGACCCCACAATAGGGCACAGTATCGAAGGTACCTGGGATTTAGGCATTTCCATGCTATAAGGGGGGGAATAGCTCCCATCAAAAGGAGAGCTGATCAACCCTCCCCCACCCCACCCACAGTACCAGAGTCAGAGGCTGCATACCAGATTTAGAATGAGCTGGGACACAAAATCTAGCCCCTAGGCAGCTATCGTGCACTACTAGGAGCTTGCCCCTGAGAGCAGCTAGACCAGAGACCCCAGGAGGCTGGAGAGCGAAGACCTTGGACACAGGAGTGGGGGCTGAGAGAGGCAGCAGCAGCACGCTGAGACTCAGGAGAAAACCTCAGCTGGAGGAAAAAGCATGGGCCAATTTCCAGGCTTTGGGCAGCTAGCTAGGACCACGGGGGCTTGACCCTGAAAACAGCTAGACCAGAGACCCCAGGAGGCTGGGGACCACAGATCTTGGGTACAGGAGTGAGGCTGAGAGGGGCTGCAGACAGCAAAGGCCTAATAGACAGTAGAATTCAGGAAACTCACAAAGTAGCCTCAGGCAAAAACTGCTCCCTAACTCCATACAAAGAGAATCAGCTGATAAACCACAATGATGCCCAGCAAGGCCCAAGAAATAAACAAGAAGGCCAAGAAAAAAGCTCTAACACTTGATAACTTCTGCACAGAAAAAAAAAAAAAAACAACAGAAAGCAGAGGAGGACAAACAATTAAAGACATCCAAACATTCCCCAAAAAATGAAAATTGGTCACAAGCTCTTGAAGAGTTCAAATCTGAAATGATGAGAAAGATGGGAGAGATCTGGCAAGAAAATAACAGTTTAAAAGGCAGAATTTCGCAATTGGAAAGTGAGGCTCAGAAATCAAATGAAATGATAAGCAAATTGAAGACCAGAAATGACCAGCTGGAAGCCTTGAAGAGTCAGATAGACCAGATTGAAAAGGAAAACCAAAAGATTATAACCAAAAACCAGTCTTTAAAGGCCAGAATTGGGCAAGTAGAAGCCAATGATCTCACAAGACAGCAAGAATTAATAAAGCAAAGTCAAAAGACTAACAAAATAGAAGGAAACATGAAATATCTCAACGAGAAGATAATAGATCAAAAACATGTCTAAAATAAAGTTTTAGTTAGATCACAGAAATAATTTGTTTTTCCTTTATTCATCTGTGCACGGCATTGTGCTTCACACTGAAGATACAATGATCACAAAAACCCAAAGCAAAATAAAACAGGGCCCTGTCTTCAGGGAATTTACACCTTATTGGAATTAACTGAACATTTATCAGAGATAAGCAGATTCAAAGTATGTTAAAAATAATGATGCCTATACTTTATATTATCTGAATCTGTGATTTCACTTACATAAAAGTTCCTTACATCTAAAAAATTAGGCAACTGGGACACAACCCTTTGACAGTAAGAGACTGAGTGACTTCTCCAGGGTCACTCAGTCAAGACACTTAAGAGACAGCACATGTACCCAGGTTATCATGAGGCCAAGGTCAGCCCTTTGTCTACAACTCAGTGCTGTTTTGATTCAGTATTACTCAAAGTAATTTTAGGAGGAAGAGAACATTAAGAACTTGAGAGAAGAGGGTGCCTCAGTATAAAATAGGGAATATGCCAAGGAAAGACCCCACCATCAAAGTTCTTGCATCATAGGAATTTCACCAGTCTACTCCAAGGAAAAAATCTGACACTGGAAAATATATGTGAGTAAATGTTCCATGCACAACTATACTGAGAGAAAAGAAGGGAGAGAGATGTGTGTCTATAAAAAGAAACAAATAATTCTCCAAGGGGCACTTAATGGGTAGATTAATACAGTTAAGAACAAAGAACATCTAATTAGCTGCTAATGTAATCTACATTTAATACAGATTGAGCTATTCAGCATGAACTAAGGTACTGGATATGCAAAATCAGGAACACTGGGTACCTAGGGAAACAAGAAAACAGTACATTTGGGAACTTTTTTAGGCAGTATTTCCATATACCATTTCACAAGGCATAAAGAGCAGTTTTCTAGAATTATGGTAGATCAGATAAAAATCATTAAAATGGTTTAACAAGTGGGTCTTACACTTTAGAATCCATTTTCATATAGAGCACCAATAAATTACCCAACACAAAAAAAAGAGAGATTGCCCAAGAGTGGCTGCTGGTGACAGCCCAGATGTATAATTACCAGCATATTTAGAAACACTCTGCAAATCTGTAATAAAGATCAATGGCTTACAGAATATTCTAACATCTAAAGCGGAGCCACAGTGATTACATTGTATTTGTAAACATGTTTTAAGCTGTTGATGAGATAAGGTCTGTCAAGCAGAGGAAATTGAAGTCACTCTACAAAGATCTTGAAGATAGTTAGCATAAGAAGAGAAAAAGATGTGCCAGCATCTCCAAGCCTTCCTGCTATTTGCGACATATATTGCCATACAGAAATGACTTGTAGGAGATCCCTGAGCTAGTCAGGGTAGACAATGCCATTCAAAATGAAAATCCTAAAGGCCAGTTCTCAAGCAGCCACAGTGTAATGCTGTAAGTAGAGGAAAGCTCACATTGGGAAGAAGTAACAGATATCATCTGAGGGCGAGATGGACATCCAAGAAAATGAGAAATTCCTTTAAGAGCAAAAATTGCACGTGATTAATTTCATCGTGTTGCCAATGGGTGGATACTAGACACCTGCTCACCATACCACCAACAGTCATTAAAACCACCAAAGCAAATCATAAGCAAAAATACTGCTCCAGGTAAAAATTTTGCTTCTCTAATGTGGTTCATAATGAATTGGAAAACAGTCCAAGGAATGTGCAAACTTATTAGAGCAAAAATTATTCCAAGGAACTAAAGCCACATATGAAAGCAAAAGAAATTATTTTTTCTTCTTTTTTAATCCCTGCAGAAGTGACAAAGGAATAGAGGGTTCATTCTCTGACCTGAGTTACCATGGAAATGCATTTCTTAGTATCCCTGAAATCGAAGTTTTTCAGAACATTCTTAATAAAATCAGACTATTTCACTCAGAGAAATAGCAGAATATATAGGTAGAATTTCTTTTGGAAAAATAGTTTAATTATGTCATTTCCTGGAAATGGATAGCCAAAACATACAAAGCATTCTACGGTAAGGTATACATCAAACAAATGGAGCATGTGGCAGTATTTATTTTGAATCTAGGTAAACTAGAGACATGAAATCAGACTTCTTGGAGTCAGATAGACTTGGTCTTGCCAGATGCTCTTGCAGCAACCATTTCATTCCTCTACATTTCTCATCAGTAAAGGACACATATTCAAATGCCTATTTTGCAGTCACATGATGTTATCACCCACTCATTTTGATGGAAACCCCAGGTTAATAAGAGCTGTATGGTGAGAAAGAGAAAAAGAAAACAACTTCCTGTGATTTGAAAGTGCACTCCTATCTATAGATGAATGGTGAGTATGTACCTTTCTTCATCTTTGCCAAGACAATAGAAATAATATGGAAACTGGAACACAGAAAAAGACTATAAGAGATGAGAACTAGACCAGCCGTAGAAAACCTGGAGTCTGGAGCATATATTTAAGTAGAAAATTAAGTTGTAGCATGAGTCGGAATTATAACAGCTGCTCACATTTCTAGAGAGTTTTAGGGATTTACAAAGTTTTTTCCTCATGATAATGTCAATACACAGTGTGAATAGTATTGCTCCATTTTACAGAGGAGGAAACTGAAAATAATAGTTGCCTTTTTGGAAAACACCAATTTTGAGAGAACACAAAAAGAACACATGGCTTTAATCCTCTACCATACCTACTAGTTCCTGAGAGATTGACTGTGCCATTGTAAAAGAAGGCGAAATCTGCCATATAAGGATGCATTCTGTGTAATATTTCAGAACTCAGGGTAACAATGGAGTATATGCATTGGCTACATCATGAGATAAAGAAAAAATTGTTCGGGCTATACTTAAATCATTATCACTGAAACAAGATTCAAGGAATTTCACTTGAATTATACAGTAAGTTTTAGCATTCTAGATTCTGATGATAAGGAGAAGGCTAGGCAGTGTAGTGGAAGGACTACTGGTCTAGAAAACACATAACCTGGCTAGGAGTCCCAACATCACCACTGTGCAACTTGGGGCAAGGCACTTCTCTGGGCCTCAGTTTAATCCACTATAAAATGAGGAGGTAGAATTAGAAGATCTCTAACATTTGTCAAACAAGTGCAAGAAATGATGAGAGAGCAACCAGAAGGAAATTCCGAAGGGCACACAGAAAAGCTGGACACTGTTGGTACTAGAGTGTTAAATAGAAAAGGAAGACAGAGACTAAACCTGTGATTTCACTGCTATCAAAACTGCAGGAGGACACTCTCCAAACATAGTACAGTGCCTTCTTTGTAACTTGTAATTCTAGTGTTGGCTACAGTGGTGCTGTCAAACTCACACAGAAGAGGGGTAGGGGAGGTACTAAACTATAACTAAGGATCCCTGCCAGCTACATACTGACTCAGAAAATGACATATTTACATTGCCTGTGTTATATTGTATTTTTTTAAATTTGCTAAATATTTTTCAATTACACTCTAATCTGGTTTGGGCCACTATGGAATACTACAAGCCAGAATGTCACCTCTGGGCTAGGGGAATGAAATTAAGGTATTTGTCCAGACTCAGTCAGCCATATGTTAGAGGTAGGACTTGAACATCTTCCTATATGCAAGCCAGCTCTCAATCCATTATGGCATACTGTTTTTAGTTAAGTTAAATACAAACATGGGGGAAAGCTATAAGTAATTACGTTTAATGGTTGCTTCATAGAAACATCAATAAATTATACAAAAAATTATAGTTTTTAAAAAACTGGAATATATACGTATTTATATTTAAGTGAGTTCTCTCACTTCACAGGTACAGTGATCTCCCAGTAAGCAATCACTCTCTAACAAAGCCAATTAGCAACCAATCAGTAACTTATAAACTTAAAGAGCTCCCTGAAGTCCTAGGAGACTAATATAACTTACTTTGGGTGACACAGATAATATGTGTTAAAGCCAGGGCATGAAACTAGGAATCTCTGACCTAGAGGCCTGCCTTCTACTTACTATGAATGACTAATATGCCTTGTAGCCTCTTAGATGACAGCAAAGAACCAACATGGCTTCTGCAAGAACAGGTAGGTCACACCATATCTACCACATGTTCCTTATTGACAGGATTTCCAAACTGGTAAATGAGGGAAATGATATGGGTTTGACTTACCTGGTTTTAGTAAAACTTTTGAGGAAGTGCTTCATGCTATTCTTGTAGAGAAGATGGAGAGAAAAAGATTTAACTATAGTCATAGGGACTCAAAACTACTTGGATCCTGAGGCTGAAAAGTAATTGATGGGTCAATGTTAACATAGCAAGAGGTCTTTGGTAGAGTATTTCAGGGATCAGTGTTTGGCCCTATGCTGCTGAATGTTGTTGTTTTTTATCAAGGACTAAGATAAAGTCAATGATGCCATTCTCATCAAATGTATAGACACAAAGCTGGGAGACAGTGGTAAACAATGACAGAATCAAGATCAAAACGATAATCCATTCAGATGAAATTCAATATGGATAAAAGTAAGATCTTATACTTGATTACAAAACAAAAGTCAGCTATACAGGCAGAAGGAAGCGACATAAATAGACAGCGATTGCTCTAAAAAAAGATCCAGGAGTTTTAGCAGACTAGAAGATCAATGTGGGGTCAGCACTATGCTTGGCTGAATTCAAAAGAGCATAGATTCCAGGAAAAGGGAGGTGGTAATAGTTCCACTATACTCTGACCTCACTAGATCTCATGTAGAACACCATGGGTTGGAACAAGAGTCTAAGATCATCAAAGGTTATTAAACTGGGATACAGGGTGGACTCTGCTGTCACTGTGTGAGATTGTTTAGTCAGAAGAAGGAATAGGTTTAAAAGAAGAAAATAATTTTCCCCCTCCCCCCATTCTCTTAATTACCTTATGGTGATTCTCTTGAGTTCTGTTTGGGCAGCAAACTCTCTGTTTAAGTCTTTATGAATTTCTTTATGAATGCTTGGAAGACCTCGATTTTATTGAATGACCATACTTTTCCCTGCAATAATATAGTCAGTTTTGCTGGATAGTTGATTCTTGGTTGTAGACCCAGTTCTCTTGATTTCTGGAATATTGTGTTCCATGCCTTCCGGTCCTTCAATGTAGATGCAGCCAGATCCTGTGTTATCCTAACTGAGGTTCCCTGATATCTGAATGACTTCTTTTAAGCAGCTTGTAATATTTTTGCCTTGGTCTGGTAGTTTTTGAATTTGGCTATAATATTCCTGGAAGTTGTCAATTGTGGAATAAATGTAGGAGGTGATCTGTAGATTCTTTCAATTTCCACTTTTCCCTCTTGTTTGAGGATTTCAGGGAAATTGTCTCTGATAATTTCTTGTAGGATGCTGTCTAAACTTTTTCTTTTATCATGATGTTCTGGTAAACCAATAATTCTTAACTTGTCTCTTCTAGCTCTTGTTCTCCAGATCTTTGGTTGAATCAATGAGGTGTTTCATATTCTCCTCAAATTTTTCACTTTAAAATTTTTGTTTAATATATTCTTGCTGCCTTGTGAAGTCATTTGCTTCTAGTTGTTGAGTTCTGTTTTTTAAAGACTGAATTTCATCCATGGCTTTTTTGGTCATCCTTCTCTTTCTGGTCTGATTTTCTTTGTAGATCATCTTTTGCCTTCTTTGCTTCATTTTCAAGCTGGACAATTCTGGCTTTGAAGACTTTATTTTCTTGTTTTAGTTCATATATTTCCTTTACCAAATTGTCTTCAGCCTCTCTTGATTGCTTTTTGAGTTCCTGAAGTTGAATTCTGAGATCTTCAAAAGCCTGTGTCCAGTTCTCTGGAACTACTTTCTCTTCTTCTATTTCTATTTCATTTGCTCTCTTTTCACTTCCTTGAAAGAGGCTGTAAATTGTCATTTATTTTCTCTTTTTCTGTTGCTTACTCATATTTTTACCTTTTCTATTCTGCTAGTTTGAACAGATGTATTTAATTATCTTTTTTAAAAAATCTTTTTTTTTAATTAAAGGATTTTTTAATCATTAAAAACTATTTTGCTCAATTATATGGCAATAAATATAGTAATCTAGGTGATGTGGATGAATATTTACAAAAATATAAATTGCCTAGATTAACAGCAGAAGAAATAGAATACTTAAATAATCCAATATCAGAAAAAGAAATTGAAAAAGCCATCAAAGAACTCCCTAAGAAAAAATCACTAGGGCCTGATGGATTCACAAGTGAATTCTATCAGACATTCAAAGAGCAACTAATCCCAATACTATACAAATTATTTGATATGATAAGCAAAGAAGGAGTCCTACCAAATTCCTTTTATGACACAAATATGGTACTGATTCCAAAGCCAGGTAGATCAAAAACAGAGAAAGAAAATTACAGACCAATCTCCTTAATGAACATAGATGCAAAAATCTTAAACAGAATGCTAGCAAAAAGACTTCAGCAAGTGATCAAGAGGGCTATCCATCATGATCAGGTGGGATTTATACTGGGAATGCAAGGATGGTTCAACTTTAGGAAAACCATCCACATAAATGACCATATATCAACAAGCTAACAAACAAAAATCACATGATTATCTCAATAGATGCTGAAAAAGCTTTTGACAAAATACAACACCTATTCCTACTGAAAACACTAAAAATAATAAACAGTATATATCTTAAACCAGCAACAAGCATCATATGCAATGGGGATAAATTAGAAGCCTTTACAATAAGATCAGGAGTGAAACAAGGGTACCCATTATCACCTCTATTGTTTAACATTGTACTAGAAACATTGGCACTAGCAATTAGAGAAAAATAAATTGAAGGTATTAAAATAGGCAATGAGGAGACTAAGCTATCACTCTTTGCAGATGGTATAATGGTCTACTTAAAAAATCCTAGAGAATCAATTAAAATGCTAGTAGAAATAATCAACAACTTTAGCAAAGTTGGAGGATACAAAATAAATGCACATAAATCATCAGCATTTCTATATATTTCCAACACATTACAACAGCAAGAGGTAGAAAGAGAAACACCATTTAAAAATCACCCTAGACAACATAAAATACTTAGGAATCTATGTACCAAAACAAACACAGGCATTTTACAAACACAAAACACTTTCTAAACAATTAAAACTATATCTAAACAATTGGAAAAACATTGACTGCTGATGGGTAGGACGAGCTAACATAATAAAAATGACCATTCTACCCAAATTAATTTACCTATCAAACTACTAAAAAACTTTTTTTACTGAATTAGAAAAAAAATTATAACAAAGTTCATTTGGAAGAACAAAAGATCAAGAATATCAAAGGAAATAATGAAAAAAAATGTGAAGGAAGGTGGCCTAGCAGTACCAGATATTAAACTATACTATAAAGCAGCAGTCATCAAAATGATATGGTACTGGCTAAGAGATAGAAGGGATCAGTGGAATACTTTGGGTAAGTGACATCAGCAAAACAGTGTATGATAAACCCAAAGGGCCCAACTTTTGGGACAAATATCCACTATTTGACAAAAACTGCTGGGAAAATTGGAAAACAATATGGGAGAGATTAGGTTTAGATCAACATCTCTCACCCTACACCATGATAAATGAGTGAAAGACTTGAATATAAAGAAGAAAACTGTAAGTGAACACAGAATAGTATACTTGTCAGATCTCTGGGAAAGGAAAGATTTTAAAAATAAGCAAGAGTTAGAAAAAATTACAAAATGTAAAATAAATAATTTTGATTATATTAAATTAAAAAGTTTTTGTACAAACAAAAACAATGCAACCAAAATCAGAAGGGAAACAACAAACTGGGGAAAAAATCTTTATAACAAAAAATTCTGACAGAGGTCTAATTAAATATACAAGGAACTAAATCAATTGTATAAAAAATCAAACCATTCTCCAATTGATAAATGGGCAAGGGACATGAATAGGCAATTTTCAGGTAAAGAAATCAAAAGTATCAATAAGCACATGAGAAAGTGTTCTAAATCTCTAATAATTAGAGAAATGCAAAACAATTCAACTCTGAGGTATGAACTCACACCTAGCAGATTGGCTAAAATGATTGCAGGGGAGAGTAATGAATGTTGGAAGGGATGTGGCAAAATTGGGATGCTAATGCACTGCTGGTGGAGTTGTGAACTGATCCAACCATTCTGGATGGCAATTTGGAACTATGCCCAAAGAGTGATAAAAGAATGCCTGCCCTTTGATCCAGCCATACCATTGCTGGGTTTGTACCCCAAAGAGATCATAGATAAACAGACTTGCACAAAAATATTTATAGCCGTGCTCTTTGTGGTGGCAAAAATCTGGAAAATGAGGGTATTCCTTTCAGTTGGGGAATGGCTGACCAAATGGTGGTATCTGATGGAATACTATTGTGCTCAAAGGAATAAAGAACTGGAGGAATTCCATGTGAACTGGAAAGACCTCCAGGAATGGATGCAGAGTGAAAGGAGCAGAACCAGAAGAACATTGTATACAGAGACTGTGGTAAAATCTATGGACTTCTGTACTAGCAACAATGCAATGACTCAGGACAATTCTGAGGGATTTATGGAAAAGAACTCTACCCACATTCAGAGGAAGAACTACAGGAGAGAAAACACAGAAGAAAAACAACTGCTTGAGCACATGGGTTGATGCAGACATGATTGGGGATGTAGACTTGAAATGACCACACCAATGCAACTATCAATAATATGTAAATAAGTCTTGATTCATGACACATGTTAAAACCAGTGGAAATGGGCGTTGGCTATGGGGGGGGAGTTTGAGGGGTTGTAGGGGAAAGTAAAAACAAGAATCATGTAACCATGGAAAATTTTTCTAAAAATTAAAAAAAAGAAAAAAAAAGAAACAACAAAATTCAATAGCCTTGTGTTTCATGAAACATAAATTAGCTAGAAAAAAGAACATCTGGTTTGACTTAAAAAATTTGCTGGGAAAACTGAAAAGCAATTCAGGACAAATTAGGCTTAAATCAACAACAGCAGTATGTTCTAAATTGAAAAATGACCTTAATATTAAAGATCTCATTATTTTTAAAATTACAAGAGAAACCAACTATATACTATTCATGGCTATAGGTAAGAGATGTTACAAGAGAGAAAGGAAATTACAGAAGACAAAATAGTTAACTTTGATTCCCTGAAAGTGAGATGTTTTTAATGCACAAAGTTAATGCACCAAGGGCAAGGAGGGAAGTAGTCAAATAAAAAAAATATTTTGGTATCAAGTTTCTCTGCTAAGTGTTAGGCATCCAAGACACATTAACAAAATACATTTAATAGCCATTCTCAAATAGGAAATGCTCAAAGAATATGAAGAAGAATTGAAAAAGTATTCATAACTACATGAAATAATGCTCCAAATCATGAATAACAAAAATGAATGCAGATCATAACAAAGCTAACGTTTTACTTTCCACTCTGCAAATTGACAATAAGTCAACGAAAAATGACAAGTTGAGGATAGAAAGGTTGGTGGAAAACTGGCGCGTTAATACATTGTTCGAGGAGGTGTAAAATGGTACAATCACTTTGAAATTATGCAAATAAAATGACTAAAATGTCCATGTCCTTTGATCCAGAGAATCCATTACTGGGCTTATATTCAAAAGAAGCCATCAATAAGAAGTCTCTATATACACTAAAATATTTATAGCAGCACTTTTTGTGATAGCTAAGAATTGGAAACAAAGTAGATGGTCATAAATTGGGAAATGGCTAAACAAATTGTGGCACATGAATATAATCAAATATTACTCTGAAGTAAGAAATGATGTGGCGTGGTGAATACAGAGAAGCATAAAGGATCACAAAGAACAATCACACACCAACAAACCAAAGGTATTTGTAACAAATTTTAAAGTTCAAGAAGGACTTAAATGAAAAAATACCCCAAATTCACTGCTCTGGAGAAGGGGGGTGGAATTCCATCCATCGGCATTACACTTGATACAGCTTTTCTGACTTTTTCAATGCATTCATCAATTTTGCTGATTTATCTCCCTCTCTCCACAAAATGGTTCTCTGGGAGGAGGAGGGAAAGGGATTTTTGGGAAATCGTGATGATACATGAAATGGAAAACATCAATAAAAACTTACTTTAAAAAATAAAAAAAATTAAAGTGGATGAATGGTGTACATAGGTTCTCAGGAGGTAGAAAGAAATAGGATTAAACGAACAGGTGAAGAAATTAATTTTAGTGAAAAGAAGAGAGAAAGATAAAATATTTGATGATACTAAGAACTTTAGAGGGAGAAGCCATTTAAAAAAGAATAGAAAATGATAGATATGATAGATACCCCTAACCCTACCAGAGTCACCCCCCAGACTTTTAGGGGAATAGTATCCCATGCTCCTGAGATCCAATCTGCCAGTGAAATTGGGGGGGAGGGGTTAAATGGTAACTTATGCCTTATGTTACCAATCTGAACCTTATGGTTTGTCATATTTTTCCTCCTTCTCAATCTTAACCCTATAAACTAGCCGTATCAACTATATGTCACTCTTTACCCTTTAATCTCTTTCCTCCCTGTATTATAACTCCTTACAACTAACTTGTCAAAGGGTAACTAGGTGGTGCAGTGGGTCTAGCACTGGACCCAGAGTCAGGAAGACGCATCCTCCTGAGTTCCAATCTAACCTCAGACACTTACTAGTAGCTATATGACCCTGGGTATGTCACTTAACTCTATTTGCCTCAGTCTCTTTGTTTGGAAGAAAAAAAGCTGAAAAGGAAATGGCAAACCATTATAGTATCTTTGCCAAGAAAATCCCAAGGAGGGTCATGAAGAGTCAGACATGACTAAAACCACTGAACAAAACACAACTTGCCAAACAAGTCACACAAGCAAACATGTTAAGGCCACTACAGATATATGCTACTTAACTTCAATCAGGCCTTTATCTTTGCCCAACAATCCCTTTTTTCTTCCCTGAAAATAAAGGTCATTACATCTACTTTGTGACTCTTCCAAACCTACTACTACAGGTAAACCTAACTGCACAGATCTTAACTCATTCCCTCTCAGCAAAGGAGATTGTTTCACTGATGAATAGCCTCTCAAGAGCTCTTTATTTTCCTCCGTTCTATATAATCCCCCGTTTTCTTTTTTTATTTAGAATATTTTTCCATGGTTACATGATTCATGATTTCACCCACCTCTTCCCTCCCCTCCCAAAGCCGACAAGCAATTCCACTGAGTTATGCATGTATCATTGTTCAAAACCTATTTACACATTATTAATAATTGCAACAGAGTGATCTTTTAACATCAAAACCCCAATCATATCCGCATCAAACTATGTGATCGATTATATGTTTTTCTTCTGAGTTTCTGCTCCCACAGTTCTTCCTCTGGATGTGGATAGCGTTCTTTCTCCTAAAGTCCCTCAGAAATAGTCCTGGATCCTTGCATTGCTGCTAGTAGAGAAGTCCATTATGTTCGATTGTACCACAAGATGGATGTATCCATCTCTGTGTATAAGGTTCTCCTGGTTCTGCTCCTTTCACTCTGCATCCATTCCTGGAGGTTGTTCCTGTTCACATGGAATTCCTCCAGCTCTTTATTCCTTTCAGCACAATAATATTCCATCACCAACAGATACCACAATTTGCTGAGCCATTCCCCAATCGATGGACACTCCCTCATGTTTCAATTTTTTGCTACCACAAAAAGCAGGGATATG
Source organism: Gracilinanus agilis (assembly GCF_016433145.1). Classification (NCBI taxonomy): domain Eukaryota; kingdom Metazoa; phylum Chordata; class Mammalia; order Didelphimorphia; family Didelphidae; genus Gracilinanus; species Gracilinanus agilis. The sequence continues at coordinate 44,453,407 of NC_058136.1, forward strand.
AATATTTTTGTATAAGTCTTTTTTCTTATAATCGCTTTAATCTCCCATTTTCTTAAGCCTTTACTGCAGGGCCTGACAAAAAGGTAACTTCTGTCCTTCTTGCCAAGGCCAAGTTTTCTATTTGCACCTTTGATAACAACAATTTCCACCACTTCCAGAAACTTGACTCTTCAAACTTTTGTTTCCTCTCATCTTCCTTTGGTCTCTCTTTATCCATTGGCTCTTTTCTCACTACATACAAACTTGCCCTGGTCTCCCCTAGCTTTAATAAACCTTTATTTAACCCTACCATAATCTAAGCTATCGTCACCTATTCTTTCTTTTCACTGCAAAACAATCATCTATACTTGTTCCCTCCACTTCATTACTCTCTCACCTCTACCTCCACACTTCACTTTTCAGCACCTAGCAAACTGTTTTTTAACCCTACTACTCAACTAAAAATGCTCTCTCCAAGGCCCCCCATGATCTTTTAATTTGTGGCCTTTTCTTGGTTCTTACCTCCTTGAACTCTCTACAGCTTTTGATGTTGCTAACTACCATCTCCTTCAGCCTACAACCTCTTTCCCAAGCCCCTATGTAACTACAGTCAGTTGTTTTTCTGGTAATATTCCCTAAAGTGTGTGTATATGTATATATGTATATACATATAACTATAAGTTCTTAAGTTCAATGGAAATTCCCATTCCTGGTTTATTTTCCCAGGGACATTGTTTTCGGAGTCCCAGAGCTTAGATACAGGTGGTGTGTATGACTCTGTGGTGGCCATAAGAGTACTGTCTCCTCTGCCCTGATTCAAGACATGCTTTTTTATAACTGCTTTGGTGGGTCTATAATTTTTCAGGTTGACAGATGGCTACACAGAATTCTGGGAAGTATGAATTGATGCTGAATAAAGTGAGCAGAACCAGGAAAAGGGGATTTATGTAAGAGGGGAAATCTTGTCAAGAAAACTACTTGGAAAGACTTTAGAACTCTGCTTCAGGAATGACCAATTGTGTCTCTAGAGAGCCTGTGATCAATCATGCTGCACACTTCCAGAAAGAATTGATGGATACAAGGTACAGAGGGAGACAATTTTTGGACCTGGCCATTGTATATATTCATTTTGTTTGATTGTGCTTATTTGATTTTTTTAATGGGGGCGGGGTTACTGAAACACTTTTAAATGCCCAAAAGAATATAAGAAATAAGATGCAAGATAGTTTTGAAAATAATGTGTGGAATGCATTTGATGACCTTGTTTTATGGAACCCCCAAGTCAGTCTTTGTCCCTTGGGAACTTGCCTTTGGGAAGTCCCAGGCTGACCCTGGTCTTAAACAGAACAACAGACCATCAACCATGCATTTTTAAGCACCCTGAATAGGAGTGACAGAAAACTCAAACCCCTATGGATCCCCAAGTTCTTCCGCTCATTGGAAAACCTCCTTCAAGGTACGAGGTTCCCCAGAGTCCCAGAGCTTGTCTCTGTATGATATTTTGCACATGACTCTGTGTAGTGGCTTATAGAACATTGTATCCCTTGTCCTGATAAAAGACTTATTCTTACTTACTACTTTGCTGGTTCTATGTTTTTCAGGGTTGACACATCATATACCTTTAAGAAAAGGAACATGACATAGATTCATGGTTTCATTTACAATCCTCTTTGTGTGTTCTTCTGTGGATATGGGATATGGAAATGTTCTTTAAAATAAGTCTTCTTTTTTATTTTTTTATTTTATTTATTTAATTAAATTTAGAATATTTTTCCATGGTTCCATGATTCATGTTCTTTTCCTTCCCTCCTCCCACCACCCTCCCATAGCCAATGAGCAATTCAAATGGGTTTTACATGTATCACTGATCGAGACCTATTTCCATATTATTATTTGCAAAAGAGTGATCATTTAGAGTCTACATCCTCAATCATATTCCCATCAAACTATATGATCAAGGAAATATTTGTCTTCTTTGTTTCTACTCCCACAATTCTTTCTCTGGATGTGAATAATGCTCTTTCTCATAAATCTCTCAGAATTGTCCTGTATCATTGCATTGCTGCTAGTACAGAAGTCCATCAAGTTTGAAAATCAGAATCTTCTTAAAATAAATTATTCTGCCTGTCCTTTGACCCAGCCATACCACTGATGGGTTTGCACCCCAAAGAGATAATAAGGAAAAAGACTTGTACAAAAATATTTATAGCTGCGCTCTTTGTGGTGGCAAAAACAAATTAGAAAATGACGGGAGGCCCTTCAGTTGGAGAATGGCTGAACAAACTGTGGTATCTGTTGGTGATGGAATATTATTGTGCTCAAAGGAATAAAGAAATGGAGGAATTTCATGTGAACTGAAATGGCCTCCAGGTGTTGATGCAGAGAGAAAGGAGCGGAACCAGGAGAACATTGTACACAGAGACTGATACATTAAGGCGAAATCGAATGTAATAAAGACTTTTCTACTAGTAATGACCCAGGACAATCCAGAGGAACTTGGGAGAAAGAATGCTGTCCACAGCCTAAGAAAGAACTGTGGAACCAGAAACGCATTAGAAAAATATATGCTCGATCATGTAGTGTGATAGGGATGTGATTAGAGTTTTGATGTTAAAGGATCTGAGTAACATATAAATATGTTTTGAACAATGATACATGTATAACCCAGTGGAACTACTTGTCAGCTTTGGGAGGGGGAAGAGAGCGGGGGAGGGGAGGATTAGGAATCATGTAACCATGGAAAAATATTCTAAATAAAAATTAAAAAATTAAAAAATATATATTCTTCTGTAGTCAATACTATTCTTGTTTTCAAACAGATGAACATGATGCTTCCCAAATTTAAGGTTCCACATTTTACCTCTGTACTTTTTTATCCTTTGAATGCACTCCACCAACTTTCTACCTCTCTTAGAACCTTTGGCTTCCTAAACGCCTCAGCTAACCAAAAAAGCCTTTCTAGATCTAAGTGCTACTACTCTTCTTCCACCAACTATCATACTTATCTTTTCACCAATTGTATTCCATAGTAGAATTAAATTCCTTAGAAGGGTTTGCCTTTTGTTTCTTTGTATTGTATAGCAAATGCCTAACATAGTACCTCACCTAGATAATATTTCTTTAGGTGAAGTAAAAAGAATAAAACAGACATGAATTCTGGGTTGCAATCTGAAAGGGGAATATAATACCTCTGAATTCTGGAAGTGGATCAAACTTGAATTTTATTAAGGTCATTTCAAGGTTTAACATCTGAAAGTCTGGCTTGTGGCTGAAGTGAAGAGCAGAAGAATGTCTTCAGAGAAGAGGTTATGTATGAACCGTGTCATCAGTTTCCATAGAGTTCACAGGAACTAGGGATGTTTAGGTAGAAAATTGCCCCCTTGATAACTTTGGCTCTTTCATTGCTCCTAGCGCTGCCCTCTAGAGTCAAGTACAGTTTATTCTCTACTATAGGTGACAGCCCCTCCAAATACTAGGAAACAACTATGTCTTCCCCATATGTCTCTTCCAAAAAACAAATATGAGCAATTCAGAAAGTCATAGGAAAATTTAAAACATAAAAGAATGAGTAAGTTGAAACAAGAAAACACAGATAACCACAATGTTATTATATATGTATATTATATATTTATATTATATATGTAAACTATACAATGTATATTATATAATGATATTCAATCAAAGAAACCCCAGCGAGATGCTGGGTAATTATGATATTACTTTTGGCCATGGAGAAGGAGAAGTGTTGTGGGAAAGCTTGATATCTGGTTCAGAAGGGTGCTGCTCACTTAAAGAATTACCTGGCTCCAATGAATCTTTAAAAATAGAGGAATTTATTGAATGAATGGCCAGGAGGCAGGTACAGATGAAGTCTGCCTCCCTGACGAGAAGGGGTCCAGGATTTTTATACCTTAAAGGAACAGAGAATATGTGACCAGGAACACAAAGTGGGGATGGGGACACGGAAGGAAGATCAGGTGACATTCTCATGTGAGATGCCTTGGCGTCTGGAGTAGAAGCAAGGTATGCAATGTTTATGACATGTTAAGCCTTGATCATAGAGGAGGGTGAGTTGCATATCACAGAGAATCTAGTGATGTCTGAGATGCAAACAGAAGGTACACATCCATGCTAAAACCTTTATCAGAAGACCAGGGGAAATGCACCTAAAACAGAAGGAAATGTATCTCTCACACCCATCCCCATCAGCAGTTGCAAATTTATCCCTTTAGTGGCATCAAGGCTGGCTTTCTTTATCACCAGCACTCCTGGGACCCAGGATTGGGAAATTCCTTGCGTATTCTTTTGACCTGGAATTCCTCCAGAGACTTGGGGTATCCAGGGGACCCTGTGCTCTCATTCCCCTAAGGGCTAAGGAAAAGACAGCTCTCCATGAAAAACTATGGCTATAGGCATGGAATATTACACATGTTATAGGACATTTCAAACTGAATGCCTTGGACACATCTAAACTGAACATGCCCAAAACATTCATTCATATTTTCCTCCCAAACCTACCCTTCTAATGAACTTCCCTGTTATGACTGAGGCTACCAATATCCTGCAGGCACCTGGTCTCTCAACCTCCACATCATTCTTGGCTCCTCGATCTCATTCAGTTTGTTCAATAATTTGCCAGATCTTCTCATTTGCATCCATCTATATAGCATTACTTGTGTACACCCAGCCAGCCATCACCCAACTCCAACTCCTCAGCAACCTGTACCTACATTACTCTAATATGCTCTTTATTGGTCACTGTCTCAAGTCTCTCCTCACTTCAATCCATCCTCCATCGAGGTGCCCAAGAAATTTTGCATAAATTGGAAGGCAGACCTTATCAATCACCTTGCTATATAGTCGTCTCCACTGGCTCCCTATTAACTCTAAGATCAAATATCACCTCTCCTGTTTGGCTCATAATTCCCCCCAAGCATTTTAATCTAGCCTACTCCGTTTTTTTCAGACACATGCTCCTCCATTCTCCTCTAACTGGGTCCTTGTGCCAGACTGTCTCAATATCCTTATTTTTTTTTAACTCTCACCTTCCTTGGAGTCTTGGAGTCAATACTACGTACTGGCTCCACGGCAGAAGAGTGGTAAGGGTGGGCAATGGGGGTCAAGTGACTTGTCTCGGTATCTTTAAATCCTTGGTTTTCTGTAAAACGTAGCTCTCCAGTTCTTACTACCAGAAGTCATCCCTCGCTCTCACCCATCCCCATCAGCAGTTGCAAATGCTTTCAATTCCAAGTCTTCTCGGCTTTCTTTCTATGTGAAATGTGTTTTGTGCTGCCATTGCATGCATTTGGTATACGTCCATGGAATCTCTTAAATTAGATTATCAGCATCTTTAAAGGAAGTGTCAACACCTAGCACATTGCCTGGCACATAGAAGTTGCTTAATCTTAAGCAATGCTTCACCGAATAGTGCTGTCAGAAATTGGCAATATGTTCCCTACTTTGGCTGAACTGCTTTTAGACTCTTTCTTTTAAAAATCGTTGTTACAAGGGATCTCTCCGTGGATGGAGGTGGAGGAAGGACATATTCGCCCATGGATGTGACATAAAAACAAAAGGCATCGATAAAAACATATTTAAAAGATGCCAACAAAAATATGACAAAACACACAGGAATCATTGAAATGTCAGCTTCAAGCAAAGATTCTTGTTCTTTGATTTACTAACAATAAAGTTTCAGCATTCTTGCATCAGATGAATGTACTTTTTACAACATGCAAATGAGTAGTGTGGTTTTGACTATATACTGCATACAGGATTTCTACTATCACCTGGAATGCTACTCTTTTGCTGATATATTTTTATCTTAATTCAGCTGAATCACCAGGTTGTTTCCTTACTTTCATAATATCCTTCATCTAATCTTTCAAAGATGTTTTTCATGCTTTGAAAAAGGTTTTATTTGGGCTAACATATTATGGAGAATTAAGGAAGTCAGGCATTCCCTTTGGAGGGTTTGTGTTATAGGCACCCTGCTACTTAGCAAATCCCTTTTGGGGCATGTACATAATACAAAAAAAGATATGCAAAGAGAAGTCTTGTTTCCTGGGATGCTTAGGAGTAGGGTTATTCAGCAGGGGGAGAAAAGCTCAAGGAGATCATACGGAAATTATAAATTCGTAGAGCTTCTAAGAGAGCACAAGCCACGATTAGAATTCATCATGATGCATACTTTATGGATCCAAGAAAAAGAAACTCAAACTTTGGTCATGAAAGAGCAAAATAAAATGAAAAATGTTTTGAGTATCGAGTCAAAAAATGAGCAGAGCATTTGGGACTTCAACTACCAAGAGCTGGTTCATTTGGAATGGTTTATAGTCAATGGGGCAAAAAAACCCCACACACTCGGTTCAGTTCAAACACTACTACTACTAATTAGTGACACTGATGAAATGCTTTAAAGTGTGCAAAGCACTTGAGAACAATTTTTAACAATAATTTGGTAAGAAGCTATTATATTCCAGGGGTTTTAATAATATCAATTTCTTTAATCTTTACAGCCCTGAGTTATGGATGCTAATATTATCCCTATTTTACAAATAAGGAAAAAAAGGCAGAATGATGGTTAAGTGACTTGACTCAGAGTCAAACAGCTAATAACTGTCTGAGACTGCGTTCAAACCCAGGTCTTTCTGACTCCAAGTACACTGCTCTATTCACTGTCCCACTAGCCACCTCTTTACTTTATAGACATTACATCTTTGAACCTCAAAACCTATGAGGTAGAAGCTATGAGTATCAATGTTTTTCATGTAAGGAAAGTGTGTCCTTTATAAAGAATAAATGATCTCAGCTCTCTCTCTCCCTCCAAGTGCCCAAAGCCACAATGAAATTCCTTAGGCTGTTATTTATTGATGATCTTAATTTCTGCATTCTTATGAAGCAGAAGTCCAATGTTTGGGTCAGTTCTGTATTGTGTAGTTAGTTTCTTCACAGTGTGAGGACCTTGGGAACTTAATCTACTCAAGTGGCATAGACACCGTCCAACGTTCTTGCTCAAATTCCCCAGGAAACTATTTCAAACCTGTTTGAACTACAGAGGCGCATCTCACATATCATTTCACCTGGATGACTGCGCCTGGGCCTAATCAGAACAAGGACAATTCTCATTAACTCTGCCCTACATTTCAAATGATAGAATTTGGTCAGGCAGGCTCTTGGTTAAGAAAATAGGACATCATTTCCAAGGGAGGGGTCCACTCCGTTTTATAAAAGCAATGAAAAAACCTTGATGGAGTTCTTTTAACTTTCTTTATGGCCAATGGTGTGTGTAAATATATAGGCATTTCTATAAATAAAAGTATAGCTACTATATTTATTTATAGGCTCTATCTACAAATCTACACGCACAAATTGAGAAAGCAAGAGAGCAACAGATTTTTCTTTTGACTTGGAACTGTGATTTCATCTGGGGAGAGAGATCTTAATGAGAGGTAAGTCCCTCTACTAAAGCAGAGCAGTATCTTGTAGAGTCTTAGAAATTGCCACAGGTAGTGAAAGGTTAAGTGAATTGCACTGGATCTCCCAGGAAGTATATTCCGGAAGTGGGATTTGAATCCAATTTATTCTGACTTGGAGGTTGGTCCTATCCATTACTTCATGGTGACTCTACAGATGTACAGATGTACATATATAAAATATACTCTGTAGTGACTTGAGGGCAGAAACCGTCCTCCAAAGGAACGATAATGCTAGTTATGAACACTTTGGCATAGGTAAGGAAGAGATACTGTAGCTAAGTTGATATCAGAGTTGGAGGGACTGATAATTACACCATGACGGAGAAGTAGGGTTAGTTTAGATATTGCAAAGCTGTAGAGGGAGGAACTGGCAAGTCAAAAAGTATTTATTAAGCACCAACAACGTGCCAGGCACTCTACTAAGCAGTAGAGAGACAAAGGCAAAAAAACACAGTCAAGTAAGTAAGGGAAGAATGTAGAAGAATTTCAGCCAGTTCAGCTAACTTTAAGTGACTACTATGTGCCAGGAATTGTGCCAGGCTAGTCTCAGAGGGGAAGAATTAAGATTAAGGAGGGCTAGGAAAGGCTTCTTACAAAGAAGTGGGAAGCAGAAACAAAGGAGAGCTTTTCAGTATTGGAGACAGGTCAACTCTCAGGCTCCACAACTTTTCAAGTGGAAGACCTTAGGCAAATGACTTCGCGTTTCTAGAACTCACTTTCTTTTCTGTAAAATGAAGGCAATGAACTAAATGATCTATCTCCAAGGCCCCTTCCAATTCTACGTCTAGGATGCTAAGCATACACTGCCTCAGTATTCTGAGGGTGCTCCCTGAGTCTTCCATTTTTCCCTAGACCAAGCAAATGTTCCCTGCGTCCCCTTTCAAGTGCTTCTGAGCTAGTGAGGCCTTGTTGTTTGTTGCTGCTTGAGGCCACCCAGCAGGGATCATTCAAATGGCAGTTGCCTGGTTCTCTGGCTTCAGCAGAGAAGAAATTTTACTTTAGCACTATATCTAGAGGAGAGAGAGAGAGAGAGAGGTGGGGGCTGGCGAGGGAGGAAGGAATGGGAGGCACATCAGTGCATCCTCCTGAGTTCAAAAGGGAAAATGAAGCCATACGGTGGTTTTGAAAGAAACTTACAGCAATATGAGTCAATCCATACAGCCACAGCGCACACTAGAGATATTCAACTTTTAAGGGCACTCAAGGACATTTGGAGCTACAGGAAAAATAATGATTTTCTGAAGTCTTTCTGAAAATCCAGGACTGTGAGCATGTTTTACTCATTCAAATATTTGTTCAAGGTTTATGTGCAAGGGATGGTGTTAGGTGAGGTGGGGAATGCAAGGGGAGTGGGGGGGGAACCTACGGTCCTTGCTTTTGAAGGGTTCAGAACTAACTGGGGCAATGCTGCACACATAAATAATCTACAACACAAGGGAATGTATGGCCAGTGCCAGGGAGTGGTAGAGGTCATAAGTGCTCTAGCAGTTCAGGAGATTGAGGGAGCACTGCAGGCTGATGTAAACAGGAATAGCTTCATGGAAGAGAAGATCTGAGAAGGATGTTAAAAGGTAGAGGTGGAGAATGACAGACACTCCAGGAAAACGGACTGTCATGAGCAAAAAAAGAAAGGTAAGGAAGCCCAGACATGACTAGACACATGAATAACACGGAGAAAAACCATTTGGCCTGGGGACAAAGGAATTGTGTAGGTCAGTGGGGAGAAGTAAGGGCGAGAAAGTATCTTGGAGTCAGATGAGGAAGCCCTCGCATACCAAGCTAAGACGTTAGAAATTTCTCCTAGATAATAATTTACTGAAACCTTTTGAGCAGAGAATGATAGAATTAGAACAGAGCTTTAGGAATGTTAATCTGGTAGTTGTGCACAGAATGGATCAGAGGAGCTGAGAACCAAGCATTAGTAGTCAAATAATGACTTTTCTGAAATTTTTCATAGATATTACTGAATGCTACTTACATAACTTAAATCAATTCAACTTGACAGGTACCTGCTTTGAACCAAGGGAGGGTGTCATATGCTGGGGTTACAAAGACAAAATATAAAATAATTCCTATTCTCAAAGATCTTACATTCTATTTGAGAAAAAATTAAAGGGAAAAAAGTGTAGACTAATCAAGTGAATTCACACTACCATGAATGGGCCCAATCTCAAAATAGAACATTAAACCTTCTGAGCAAGCCATTCTTTGCATGTAATGGTCCTAGGAGGAAGCGGCTCCTGTCCTGCCTCTGCCCCTTCCACACATGCACACATACCCAATTTCTTCTGAACTTGAACACAAATATGCAGGAGTAGACATCTTAGTTAGCATCAATATTTTACACTCATGTGCCAGCTTTGCTCTCTCTTCCCCTTCCTGTATTTATAGAGAGCTTATCACCATAATGCTGAGGCACTCTGACACGTGGGAATTCAAGCATGAAACAATATAATAATAGAAAGGCAGAAATAATGTCTGCCTTTACATGACACTTTAGGCAGCTCAGGGAGAGTCAGGTAACTCATTCAAGGCAGTTCAAAAGCCTATGTTGAGGTCTGGGTGCTCACATCCTTTCCTTTCTGTCACGATGGATTTCCAGAAGCAATCCTGAAAACTCAACTAGAAAAGGGACTCTAGGATTACTCCAGGGAGAGACAAATTGCCAAGCTTCAGCCAAATGTGCTGCACCTGCTCCAGGAATGGGGAATCACTTTATGATTCTTCTACTGCAGGTAATAAAAAAACAACCAGGCCTCCAGTCAGTCAAGGAGTCTGGCTCACTTTGCATTTGCACGGCATCCTAGTAGATGATCTTACCAGTGTGTGAGGGTCTGGGGGGTAGGTGGGAGCAATGGGGTTGGGAATATAATGTCTATGCCTCATACTTCCTCTATTCTCTCATCCTATATAGTACATGGCTTTTTTAGGGAGTGGAATATATGACAACACAAGACATTATCATGATTACAATCTATGGATCTTGTAAGTACAAATGAATGTATTCAAGGCTTTGGTTCATGCTTGGAACACTCAAGATGGAGGCACCCGTGTGGGAGATACAGGGGGCTGCTCCTTTTTCCAGTGGCTATATAGCATAGTAACTGGAATGGGCTGCATCATTAAAACTACCAGAATGGGACAGTTGCTTTCTATCTTTCTGGCAAGAGTCCAGAGGCTGAAAGTTCTGTTTACCTGAAGTAAAGCCACAGGAACTGAGTTAAGTGTTAGAGAAGGGCTACCCTTACTCCCGTGCTCCTCTCCCTTCTAGGTCCCATGGCCTAATGAGATTTGAAGTTTTTAATTATTTTATTTGTCCTTTTCAGTTCTAGAAAAAGGTGGTAGAACCCCACCCCTCCCTACCCCAGAAACTTGAGCCATGGAGACCTTAGATCTAAGATTACATACTGGATGTGGTTGCCAGTCCAGCAAAGTACACAGATGTATGCCCATGTGAGACCATGTATAGGAAGCTATCTAAATTGTCGCCCTATTTCACCCTTCTCCTACACAACAGAGAGAAGTGGTAACAAACAGGATTATGCCCTTCCCCAACAGGTCAAGAGGGATGTTCATATGTTTGTTCTCTCAACATTTTTGAAGGAAATATTCTTTAATCAGAGTAAAGTGGTTAAATGTTCTCTCTGGAGAGTAAAAAACAGGTGGGACTTGTGCCAACAGAAGAGAGACTAGACCCAATTAAGGGTATCAAAGAACCCTGTAGGAAGGGTGAAATATAGAATGCCTGGCTCTCAAATAGTGAAAATCTGAGCAGTCACTGTTGCATACCAAAACCCCATTTGGGAACCCTCAGTTCTTTCTACACTGAAAAGATATCAAATAATCAGTTACTGATAGCTCAGATGCTACACTAGGCCCTAAGAATACAAGACAATGAGGTGCTACAAGTTTTCTCTCTTTTGATTAACATCTTCCAGCATTCTCTAAAAGGGCTATGCCCATTGGTTAGCTAAGCCCAATTCTGAGCATCAGCCAGAGTCATATCCAGATCTCAAACTATATTATAAAGTAACACTCAACAAACTATTAGATAAAAATTTTCAAAATTTTTAAATTTAGCAAGACAACACAATAGTCTATCATTTGATCAACTGAAAATTCCAAGCTACTAATGGAAGGATAAGTGTATGTGTATGTGTGTATGTGTATATATACACACACACAAACACATATACATACCTACTGGGAAACTGGAAAGCAGTTTGGAAAAAATAGTCTCTCTTTTGATTAACATCTTCCAGCCTTCTCTAAAAGGGCTACGCCCATTGGTTAGCTAAGCCCAATTCTGAGCATCAGCCAGAGTCCTAAGAAGGTTTAAATAGACTGACACCTTATATAATACACCCAAGCATGCTTCAAATGAATACATGAACTGAATATGAAGTAAGTGATTATACTGGAGAAGAGGTATTTTCTGAACTACAGCTAAGAGAATTCTTAACCAAATAAAGGAGAGAAATGATCATAAAAGATAAAACAGACTATTTCAACCAAATGAATTTTTAAATCTTTTGCATGAACAAAATCAATGCAGTTAAAATAGGAAATTGTCAAGTGAGGGGAAAACTTCGCATCAAATATCTTCCATATCTAAGATAGATAAGAAATTGACACAAAGATATAGGACCAAAAGTCATTCCTCCAAATATGAGAGTCAAAAGATTGGAAACATATAGTTTTTCAAACAAGATACATAAACTACTGCAAAATGCCAAAAAGCCCTAAATTAATAATAATAATAAAAATGCAAAACCAATTGACACTGAGGTTTCATTTCACCAATAAAAATATTCAAATATGATTTTTGAAGGATCCAAACATGTGATTTCTCAGTTATAGAAAATTACTGATGATTAAATTCCCTCTATGAAAGCAGACCTCCAACTCTTCAGCAATTTATAATCTCAGACAGTTGCCTACGGTGTTAACAAGTGACTTGCTTAGTATAGATTGGAATACATATCAGAGATAATACTTGAAACTACATCTTTCTAAATCAGAAGTCATTTATTTATCTAGCACACCATTCTGATCGTTAAAAGAATGATTTAAAAAATGGAGGCAATCAATGTTGAAGATTTGGAGGGAAAGGCTACTGATACTATTTTTGTACAGCAAAGGTTCCAGTCTTAGGGCATGATATAGTCTTCAGTTCCTTACTCTAGTCCCTTCCTCCTCTTTAGAGGTAAAGCCCTGGCCAAAAAAAAAAAAAAAAAAAAAAAAAGGCTGTTAAACTTTTATGAATTGATCCAACCATTTTGGAAAACAATTTGAAACTATGCAAGAAGTCACTAAACTGTCCATATCCTTTGATCTGGGTATCCCACTTTGGGGAATAATGACTAGGAGATCAAAAACAAAATGAAGAATACTTGAATTAATGAAAAAATGATAAAGAGCTTACTAAATGCCAAAAACCACATCAAACCCTGAGGACACAAAGAAAAGAAACCATCTCTGCTCCCAAAGAGCTGATATTCTAATTAGGAAAGATAATAGCAAGTGGTGGCCAGGGAAGGATATTCTGATACAGGAAGTCAAATAGATAAGGAGCAGAACAACTGCTGTCTTTTCCAGAATCAATAAGTGTTTATTTGAATACAAGAGTGGAGATTTTAAGAAGTGAATGTAATAAAAGCAAAAACCATTAATAAAATGCTTTTTCAAAAATGTAGCTGGAATAGAAGAGGGGCCTAGGGAGTTGAGGAAGAGAAATATAGTTACTAAACGGCAAGGCTTTGGGGAGCTGGAATTTCTGCCAAGTGAGTTTGTCCACAGAATTAGCTTATTGATTTACATAATCTATAACAGGAGTTTTTTGACAAACTAGGCATATGTACCTTTACTCTGTTGGCTCATCTACACTTCCACATTTTGTCATGTTAACTGAGACAGAACCCGTGAAGTACAAGCCCTACAAATGAAAAGTTTCTCACAACTCAAATGTTCAAATGAGGACATTTACATGTATCAGCATTAGAAAACATTCTGGTTGATGTAACTCTTTCAGCTAAGGCAGACTGAAATACAAAATGTGAATGCAGAGACCTTGTCTGAACATTAGACTAATTAGGGAATTTGACCAATGGGGACAAAGGATTGTTTAAAAGTGCTTCTCTGACGTTTTTCTCAGGAAAAAAAGAATGGAGATAAAGAAAACTTTCCCCCTACCAGATAAAGCGGTATACCATGCAGATCAATTCTTGATTTTTCCAATCCAAGTCAGAATGAATAGAACGATAGAATGGATGAAAGGAAACATCTCCTGGAGTACCTGGCACAGGGCCAACAATTTAGGAACTGGTAGCGCGTCTGTCAACAACGTAAAACGTATGCTGCATTCAGGTGACTCGTGGAGACATGCCACAGCCTAAGTGAAATGTCATGTCACAGCTGGGAAGTCAGCTTGTAACAGGACCTTTTGTTGTACCCCAAGCTATCTTGCTTATTAGGAAATGCAACAACCAACTCTAAATTGCATTAGTCACTATTACAGGGTTTGCATTCTTTTTGAATGAAACAATCTTCAAAAGCTCCCCAAATTCCTATTCTTTCAAGTAAAAGCTGGATAAGCTAAATATGTTCCCTACTGTCAGATTATTAATCAGGGAACTATTCTGGCCCATGAAATGCATTACGAACAAAATCTGTTACATGTGGGCTGTTTAATTTTTTTTGAGATGATATATCTTGGTAGGTAGCCCATCTCAGTGAGTATAACAATTTAATTTTAATCAGTGAAGCAAAATGCTATTTCAGGCTTCTGTGGTTAATATGATGTATTTTTATGCAAATCCCATGCTGAATAATACTTCTGAAAATAAAAGTCAATGCAATGAATGGCATGACTTGGTAGAACAGTATGAGGTAGTAATGAAGTCTGGGTCAAAACATTGATCCAGTATGTCTAATGTATATAACAATGTAAGGATAATAACTATACATGTGTGTGAACATATGTGTATGTATATCTCACTGTGTATATGTGTGTATCAGTTTTTCTGAATACAAGTCACAGTATGGTGGAATAAGCACTGATTCTAGACTTAGAAAACCTAAGTTCAAATCACCCCTCCAGCACTTGTGATCTTGGAAAAGCCAGTCACCTTCTCTGGTTGTTAACTCCTTCATCTGGTAGACTTTCCTCTCTTCTAGCTATGTAACTAGGTTCCTATAATCTTGAGGTATTTAGATAATTCATTCAAAATTCTTTTCAACAGAAAGAAAATATTCTGTAATCACAGTACGTATGCTTACCACACAGCAACACCTCTACTTTGAACAAATAGTAACATGGCAAGTCTGAGTTGGACCCTTAATCAGACTCAAATTTTTCTGTTGTAAACAATCAACAATTTCATTGAAGAGAATGACAATGATGAGACATCCTACCAAACTCTGTGGGATGCGGCCAAGGCAGTACTCAGGGGGAAATTTATATCCTTGAGTGCATATATTAACAAATTAAGGAGGGCAGAGAT
>NC_058136.1:44468704-44491026 GCF_016433145.1 Gracilinanus agilis
GGGTCTAATTACTCAAATATACAAGGAGTTAGAGCAATTGTATAAAAAATCAAGCCACTCCCCAATTGATAAATGGGCAAGAGACATGAATAGGCAATTTTCAGGTAAAGAAATCAAAAGTATCAATAAGCACATGAGAAAGTGTTCTAAATCTCTAATAATTAGAGAAATGCAAATCAAAACAACTCTGAAGTATCATCTCACACCTAGCAGATTGGCTAAAATGAAAGAAGGGGAGAGTAATGAATGTTGGAGGGGATGTGGCAAAATCGGGACATTAATGCATTGCTGGTGGAGTTGTGAAATGATCCAACCACTCTGGCTGGCAATTTGGAACTATGGCCAAAGGGCTATAAAAGAATGCCTGCCCTTTGATCCAGCCATACCATTGCTGGGTTTGTACCCCAAAGAGATCATAGATAAACAGACTTGTACGAAAATATTTATAGCTGCGCTTTTTGTGGTGGCAAAAAACTGGAAAATGAGGGGATGTCCTTCAATTGGGGAATGGTTGAACAAATTGTGGTATATGCAGGTGATGGAATACTATTGTGCTAAAAGGAATAATAAACTGGAGGAATTCCATGCAAATTGGAGAGATCTCCAGGAAGTGATGCAGAGTGAAAGGAGCAGAGCCAGAAGAACATTGTACACAGAGACTGATATTCTATGGTAAAATCAAATGTAATGGGCTCCTGTACCAGCAGCACTGCAATGACACAGGACAGCTCTGAGGGATTTATGGTAAAGATGCTACCCACATTCAGAGGAAGGACTGCAGGAGAGGAAACATATAAGATAAACAATTGCTTGAATGCATGGGCTGAAGCGGACATGAATGGGAAATAGACCCTGAACAAGGACACAGGTTACAACCAGTGGAAATGTGCGTTGGCCATGGGTGGGGGGCGAGCGGGGGGTGAAGGGGAAAGTAGGGGCATAAAGTATGTAAACAGGTTAAAAACGAATATTAATAAATGTCTAATAATAAAAAAAAAATTTCTGTTGTAACTTCCTTACAAACCACACCACTTGGTATAGCGCTTTTTAAGTGAATGAAAAGATAAGAAGCAAAGCAAAGGTTATTTACAAATAGTGACTCAATTAGATTTGAGAGTAAAAGAAGTCCCATTAAAGCCAAAGGCTGTTGAGTAGATAAACAGGAAAGGAGGTGGGCAGGAGAACTGGCCCAAGAGTTAAAAAAACAACTTTTAAAGTCTATCTCAGAATCCAGGATCTCCACTTTCAGACTTGTGTTCTCTAGATTTTTGTTCCCCTTCTCTAAAAAGCTAGCTACCTCCATCAAAGATTCTCTCCAGTTCTTCATCACATTGTGAACAAAGCCATGATTTCTCTTTCAAGCTAGAGAACCTTAAAATATACGGAGTGACTGACAATTTAACTTAGGTCTAAGGACAATCATCACATTGATGAGAATAATCTTTAGGGTTAGCAGTGACCCATGAAACTGTCCCCTGAGGAAGAGTAGACAGGACCCTCATCATTGTAATAATGCATTCCTTTTTCCCCACTGGATACAAACTTTACTACGTTGTCCTGATTCCCTTTGTGTACTAAATTACAGGTGCCTTTTCTCCTCCTTTTATAAAAGACACAGGCTAAAGATTAAATAAATGTGTATCAGCAGCACAAAAATAGATCTTCAACATTACTTTTTAAATAAATTGACTTTTCTTCATATCCCA
Organism: Gracilinanus agilis; assembly: GCF_016433145.1. NCBI lineage: Eukaryota > Metazoa > Chordata > Mammalia > Didelphimorphia > Didelphidae > Gracilinanus > Gracilinanus agilis. The sequence continues at coordinate 44,470,411 of NC_058136.1, forward strand.
GTCATGTCTGAATGCATCCCTTCCACTTCTCCCTCCTCAATGAAGCATCCTTTAAAGTATTTCAATAAAATCAGCCAAAACTAATATCTGCCACTATATATAACATTCCATACCCATGTAGCCCTCTGCCTTAGCAAACATATTAGAGTTGAATTTTTCTAACTCTTCTCTGAGCGAGGCAGGCCATTAAAATCTCTTAGCACTCATTTCATACTTCTATTGTGTTTATAATGCTGTAGTGGACATTCATATTCTTGCTTCTATTTACTTCATTCAGCATCAGTTCACTGAGGTCTTTCTGTATTTCTCTGAACTCATCATGCTTGTCATTTTTGATTCATAAAATTATTCCATTATATTTATGTGCCACAATAGGTTGAGTCATTCCCCTGAATTGATGGGCAACTACTTTGTTTCCAGTTTTTTGCTCCCTAAAAAGTGTTGCTATGAATAAGTTTACACACATGGATCCTTTCTGAATTTCTTCTCATTGGGAATATATACGGTCCCAGAGAAAAATGAAATAGCTCTCCCTTCTCACAGGAGAGAAAATAGGAACTATTATGGGTACAATTTTGTATACATTGTCAGAAACTGTATCAGATGTTTTTGCTTAACAGCTTTTCCTTGTTAAAAGGGAGAGGTCAAAGGACAGTGGGGGAAGGGAGGGATGATGTGGAATTCAAGAAAAAACTGATTTAAAAAAAAAGGATTCATTCAAACTTTTTAAAGAAAGTAAACCTATCTGGGATGGTCAAAGGGTAATTTTATCAGAAAAAAAGATTAAATGAGCAACTTCTAAGTTCCTTCTAAAATAATTCTGAACTTTCATGAGGCTTTATGAGAAGGACTAGAGCAGAGTGGTGAGAATACAGGACTTGGAACCATAACACTAGAGTCTGAGTTCTGGTTCAATCATTTAGAAACTATACATCCTTAGGAAAATCACTTAAACTCTATGAATCTCAGTTTCCAGGTCTGTTAAAGGAGAGAGATGGGGAATAATACTTGTACTATTTGCCTTATAAGGTTGCTATGAAAAAAATCACTGGAAATTATCAAGTGTAATACAAATATGAGCAATTACTGCTATTTACTCCATTCATTATTAAAAACAGGATAGAGGGCATACTTATACTCTGCTAATTATGTCAGTGTTCATGGCAGAACTAGAGGCTGTCTAGTCTTAGAGGTTATCTGGATGTCTGGAAATGTCCTGCAACCCCAGATGACTTTCAACATCTTTTACAAAAATGATCTATCCTATTTAAAACCTGTATGCCATCCCACAGAAAGCATATCCGGTCATGTTCAACTTCTTTTTATTATTGCCATTTTTTTCTGGATTACATGTTGATACAATTATTAAAATTTATTCTCTGATATTTTGCAATCCATGTTCTTTCCCTCTCTTCTCACCTCTTCCCAAGAAGGCAGGTCATATGATATACATTATTTATATGTATATGTATATATATAGTACAATATATATTTCCATGTTCATCATGGTGTGAAACAAGACACATATTGCTTACATTAGAGAAAAATTCATGGAGGAAATAAAGGGAAGACTTGAATGTTTTAATCTGCGTTCAGACTCTATCCGTTCCTTCTATGACAGTGAATATCCTTTTTTGTCATTTATCTCTTGGAGTTATAATGAATTCTGCCTTGTTGATAATAGTTAAGTCATTCCCAGTTGATCATTGTATATTATTGTTGTTACTGTGTACAATTTCTCCTGGTTCTTCTCACCTTGCTTGGCATCACTTCATATAAGTCTTTCCAGGCTTTTTTGTGATCGTCTTGTCATTTCTTATAGATCAATAGTGTTCCGTTAAAATCATATATCACAACTTGTTCCCATATTCCCCAAATGATGGACATCTCTTCGCTTTCCAGTTCTTTGCCACCCCAAAAAGAACTAGTATCGATATTTCTGTACATTTAGGTTCTTTTCCTCTTTCTTTAATCTCTGTGTGATACAGACCTAGTCGTGGCATTGTTGCGTGGATGTGCAGAGCTTTATGGTCGTTTGGTCATGGTTCCAGATTGCTCCCCAGAATGGTTGTATCAGTTCATAGCCCCACCAACAGTGTTTGAGTGTTGAATTTTCCACATCCTCTCCAATATTTATCATTTTATTTTTTGTCATGTTTGCCAGTCTGGTGGGTGGTGAGGTAGTATCTCACGATTGTTTTATTTGCAATTTTCTAACAATGATAGCATTTTTTTCATTATGACTGAAGACAACTTTAGATTCTTCATCTGAGAATTGCCTGTTCATAATACTGTGACCATTTGCCAATTGGAGACTCAGGTCCAACTTCTACAAGATTAGTCCTTGGCCTTCCCATCTCATATGCCTGCTCTGAACCCAGATCTTCAGTGATGGAGTCTTTCACTGAGAAAATGCAGTGAAGCCCAGAAAAATGAAGACTCTTGCTTCTCTAAATGGACCTCACATCATGTCTATCTGTCATCTCCATGCCAAGCTGCTTCTCTTTAAGGATATGATTTGGTTCTCTATACCTTTTTGAGGAGTATCAAGGCCTTTCTGAGGAGATATTTACTAAATAATTTTTTTTGTGTCAATTCATTGTAGTAGGTCAAAACCTAGCTGCTGCCAGAAGCAGCACCATAGGTTGAGAGTGCTCATCTTGGGCCTGTGAGTGGATGGAAAGGACATGGAAAAGGAAGTTCAATGGGAACTGAAGAGGGATCAAGGGCTCAAGCCAGGCAAGGAGGACCATTTTATGAGACCACAGGAGCCTTAGTTGCAGAGCCAAGTTCAGCTGCAGCCACTTTTAGGATTCAACTCCAGAGGACTCCAGGGGCAGGTGTTGCCCCCCAGATCTAATCTGGTACCTCCTTTCCCCAGAAGACCATGGATTCTCAAAGTATAAATAACTGTCTCATAAACCAAATAAGCTACCACAAGAGTTGTCCATAAGAGATCAATTCACTTATTTTCTCCCACCTCTGCTGGGTTGTTATCATGTCCTATTTTTTTTTAAACCCTTGTACTTCAGTGTATTGTCTTATAGATGGAAGAGTGGTAAGGGTGGGCAATGGGGGTCAAGTGACTTGCCCAGGGTCACACAGCTGGGAAGTGGCTGAGGCCGGGTTTGAACCTAGGATCTCCTGTCTCTAGGCCTGACTCTCACTCCACTGAGCTACCCAGCTGCCCCTATCATGTCCTATTTATCAATTAAGAAAACAGACAGGTCACAGACAGCTTTTTTAAAAAAATTACTGGGACCTGTTTTTTTTTAATATCTTTCTCCAAATATAATACCCCCAACCTCTTATAACAAAGAAAAGCATTTAGTGCAGTGACTGCATTGGAAGGTGCATACAATATTCTGCCCTTATTCTATAGCTTCCCCAGCAAAAAAGGGGAAGCTATGATTCCTAATATGTTCTCTGGAATTTATTATTGGTTTGTCAATTCCTCAGTCTGGCTTCCTTTTAGTGATCATTATATTTGCCACACTGTAGTTATTGTATAAATTGTTTTTCTAATCTGTTTCCTTTATCTTCATCAGTTCAAGGAAGTTCTCCTGTTTTGATGATTGTTTCATGTCCATCATGCCTTACTTCCTCACATGCATGGGCCTCAACTTGTTCATCCATTCCCCAGTCGATGGGCATCCATTCTTTGCTACCAGATAATCAGAGATAATGGTGTTAAGAGTAATAGGTGAGTGCCATATACATCACTTAAGTGTGACATGAATGGCCGAAACCCAAGTAGCATAGTCTGTCACATTACCCACCACTAATGACAGGGAACTGAGCTCAACCATGAGGCATTGTATATGTGGTTCTATGGTTGAATCTGTGGGATGCGCCATTACTACTCAGAAGCCCTCTTTGACACTCTTTGCCCTAGCTCATAAACAGAATGGGACTCAAATGTGGACCATAAGAGGCCTCAAAGTAAGCAAGGCCATGCTAATACAGGCTCCTGATGACCTAACTTCTCACAAGCCACAGGAGCTAAGACCTCATACTATGAGAGAAAACTAGAAGGCAAGACTTCATTCCACCCACACCTAAGCGATGGCCAGCTTATTCAAGCCATACCTGGTGTCTCTTTTGCTACTATCTCCTATTACACACTGCTACTCACACAAGAGTTGGGGCAATTTGCCCAAGATAGGCCAGTCCTAATGAGAACAAAGACTACTTAAATAATGACTCCTGTCCTCCTATACTGTACTCTGGCACCCAGAATGTCCCTGAATGCTTCCCAGGCCCACATCCCAACTGAGCTTTTCTAGCCCCAGGTTTGTTGATAAAAAGGATAACCAAGTGCTGGGCCAATGGTTAGCACTAGCCTTTGAAGACTGAGAAGATCTCTGAGAACAGGGACAGATCCAGAAAATAAGTTCTTAATGACTGAACAATGAGAAACAGTTTATGATTCTGAGTCGTGACCCCTGGTGTGGTAAAAAGAAATAGTAACATTGTAGGGTTCTGGAGAGGCATCTCTTGGTGACCTTTCTCAGGTACAAAAGGCCATCATGTCTACAAAATGGGGGGAAGAGTGATTAGGAGGGAGAGGACAAAAACTTGATTGAATTCCAGAAGCTATACTTATTACATTAGTTGCTTTGGATGTGCAATTAAGGTAATATGTATGCTATAGTAAAAGAGAAAGTAGACAAGATGAATTAACATGGGGAAAAATAATGGCATTTTCAGGGTCTTATTTGGATTTTCTATTAAAGTGAATCTCAACCTTACCAGGAATGGGTCTACATTTTCCAAAAGCACCTTTGAAACAATTGTTATGAGGCTGCCCTCTGCACAGTTGTCTAGTTGAAACATGATAGCCAAGCTGCTCTTAGACTCCCTGTTGGTTTGCAGTAGGACCAACAGAAGCAAAAATGAATGAGGATCCAAGGTAAAGGGCAACTCTATGAAGGCATCATTAGAAATGGAAGTCAAAGGACTTAAGGGCAGTATGTCCAAACCTTGTCTAGTCATTTCTGTTAGTGGGGCATTGAAGCACACTTGCCTGGAAAATTGCTTATGTAAAAAATTCATAAGGAAGGCAGATCTTTTTCTCTTTACATTCTCAAACAACCGCATGGAATGTAAGCTAGTGAAAAGCAACAGTTAAAAAAAGATTTCATATATAGCACATTGGCTATTGGAATTTAAAGTACATACACATATGCACACACAGAAGTCAGAACAAGGGAGAAGAGCAACATATGACAACTTGAGCCTTCAGCTTTAAATGATTCAAGAAGAAGAAAAAAAACTGTCCAATTCCAGCTGAGACAATCTGGTCAAGTTATGGATTTTATAAAATCTTTAGAACTTTGAGTGAGAAAGTAAAAGTAGAAAAGCTATTTTGTAATCCCAGCACACTAAAAAAATCCCTACATCTAAATCTCCCCTTCTCTCTTTGAAGGTTCATTCATTTACTTTTTCTGTGAGACTGACTGTTATTCAAGTCTCTCAAGCTTAGGGATTGTGTTTAAAGGTTGCTGATTGCCAAGTCTAATTTTTTCCAGCACAAATATCTTTATTTCAATATCCAAATCAAAACTTACTGTTATACGCTACTCTATGCACAAAGTCTCAAAGTGACAAGTTACATATATGAGGAAGTGACTTATCAGTGCTTTAGGCAGCTAAGACCATACATTACAGAAAGAGTGCCAACCTCTATGGGTCAAGGAAGTCAGAGATCTGGCCCCTATCCTTATATATGTAGAAACTGGTTCCCTTGTTAGAACATAAACTCCCTGAGGGTAAGGATAGCTTTACTTTCATCACTGTGTTCCTAGTTCTTAGCACAGTGGTAGGCACATGGTGGGGTCTTCAGAAATTCTTATTGACTAATTTTTTTCCACAAGAAATTACCTAGTTATTCACTCAATGGGAGTAGTTATTCAAGGCCATATACCCTGCTGCTCTGGGATTGCTGGGAGAGGCATAAATGACAAAATTTAGGCTATTGTAAAGTCTTTCAAAGCAAGAAGCATCACTATTGGAGGATCCTAGGAATGTGGCCAGTGAATTAAACATTAAGTACTAAACTGTGCTGCACCAGCTCTTAAGTATCACAGATCAGATGGGAGGAGGCTTTGTGAGGATACTTAAGGCTCAAGTATCTTGAGGGCAATGCCAGGAGGAGACCATCTTGAGGAGGAAAAGTAGTGCAGGCAGAGCAAAAATGGGACATGCATGTAGAAAACAGTATAAACCCAGTAAGGATGGCAGAAGTCTTGGCCTTAGCCTAGAGGATTTGGCTCTACTTTTGAACACAGATGACAAAGTTATGCAAGATGAATAAATGAAAAGCATGTATGAAATATCTATATGACAGTCCACTTAAGATACCCACAGAAAAGTGAGAGTCTCATCCCTCAAGGAGTTTCTATTCTCAAAGAAGTGATGGTCAGGGAGGATTGACCATACCCCTTCTAAAGGCAGTGCTGATTGCTGTTCCCACAATCAGAGGTAGAAAGTTAGAGAACCAAGGAGGGAGCAAGGGAATGGGCAACAGTACATAAGATTGTAACATGTGTGGACTGGGCCAATATGAGAGCTGGTCTGGGCTCCACCAGGAAGGGAAGCATTATCACTGGAGGTATGGTATAAATGAAGAAAAGAAGGATACTTCACCCTCCTAGAAGAGGCTGTTTGGTTACCTCACCCACTAAACAGAGATAATGATGCTTATGTTGATCACAGCTGACAAAGACACTGAGGAAAGCACTGAGAAAATTACAAAACACTACAGAGCTATCTACTGTTGTTATTCTGCCCAGGGAGGGAAAGGCAGCCCTGGGCACATAGGATAAAAGACTTCACGGAGTAGAATTCCATCAGTGAACTGGCTGGGAGCTCTCCTTGGTGCTGACAAGCCCTATTAAGAGTTTTACATGCTGGATCCTGCCTAGTTGTGTTGTTACTATGCTGATGCAATTGCTGTCCATTCAACTTACAGACATTTAATTCTGCTTACTCTCCATTACTATGAGCCTGCCTCTAGTCATGTGAAAATTAGGTGGCCCAACTCTGCTTCCTGTCTGCCATGTTTCTGCCCTACATGCTGATGACATTGGAAGAGTGGATTTTGACTCTGATACAGCAACACCATACAAGATACAGGATGTTTTTACCAGACACAGAATGTGGACAAGTCCCTTCTGAGACTTATTCGACTAGTGCAGAGGACAAAAGGAATCTGGCCTTCTCAAAGGGGGAGGGGGCATATGCTGAGGAGTAACTAGAAATAGTTTTGACAGGGTCCTCTTCAACATGGAAAACACTGAAAAGATGCCTCAATAATTTTAAAAATAAGTTGTTTTTTTAATCTTTCCAAAGGAATTCTAAGAATTAGACTTGGTAGAAAAGAATCATTTCCTAGGCCTCCTAGACAAAAAGAGTGGCTCTCGGATTTTGTATATGTTAGCAACTAACTTTTTTTCCTTCTCACTGCCAGTTACCATTTAGAACAGTGCCATTATTGGGTAAATATGAGTCGTGGTACACTAGGGTCCTAAAATCAGGGAGAAGGATGCTCACCCAGAATTCAAATGAAAATTTCCTTGTGGTGGAATGAGTAGATTATAATACAATATGAACAGTAACTAGAGTCAAAGATGACATTAAAAATGTATAAGAGAAAAAAAGAAACGGCAATCACACTGTGAAAAGTGATGGACAGTTTGTGTGTTCCAATGGCATCCTCAGTGTCAAAAGAAAATGAGTGTTTTACATAATTGCACAGGAAAATCTATGAGATTGCTTACCATCTCAGTGGGGGGTTTGAGAGAATTCAAGACTCAAAATTCTTTTGAGAATGCTTGAAATTCTTTTTACATGTAATTGGGGAAAAAATAAATGAAATTTTAAGAAAATTTTATAAGGAAAATGAGAAAGGAGCAATCTTGGAAGATGTTGAAGTAATAGGCAAGAGAAGATACAGTTTTTCCCTCACCACTCTAAATGTGTAAAAGCCCAACTTCCATGCAGAAAATAAGCAAGGACAGGAAGAGGAAAATGGAAAGAATCCAGCACAATGTAATTTAAAGATAACCAAAAAACAGGCCAGGGCTCCTTAGCTTCCCATCCCTTACATTCCACCTTCCCTTCCCCAAAAGCACAGACTACCCTGACCTAGGACAGACCTAGTCATAGCTGAAGTTTCAGCTTCAAGAGATAACCTTTCAGCAAGGTCGGAAGACCTACTTACACCCAGGGCAAACAGAAGCCTCTGAACCAGACTAGCCCTGAGGCACAAATCAAATGAAAAGGGTGGACAGGGGAGGAGTGTGGAATCCTCCCAGGGAGAAGACAGCAGAAGAAGGAAGGCCAAGAAATGCATATGTTTACAGCTATTTAACACGGGGAGGCATGTAAAAGATAGTCAGTAGAAGGAAAGAGAGAGTGGGTAACAAAGATAACAAAGAAACAATTGCAAAACCTTTGGAGAAGCTTCCCCCCTCTGGGTCCTAGGAGACCCTTCAACCAATCCTGTCTAGGCTAGGCCTCAGGGAAGAATTTGAATCACTACATCAAAAGAACCCAGAGGGGAGCAGGGTATTGAACATGCAAACTAGCTAAAAGTCAGTTAAATGCTTTCAAATAACAAGGAAATATTCAAAAACCAATTTTGAAATGGCCGGCATGGAAAAAAGGGGGGAGGGGGGAGAAGGGCATGAATATGTGATGGGGGGAGTAGTTTCAGTTCCAGAGGTGGTAGATTTTATTTTTTAATTTCCTCTAAGAAAAATACTCAAGCATTATCAGAGACACAAAGTAAGTTAAGAGAGAAGCAATAAAGAAAGGAATCTAAGTAGTAAAAGCTGAGAAAATTGTAAGGAAAATGGCATGGGGGGTGGGCTCAATTAAGAAAAGTTGACATTATAGAGTGTAAGATAATACTGAGGAATTCCTGTGGACTGGGAGACATCACAAAATAGGGGAGGTCCAAGAAAAGACCGATTTGTACTTAAAAGATAGAGAAGCTTTTTTCCAGAAGGATAGGCCACTATGGGAGATACACAGTTACATAAGAGTTGGAATTGGGTCCCACCAGCAGAGAAATTAAAGGATGCAAAGTTTTCCAAAGATTTGCAAATTATGAAGGACCACGATAAAAACATGTTAGAAATGTGCAAATTAAACTAACTTGGAGGTTTCACCTCACATCCAGCAAATTGGCAAATGCCACCCAAAAAAAGGAACAATCAGTTGGTGAAGACATTTCATTTGAACACACATTGAACACACACACATATGTTCAAATGAAATGTCTTTGCTTAATCGTTTTTCTTTTTCCTTTTTTTGAAAAGCTTTGGATGCTTCCTCCCTTCTGAAATGATGACGATGATGTTAAAAAAAACAACCCATGAATCAAATGTATTTGTTCAAGGGAGGAATGCCTCCAAAGAAAATGAATGGGCAAAGACTTCCAAGAACTTCCCAGGCTGGGTAGTTATTTCTGCCATGGGATAGAGCAGCTGCACTGAAGAAGTCAGACCTCTCTGAACAGAATAAAGGCTTTAAGAGGCAAGGCCTAGACTCAGGCTACCCTTTCAAGTCCAGCTCGTTTTTTTTTGATGCTGCCATTTTTCAATGTATCCTTTTCCTATATCTCCCAATTCAGATGCCAATTTGAAGCTTTCGTTCATTTTATTTAACGCAATTAGTTTTCCATGTCAGGGTGTAGTCCAACACAAGAAATTTTCTACATATATTTGAATTTCACATTTTGCTTAGGGCTCCTCTCATCCCGCTGCCACTGAGCCAAGAGTAGGTAAATCTGTTCTAGTCCATTTTGTCTAAGCCCTAATAGAGCTTCCCAAGATTGTCTGCAATAATAACAATCAATTCTTGCTCCCCCCCACCCACCCACTCCAGTGTGGCCAATTCAGAGACTATTCCTGACTCGGGCTGCTGTGGCCTTGCCTCTTTTTTTTTTTTTTCACTGCTTATTAGCACCTTCTGTATTGGGGTGGCAATTTTCCCACCAAGGTAGCAGAGAGAGGGAGGTTCCACTCCAGCACCATCATTGCACTACAGAACTAGATTTGGCTGAACTGATACTTCGGGGAGGGCAAACCCTAGAAGTCAAGATCACCTGCCAAGATTGAGCTTAATGATGCAAATGGTCTGCATTCCTGGGGACAACATTCCACACCAAAAAGAGTGGCAACCTATTTCCCATCACTCCCTGCTAGAAACACAGAACATAAAAAAGCCCTAATCATTCTCAAATCAGGCACAAATTATGTCTATTGCACATTTATTATTGGAATGTTCTTATCTGAGTGCATAATCACCGTGTGCTGGGGTGCAAAATACAGCTGTGGTTAAATGTAGCCTTTAATAATGATGGAGCAAATAAGTTTTTCCCCAATCAGTCCTCTAAGTCTTGTTAACTCATTTGCTTTATAAGATTTGCTGCAGGAGAAAGAGATTCTCATATTATGAAATGCAATTAAAACTCATTTTTTTCCTTGAAATTTAAGAGGGTGGGGGAAATGTGTTTTCTTTCTTGTGGACTGTGAAAATCCTAAAGACAGTTGTTTCCAGAAGAAATAATTAACTAATGCCAAATTAAAGTTTTGAAAGCTAATTAAAAATCTGTTAATCTTCATTGCTTAGTGATAAACAAAACACAGTTTTTATGTTTGTACTAAAGTAATTTTATTGACAAAAACTTGGCATCTTGAAATGCCAAAACTTCAAAATTAGTGAAAAGCTTACAGTGTTTTGATGAATCCTGAAATGTGTCCAGACCTTTAATTTTGTAAAGCATCTGTTACAGACCAACTCCTGGAATGCTAAACATCTCAGTATGTGTTCCCCTTGGTTTGGTAAAGTTCACTTTATTACATTCAAAATTTTGCTCAACATGACATGCTGGCAAGCCAGATTCCCAGCAAGACACAGCAGCCAGTGAAAGCAGGCACATTGTATTGTTTTGAATGTTCTCCAAATCTGGGGGTGGATTATTGTGAGTTTAATTATATAGTGCAGAGAACTGAGTCACCATTGAAAACATCTCTATTTAATTTTTCAGTTAAAAGAAAGTTTCTCCTTCTAAAAATCAAATACTTCTTTTCTCTATCAACAAGGAGCAGTGACAGGTTAAAAAAAAGACAGTTCACATCCTGTTTGCTCTAAAGAAAGAAGTGGTTAATTTTTTTCCTTCAAATTTCACTAGAGTTAAAAACAAAAATGGGATAAGTACTCCTAAACCTGATTTTCATTTGGGGAAAAAAGAATCATCTTGGAGGATGACTGATACGACATCTTCAAACTCTTTTTTCTCTTACGTGAACTTTTTAAAGAAATATGGAAACCTGACTCATTACTTTCTACTAATGTTAGAAAATCATAGATTCATGTGGCTGGAAAAAACCTAGAGAGATCAACTGATCCAGTTTCCTAGCTTGAGACAAATGAATATACAAAGCACTGTAGACAAATGATTGATGATTTTCTTGGCAACTATCTCCAAGGATGGAGAATTCATCTGCCCTCTGGACTTTCCATTTATTTCAGTTTTTTTTTTCTCTCTCCTAGGTGGTCTTGATGTTCAGATGAAAGGAAGAAAGGTTGCAAGTCCATTTCCTGTTGAGTTCAGACAATAGAAGGAAAGAAATCTTCTGGAGACAGGAATAAGTATCCTCATAAAAAATTGTCTCCATTTTTTAAAAAATGGCCATATTTTCATGACATTCCTCCTCTATTGTTGAAATACGGTTTTTACCTAATATGCAACTGTATTTGTCAGTAACCACTTCTTGGTGGGGTGACCTGTTATAAATTTTGGAATTTACAAAACGCACAGTGCATTTTACACTATTACAAAACCCACTATTTACAAGCCAAACTCCCCAAATGTCACTGTCCTCTAATCTTCTCATTTCACAAATTAGCAAACCGACATCCAAGTTAGGTGGCATGATCAAAATCGAACAGGTAAATGAGAGAGTTGGAATAGAAATGTGGGTCCTAACTGGAAAGCAGGCACTCCAAACACTGAGTTAAGCTCTCATATTCTCTGCCTTATGCAAAAAAGAACAAAAAGAATTGCTCTTTTAGTATTACTTTCTGACAAGTAAAGGATACAGACCTGAATGAGAATGTAATAATGACATTCTGAATGGATCAAAAACAAATTATAGAAACACCTACGAGACAGAAAATAACAATGAGGCAGCATCCTGGACAATGTAGCTGGGATGCAGCTATAACAATCCTCAGAAGGAAAAAAAGTCTCTCTCTGAAAACACATATTATTAAGAGCTAAAAAGATAAAAGAGAATTAATGGATTGGGCATGTACCATTAAAAACTAGAAAAGTCAACAAACATTTATGATAAAGACAAAAGAATATTTACAAAATTAAAAGAATAAGATAGAAAAAAGACTTTAGACATGTTTTTTAAAACACCAAAAGTAGCTTTTTGAAAAGAACTAGGCTTTTGATAAATCTTTAGCTAATCTGTATTTTTAAAGAGAGAAAAAAATCAAACTATCAAGATTTTCAAAAAGCAAGATGAAATCACAACAGACTATTTTAAAAGGCTTACCAGAACCTACAAGATGTAATTATATGCTAGCAAAACTGAAAATTTGAAAGAAATGGAAAACCACTTACAAAATTATAAAATGTCCAAATTCTAGAACATGAACTAAATATCTTAACCAACTTAGTAGAAAATGAAATTGAGCAAATCACAAAGGAACCACCGGGAAAAAATCTTGAAGACCTTGTCGTAGATGGATTTCCAGATAAAGTCAATCAGATAATTAAAGATGCAACTTATTCTTTTTCTATATAAATTATTATAAAAAAAGGAAACACTATACTACACATACATATACATATGCATATACATATGCCACTATACTAACATCAAAACAAAAGATAAAACAAAGAAGAATGATAGAAAAACTTTTAACAAAATTCTACAAGAGATCTGAGTAATAGATCCAAATAATTATTCACTGTTGGGACTTACACCAAGAAATCAAGAAGAGTTCAGTATTAGGAAGAAAAGTTAGCATAATTACATTAAGACCAAAAGAAGCAAATCATAAAATTTGTGAGAAATGTTGGAAGAACAGCGTTTCTAGACTTTAAATTCTACTAGGAAGCAAGAGTGACCCAAATGATTTTGTATTGATTTAAATAAAGAAGAATGGATCAGTGGAGTGTGCTAGATATTTAGTTCGCCAACAGACATTCATTAATCACCTACTTTGGGCTAGAAACTGTGCTGAGTTGAGGATACAAAGAAAGGTCCAAAAAATAGTCCTTGCTTTCTAGGTAATCACTGTCTAATGGGAAAGCCAACCATGTACAGGGAAGGCAGAGGCAAGATAGAATAGCCATTATCAACAAAGGGTAGGACAGGAGCTTAAGAGAGGGATTGGAAAAGATATTTTAACTGGCACTTGATGGAAATCTGAGAGGCCAAGAAATAGAGATGAGGAAAGCAAGATGCCAAGAAGAGGGGAAAATATATAATCAGTAAAAATATATAATCATATAATATATAATCATATAATAAAATACATAATCAGTAAAAATATATAATCAGAGGGGCAGCTAGGTTACTGAGTGGTCAAAGCACCAGGTCTGGATTCAGGAGGACCTGGGTTCAAATCTGACCTCAGATACTTCCTACCTGTGTGACCCTGGGCAAGGGGTCCTTAGTCCCAATTGCCTAGCCCTTATAAGTCTTCAGCCTTGGAATCAATAACTGGTATCAATTCTAAGACAGAAGGTGAGGGTTTTTTTTTTAATGTACAATCAGGAGATTCAATGTAATGTGTAATGAACAGCAAAGGAGGCCACTGTTACTGAATCATGGAGAACATACTGGGGCAGTGATGTAAAAGACTGGAAAGGCTGGAGGAGGCCAAGTTATGAAGGGCTTTTGAATTTCAAACAGATAATTTTTTTATTTGACCCTGAAAGTTCTAGGGAGTTACTGAAGTTTACTGAATAAGGGAGGTGAAAGGATCTGATTTGTATGATTTAGGAAGATCAATTTGACTGCTGAATGGAAGTTGGACTGGAGTGGAGGAGAGGTTGCAGGGAGCCCAACCAGCAGGTTACTGCAATAGTCCAGGTATGAAGTGATGTCCGCCTGGACCAAGGTTATTCTAACTAGTGTGAGGTGAGGGAAGGAAGCTTATATACAAGGGATTTGGCAATAGAAGGGATATGGGACTAGGTGAGACAGTGAAAGTCAAGGAAGAATCAGAGAGCAAGGACAGTGAAAATAGAAATGAGAGAGAAGAAAAAAGTAGAAACAGTTCATTGGAGCCTGGTTTTTGGTCAACACCAGAAAAACAATTCATTAAAACAGTTCATTCGAACCCAGTTTTTGAAAACCTTCAGAACATCAGTTAGTAAGGAAGACTTTCTATTCCGAAATCATGATTAGAAGAGGGGATCTTAACAGTTTTTTGTGTCAAGGATGCTGTGGAAAAGCGGTGAAGCCTGTGAACCTCTTCTCAGAATGGTTTCCCACGTATAAAAGACATCAGATTACAAAGAAAACCAAAGGTTAGTGAAAATAAAGTTGTCATTGTTTTCCCAACCAAATTCACTGACTTCCCAGAAATCTAACCACTGGCCCCTTCAAGCTTCATGGAGTCCAGGTTAAGAACTCCTGCTACATATTCACTTTGTGATCTCAATAACTCCCAGGTATTCAAAGGCTAAGTTCTAAGCAACCCATCCCAAATGTATACATCAGCCCAAGTCTCTCCCAGGAGCTTCTCTCACACATGACCCAACTTCTGCTTGGACAACTCAAAGGAGATGTCTTTTAGGAACCTCAAACTCCATATTTCCCAAACAGACCTCACTGCGTTTCCCCTCCAACCCTTTCCTCTTCTAAACTTCCTTATGACTGTTGAGGGCGTCAGAATCTACCCAGTCACCCATACCGGGTACCTAGATGGGTCACCCTGGAATTCCTGACAAACCCGATCTTGCCTTTTCTCCCTCCTGTCTATCCGTCCCTGCCATCTTCTTCTCTCCACCAAGACAGCCACACTACTTCATCAGTTCAGGTCTTCATCACCTTGTAGCTAGACTCTTTTTTTTTTTAATTGAGAATATTTTCCCCATGGTTACATGATTTGTGATTAGCTAATAGCCACCCAAAATCGGGCTCCCAAGCTTGAGCCACGTCCACTCCAATCCACCCTCCCCGCATCGGCCCCGGTCAATTTTCTCAAGCATTATTATCCTCCCCTAACAAATTCCAGTGGCACCTTCGGACTTCCAGGGAATGGCCCTATTTTAAACGTTCAAGTATTCTTCAACTTTCCTCTCCTCTACACTGGAGAAGAACTCCATCTCTTATCTCTGGGCTGGGTGTGGGAGGGAGGGAGGGAGGGTTTACGAATGTAAAGCAGGAGCTAATAATGCAGGAGAAAATGAGCAGAACTCCAAAACACTACAAAGGAAAAGGGAAATAGAAAAGAAAGCGAGTGTTTTGAGACCAAGCTTGAGCCTTGAAGAAGGTGGAGGACGCCAGGCAGCTCTGAATGCGGAGTATGCCCGAGTATTGGGTAGTTTGCCTCAATTGTTCCTCCCCGCCCTCTCTTTTGGGGGCTCGTCTCTGCTACAAGGGCTGGTGAGGGGCGAGGGAGGGAGGTTCTTCTAGGAAACTTAGTGGAAAAGCGGGAGGAGGGGAGGATTGAGCAGGGAAAAAAGATCCCCTTTTCTAAAAAAGAATAAAAACTCCCCAACACAACCTACTGCTCTCTCCCACCAAATAGCGCCCTTGGGTAAATTGTGCACTTACTAGACAGTCACCAGGGTGGAAGGAAGCCTGGCCAGGTTCTTTGGGAAGGGAAGAACTTTCTTTCAGAAACAGACAAGTGATCCTTCCCTTCTCTTCTTGGGCCCAGAAGATGGTTTGGGAAAAGGGCACGTTCGAAGAAGATGTGGCATCCACCAAGGGCTGCCCGAGCCAGGAACGCGCAGAGACGCGGATGAAGCGCGCGCGTACTCATAACCCCCCCCCCCCCCCCACCCCCACACACAAGTGGCTGAAATCCACGCTCCTTGGCCCAAGGCTCCCCCACCTCCTCTGGTGTGAGCTGGGTCTCTGCACGTGGAGAAGCAGCGACAGGGGCCGATTCGCATCCTCCACCTGGACCCCTCGGGAGGCGACAGGCTGAGCTCCAGGTTTGTTCTCTGAGAACTTACAGGTGCGACTCCAGCAATCAGTGAGTGCACGAGGAAGCCCTGCAGCTGAGTCTGGGCCAGCTCTCCGTCCCGCCAGCTTATCCCGGTGCAGGCCAGTGGGGGAGGGGCTCGGGGTGTGGCCTCTGACCCAGCCTGGCCTTTCCAGCCCAGATCCATGGGGGGAGGAGCTAGCCCAGAGAATGGGTGCCTTGGTTACAGCCTCAAAGAAGCCAGGCAAGTGCATTGTTGTTATTCTTGTCCTGGACCACGCTGGCCTGGGTTCTGCCCATCGTCACCTTTCTGGACTTGGAGGGACTCACAAAGAAGCTGGGTGGCCCAGTTGCCCCATGAACACCGGGCCTGAAGTCAGGAAGTCCTTCCTCACACCCTGTCTGTCTCTCTATCCCTCTCTGCCTCAGTTTTCCCATCTGGAAAATGAGCTGGAGAAGAACGTGGCAGACCACTTCAGGATCTTTGCCAAGAAACCCTCAAATGGGGCCACAAAGAGGCAGCCATGACTGAAAGACTGAACAGCAACAAAAGAGCTTTACACAACCTAAAGCACTTTTAAGCGTTATTATTACTATGGTCATCATATTGGTTTTTACCCACTAACGAAATTCCCGGGACTCTTTTTGTTCTTTTTTTTTTTTTAAACCCTCACCTTCTGCCTTAAATCAATACTGTGTATTGGCTCCAAGGCAGAAGAGCAGTAAGGGTAGGCAATGGAGGTTAAGTGACTTGCCCAGGGTCACACAGCTGGGAAGTGTCTGAGGTCATATTGGAACCCAGGACCTCCCTTCTCTAGGCCCAACTCTCAATCCACTGAGCTACCCACCTTCCCCCCTCATTTTTTTTAAAGACAGCTTATATAATGAGTGGGTAGAGGAGGTGATGGAGGGTGGGAGAAACCATGAAACTGAAAATAAAAATAAAGACAGTGACTTTCATTCTGTAAGGGTGCTTTTAAAAAACTATTTCTTCATGTTAAAAGTCATCTTCAGAGGTTCCTAGTGCCATCAGGGATTTAAAGTTGGGGAAGGGGCCTTGGTATTAAGTTTTAGTAAGTCTTCAGATGAGAAAAGTGAGGCAACTTGGCTAGAATCTGAACCCATATCCTGTGACTACAAACCCAGCAATGTAACAGAACCAGCTACCCCCTTCAGGCCCGTGTTCTGCCCTGTCAAAATCTTGGGCTGTCTTCCAGTGGGTCGGCTTTCCCAAGTCCCATGCTATCTATGCTTTGCACTGAGTCACTGATGAAGATGTCACAAGCCCAGGAAAAAGGACACTAGGGACTTGAGGCACTCCACAAGAGGGACTTCCTTCGGCGGTCACCCTAAAGACACCAATTTAGGTCTAGTTATCCCCCTAATTCTGAATCTACCCTACTGTACAGAGAGATGGAGCATGTTGAACAACAGCAGATCTACATCTGAGTCCAGCTTCAAGCATTTACTGGCTTTGTGACCTCAAGCAAATAACAATCTCTGTCTCCCTCAGTTTTCTCACCTGTGAAATGGTGCTAACAATAGCACCTAACTCATCTGGTCATAGTGACACAATATTTTAAAAATACTTTTAAAACTTGAATGTACTCCATAAGTGTTAGCTTTCATTTTGTTGTTGTTGTTGTTGTTGTTGTTGTTGTTGTTGTTGTTCATAATGATAATGTACTTAACTTCTCAGGTTCCATTTTCTTGTCTGTAAAAGAAGGTCTAGATGGGGCTGTAATGAGCTTTAAAGGCAGTGATTCCCAAAGTGGGCGCCACCGCCCCCTGGTGGGTGCTACAGCGATCCAGAGGGACAGTGATGGCCACAGGTGCATTTATCTTTCTTATTCATTGCTATTAAAATTTAAAATTTAAATTTAAAATTTAAAAATTTAATTTCCAGGGGGCTAAGTAATATTATTTTCTGGAAAGGGGGCAGGTAGGCCAAAAAAGTTTGGGAACCACTGTTCAAAGGTGATAAGATCAAAGATTATTAACCTAGAAGGGACCTTCGAGAAAAGAAAGTATAATTCCCTGATTTTACAGAAGAAAAGCATGGGTCAGGAGAGATGATGTTGCTTGCACTGGGCCACATTGATTCCTTGATTTCAAAGCCAACATTCTTTTCCTTCACAAAGTGAAAATGTTTTATGGAAATGGAGGGGATTATAATTGTATGTCCTTACGAGGTTTCTATTATGGAGGATCAGGTATTACCTACCCCTGTTCAAGAAACAGAAACTCTGAGGTACACAGAAGTTTAGGCAACACAGAATTCATATAATGGATCTGAGCATCCTCAGTGTATGGAGCTCATTCAGTTCTTGAGAGCATCTGGCTGAAGACGTGACAAATAGGTTATGACATGTCTGTGGGGGAAAAGGCTCAGTATCAGCTGTGAGGCAAACAGCAGCTCACCCTAATGAATAAATAACTGCTTGTTTTCTTCCCAATGGCTCTGTTGGGAGTATACACCTAAAGCAATGTACAGACCACATGCCCACCAATAAATCAGCAGAGGGTCGTCCTCCTTAGGTTTACAACAGCCGCCAAGCAAACTGACTCAACAGAGGAGCCAAGACCTCTTTCAGTCTAGTAGAGAGAATAAGGGGCCTACACAGCTTACCTGCGAGCAAAGGTCCTTCAGGACCAGGTTGATTTTGAGCAGAAAATGGTCTTTTGGAGTAACGCTCATCTATCTAGAAAATATGAAATTAGTTTATATTGTAACTGTTGATCCATTAGCAAATTATCTTAAAAAGGGGGAAACATACTTAAATTAAGCAATGAATTTAATGTGAAAGATGTGCTGGACTTAGGAGAGACCTAGATTTAAATACTTTCTTGACATGGCCTTTGTAATAATAATAACAACAATAATAACGATATACCACTTATATAGTGCTTTAAGGTTTACAAATCACTTTATATGGATTCTCTCATTTGGTCCCTACAAAAATCCTTTGAGGTAAGTGTCATTATTATCCTCATTTTACAGATGGAGAAAGGAAGGCTGAAAGAGGCCAAATAACTCACTGAGCAAGTCAGCTAACCTTTCTGGGCCTCAGTGTCCTTTTCTGTAAAAGTAGGTTAATAATACCTGTAGTCTTTGCCTCAAAGGATTCTCATGAAAATCAAGTGAGATCATGTGTGTAAAATGCTTTGCAAACCTTAAAGTACTACTCAGGGTGTCCCTAAAGCTCTATGCTTTATTAACTAAAAATTGTGCTAAGAATTTTGGAGCACCCAGCATAATAAGCTATCACCATTATTTCTAAAGCAGGACCTATGCTTTAGATAACATTTACATCTATTCCAGGAATTGTGAAACTGAATAGAAACTATTAAAAGCCATTTGTCACTGAAAAAGTAGTGTACTAATGGTTATCTCATGGAAAATATTGACTATCACTCTGCTTACCAGATAGTTGGGAGGATAAATCTAAGTTTGCATAATGCTTGGGAAGCTTACCTCTACATAATAACCTATCCTTCTTGTCATGGACTTTCCAGCCCATCTGATTCACAAGGTGAGAGAGTGGGAATAGTTTTGAGGTTAAGATATCTTTATTTGGTGACTCTATGATGGTTTATTTAGAAAACCCAAGAGAATCAACAAAAGGTCAACATAATAGACAACTTCAGCAAAATATCAGGATCAAAGCTAAGCCCACAAATCATCCACATTTCCATGTTAGAGAGTAGTTTAATTAAAGTAGATAACATCAAAAGCAAGGACATTGCAATCAATTGATCTGAGAAAGTATAGTAGAAAGAGAAATTACAACCAGATCTCTTCAGTAGTTCTCAGATGTTTAAGACAATTGAGTTTTTAAAAATCTATTACTAAATTTAATAGATTCCCTTTCATCAAGGGAGACAACTTCTTAAGAAGATCGGTGTTAGAGCTGGGCTCAATGCCAGCACACTTAGTTGAGTTTTGATTCGGGGATGAAATGATGTACTCAGAAGTCATTGCAGAGTTAATGAAAAGTAGGTTTTTACTTTGCCCTAACATATAAGATATGGCAATAAGAATATAGTGGTAGTTATCATCAGTTTTTGTAGAAGAGCCCCTTGGCTAATGAAACCATCTTGTCAACAGATCATAAAGTCAGGGACTGGAAACTGGCATTGTCTCAAATACTCACCAAGTATGAGAGACTCATATTTCATACTCCATGTGGCTGAGACTTTTTATGTGCTTAAGATTAACTAGGGAGCTGTATCAGGGAAGTCAAGAGCAACCAGATCTGGGGAATATTTTGTCTTCTTTTAAGGAAAGCTAATCTTTGTCATAGAAAGGAAGGAGGAGGAGCCTGGGTCAATTCTGTGTTGAGAGGAAAATGCTGACCGATATTAGTCCTTTCCTCTCCTCTCCTCTCCTCTCCTCTCCTCTCCTCTCCCCTCCTCTCCTCT
>NC_058136.1:44491319-44508964 GCF_016433145.1 Gracilinanus agilis
CTCTCCTCTCCTCTCCTCTCCTCTCCTCTCCTCTCCTCTCCTCTCCTCTCCTCTCCTCTCCTCTCCTCTCCTCTCCTCTCCTTTCCTCTCCTCTCCACTAATAGCTGAGCCAAACCTAAAATCCAGATCTTCTGACTGCCAGGCCAGCCATTTTTCCCAATCTTCGAAGATCTATCACAAATAGAAGCAGTCAAATTTGTCAGGCTCACAAAAATATATAGCAATATGAAGATATTCTATTTCTGTGCAGAATATGATAGTAGAGCTCATTATAGAAAGCAGAAGGCCAAGTAAATACATACTACTAGGAACTGCTCACAGGAAGCTATAAACAGATGTTTATTAGCAGATTGTTAACTATGGAAGTCTACTGGGATGTGACATTTTGTATACAAGACCTCTGCTGCTCCACTACTGCAATCCAATCAGGAGTGCTAACTATGCTGTCAGTGATGGCTAAACTCTCAAATAACATAACAGGGAAGGGTAACATTATTAAAAGAGCAAAATCCAATCCCGAGGGCACATGACTGGGTGCCTTCAAAAGAAGAAAAAAGACATGTGATGATTTTTTTAAAGGTAACACCAGTTTTCCTTATTAAATACTCATAAAAAACATTGTTACTCTTATTTCATATGCAAGTTTACTGTCACTGTATTACAGTAGCTGTAATAAATGAAGATGGCCCTAAAAGACAACAGAATTCAAGTCAAATACTGGTTGTTAATTAAAACTGTGAAGGAGCCATGTGATGCTGCATCTCATTATACACACACACACACACACACACACACACACACACACACACACATATACACATACACATATACACACATGCATATTTACTTGTTAGAGTGATTCACAGACCTTGAAAAGGGATGGGATGGAAGGAGAGTGTTATTCCAAGTACGTTTTCTGTAACTTCTTAATAAATACCCCTTCTACTTAAGGTAGAATAATGTCTAAATTATTCTCAAGTGACAGTCTTGGGGAAATGGAGATCACACTGGTGTGGGGCTTGAATGAATGAATGAATGAGGTATTTATTAAGCATTTACAATGTGCAAAGCTCTGTATTAAGCTCTGGGGACATAAAGGGATAAGCAAGGTAGTCCCTACTCTCAAGTAACTGACATTCTAACAGAAGAGAAAATATATAATGGGTTTTCCCAGCCCAGTCCCGGAAGGTTTTCAGTGCTTTCAAGGTAGAATGATGCAGGGAGAAGTCTGTTTACTGCCCACTTAATCAGAGTACTTGAAGTTCCTGACCCATGTTTTTGTCTGTTGGATTGTATATGGTCGATTGTCAGTTCAGCTGCACTACTGGATTGAGACACTGTTAGCCCTCTGGGAGTTTCTGCAGGTTCCAAGCTACTGAATTACTGACTCCCCTCTGGTCTTGCTTTCTTGGCCTGATTATTACTTGTTCCTTTTTCCCTCTTGTTTGGGGCTATTCTTCTACACGCTGAAAATAGATCCAGAAATTGACTAACAGGTGACAGAGTTGCCATATGGCATCTGTTTTTGTTCCCATTGGTGGTTCAGAAGTACCTTGGGATCTCTTTTCTGTCTCAGTGATTCCTGGTATGGAGATTGGTCATAGCTATCTTACAATCCCTCCTTAGTATTGCCATCTTTACTATTGCTGTCTCAGCCACCATTGCCCTGTGCTCTTGGCCATCTCTCACCCCAGTGTCCATAGACCTTTTTGTCCACCTTTCTAATCTGCCCTGGGCTGGAAAAATGACTCTCTATTACCTCTTCGCTTTTAGGATCAGAATGCTGTCTGTATTTACATTTTCTAGGTTGCTGTGGAAAAGGTATGTGTTAGGGAATGAGGTCTGTTGACCCCTGATGTTAGGTTAGGCCCAGGGTCTGACTAAGGCCTGAGATCCCTCTGTTTTCACATTTCCCACCAACCGAATAGCTGATTCCCTCAGTTTCCACATTTCTCAACAAGTTGCTGATTTGAGGCAATAATCTTTTCCCAGGCTTCTTTCCCAGACCTGATTTCCTAAACAGATAAACATGTTTTATCAGCACCTGCTTCTCCCCTTTCTCAGTTCCTGTCATGTCCCCCTTACCCCCACCTTCAGTTCCTTGCTCAAGGCTACATTGTTATGGGAAAGTTGATTGAATTTTCATGAGAAAAAATCCTTGTGGTGTCTGCCTTTATAAAGCTTGTGTATTCATTCAATAAATCACACTTGGTTGTCATCCACAACCAAGGCCCTTCTGACCCCAAACTTTGACTTGACTCTTTTTTCCTCCACCCTTACCTGAGGACTCTTGGCCCCTGTTCTGTCCCCCGCCTCTTCAGGGCTATTACAGGGATGTTAGGTGAGCTGGATAAAAAACATTGACTCATTCCGCCATCTTGATTCTGACTCCCTGGCATTGCCTTTTTTCTGAGACATTTATTCCTCCACATTTATTTATATTAAATATATGTGCATATGAATATAAATTCTCTTTCTCTCTCCAGATATACATATATGTGTATATATATATATATGTTATGCATATGTATGTGTTATACCTACATCAAAATCCTGGAACCATTCCCTAGAGTCTCATTTTTAGGGGCCAATCTGGGCTTATTTTGAATTGTTTGAGGGAACAAGATTATCTTTACAGTAGATACTCATAAATATAAATTCTGACATAAGTGGCAGATCAAGCCTTTGTTTACTTACTCTGACTGCCAAACACCTGTTTCATTCATTCCTATTGTGCTCATTTTAACTGTATTACCCTATGATCCACTTTCCAACACACCAGGCCACTACCCTCTGCTGCAAACCTGAGCTTTGGAATGTAGCAACATTTCACAGAGCTGGATAGGACCCCGGAATTCCAAATGCTGAATTTTCTTAAAGGGCAACACTCAATGGTGGCCCATGCTGAAGACGGATGCCCAGTTGACCCAGATGGCAATCTTGAATTATCTTCAGAACTCATTTTTGCATTTACTCCATCATTTTTCATGCCATATGTAATGGGTTCTACCTACTTTGTCTTGCCAGTGGCTCTTTTGGTCAGAGTTCTGATGGGGTCAACTATTTTAAATGCATACTATGAATCAATAAGATCAAACATAATTTAGAAAAAAGTGCCTAATTCTTGTGAAGCCAGATAGCATGCTCGATGGGGTTTCTAAATCTTCATAATGCCAGGGCTGAGTTGCCTGCACATTAGCAATTAGAATACAATTGTGTGTGTGTGGGGAGTGGAGGGTTGCTTGTTTTGATTTCTTTACACAGAAATGTGTGAAGGTGTAAAATGCCCTTAAAGAAGAAAAAAAAGTATGAAAACAGATTTTCATCCCTAAAAAGAAATCTGTGTGTATAGTAGAATCTATGCTTCCATGGCTCTGGGACCACTTAATGCTTCTCTAATTTGAGGTGCTGTTTGAGGGTAATGAGCTATTTAAATTCATAGCTCATGAGCTCCCATAAGATGGTCACTCTATTGCAAGACATACTTATAATACAGAAATCCAATGAACTATTTGATCAAAAAATGAAGTAAGATAAATGATCAAATAATGAAATCAGATCTCCTGTGTTTATGACCTTCATTCATACCCAGAGCACTTCCACCTTTCCATTCTCCTAAGACAATTAGGGAGTCAGAGATGCCTGCAAGCTCAATGGGTCACAACCTGTTGGAAAGAAACAAGTGATCTAAATTCAGGAACAGGTGTTGCAATGCTCAACAGTACTGCCCATGGACAATCACCTCCTCTTTAGTCTCAGGGCAGCAAAAAGGATGAGTTAGCCCAATGGTTCCCAAACTTTTTTGTCCTACTGCCCCCTTTCCAGAAAAAATATTATTTAGCTCCCCATGTTACATACTATCACTGCCCCCTTACAGTTATTCACTGCCCCCAAATGCACCTGTGGCCATCACCGCTTCCCTGGACCACTGCAGCACCCACCAGGGGGCGGTGGCACCCACTTTGGGAATCACTGGTGCTAGCCTACTGAGAGCTGGAGTTCCAAATATCAAAGCCGAGCCTGTTCTAGCTTCCCTATCTTTGTCCTGGCCTCTGGTTATGCCCATTCATGCTGTGACTACACACACACACACACACACACACACACACACACCCCATTAGCTGCCCCTCTTTGCACTTTGAGCTCACATGATTTTGCCTGTACCCTCCCTTAAGATTTTCATAATCCTATCAAATTAGCCATGGTGAAAGTCTTAACTGAGTGTGTGAGTAGCTAGGTGGTATAATAGACAGAGAGTGGGGCCTGAAGTCAGAAAGATGGGAGTTCAAATGGGGTCATGGACATTTACTATCTGTGTGACCCTGGACAGTTCTTTTAACTTCTCTTTGTGTCAGTGCCCTCATCTTAAAAAATGAGGATAATAACTTTTACCTCCTGGGGGTATTGTGAGTATCAAATGAGATAACAATTGTAAACTGCTTAGCACAATGCCTGCCACATAATAGGTACTATACAAATGTTAGCTATCAAGTAAAGAAGGTATATATTGATCCAAGCTTTGGGGGAAAGAACTCACCATTTGACAAAAACTGCTGGGGAAACTGGAAAAGAGTAGGGCAGAAACTAAGCATAGATCAACATCTCACACCATATACCAGGATAAAATCAAAATGGATACTTGAACTACAAATAAAAGTTGATACCAAAAACAAATTATGGGAAAATGGAAAAGGTCACCTGTCAGAATTGTGGATAAGAGAAGAAATTCTGACCAAACAAGACATTGAGAACATTATGAAAAATGACATAGATAATTTTGTTTACATTAAATTAAAAAGATTGTGTACAAACAAAGCCAATGCAAACAAAATTAGAAAAGAAACAATAAATTTGGGGAAAAATTTATAT
The DNA here is from genome assembly GCF_016433145.1 of Gracilinanus agilis. NCBI lineage: Eukaryota > Metazoa > Chordata > Mammalia > Didelphimorphia > Didelphidae > Gracilinanus > Gracilinanus agilis. The sequence continues at coordinate 44,496,189 of NC_058136.1, forward strand.
CAAGTGTCTCTGACAAAGGACTTATTTCTCAAATATATAGAGAACTAAGTCAAATTAATAAAAATACAAAGAATTCCACAATTGAAAAATGGTCAAAGGATATGAACAAGCATTTCTCAGAAGAAGAAATTAAAACTATCCAGTCACATGAAAAAATGTTCCAAATCATCATTGCTTAGAGATGAGAACAACTCTAAGATACAACCTCATACCTACCAGACTGGCTAACATGACAAAAAAGGAAAATGATAAATGTTGTAGGGAATGTGGGAAAATAGACTACTGGTGGAACTGTGAACTGATACAAACATTCTGGAGAGAAATATAGAACCAAGTTCAAAGGGCCATAAAATTATGTATGCCCTTTGACCCAGCAATACCAGAGAAAATGGAAAAGGATTTAACAGTAGCAAAATATTTTAATAGCTCTTTTTTTAGTGGTAAAGAATTGGAAACTGAAGGGTTGTCCATCACTTGTGGCATGAATGGAGAAACTGTCATATGTGGTTGTAATGCAATATTATTGTACCATAAGAAATGCTAAACAGAAAGAGTTCAGAAAAACCTGGAAAGACTTATATGAAGTGATGCAAAGTAAAGTGAGTAGAAGCAGGAGAATAATGCATACAATAACAGAAATATTAATATATCATTATTAACAAAGCAAGTTTCCAAGATAATCATAAGAGTCCCATAATGAAAAATGCAATCCACAGAATGTAGTAGACTTCTCTCCTAGCAGCAATGCAATGATCCAGGACAATTCTGAGGGGCTTATGAGAAGGGATGCTATCCACATCCAGAGAAAGAACTGTGGGAGTAGAAAGAGAAGAAAAAAAACTGCTTGATCACATGAGCCATTAGGGATATGATTGGGGATGTAGACTCTAAATGATCATCCGAGTACAAATATCAATAATGTAGAAATAGGTTTTGATCAATGACACATGTAAAACCCAGTGGAATTGCTCTTTGGCTACAGGAAGAGGGTGGGAGGATGGAAAGGAAAGAACATAAATCAACATGAATCATGTAACCATGGAAAATTTTTCTTAATTAATCAATTAAATAAAAAATTTTAAAAATGCAATCTACAGCCAAAGGAGAGATTGTTGGAATCTGATTGCAGATCAAAGCCTGCCATCTTCCACTTTATTTCCTTCATGAGTTTTTTATTGTATATGTGATATGTGTCTTCTATCATGATGAGCAATATGGAAATATGTATTATATGAAAGAACTGGTATAAATTATATCAGACTATTTACCACCTCAGGTGGAGGGGGGAAGAGAGAAAGGGAGAGAGTTTGAATCCTAATTTGTCAGAAAACAATTGTCAAAAATTACTTCTACATATAACTAAAAAATTAATAAATAAAAATTTAAAAATAAATGTAAAAAGATATTTATTAAATACTTACAATATGCAAGGCACTATGCCAAGAGCTACTCAAAATAATAAAATACTTCTTTCAAAGGAGAAAAAACTAACCTATAAATTGGATCAATACTATGGTTGCACATAAATTATTACACTTAAGGGTTTGGAGTTTATTTTAGAAAAATAAAATAAGAAATTAAAAATATAGATTATATATAAATAGCTTTCAATACTACTATTAGGAAATAATAATATTATAATTATTGCTAGTTACATGATCCTTTATCCTTTCCACATTGGCAGGATTCTAATAATCACCACATCTATTAGTCCAAATCAGGATTTAGAATATTTAAAAGCTACTATTCCAGATATCCAGATGGACTTTTTGAAATGTTTCACCTTTTTCAAATGATACTCATTGTTATTAATTCATTTTCCCCCTTTGCAACCACTGCAGGACAATAAGTAACTTAAGAGAAAACTGTGCACATCATTTTCCAGCCCTTTTTTCTTACTTACCAAGGTCCGAGGGATGCTCCATTTCATGACACAGAAGCTCATTAGCTCAGAGAAATATAATTTCTGCAGTAGTGTTCTATTTTGCTACTTTTATAGAAAGTATTCCTTGAAGATCTGCTTTGAGGTCATATCTATTGTTGAAGGAAGTTCAGTAAATTTCATTTAGAAGCCTTTTCAAGGAATTGGGATAAAGATTCGTAAACTTTGATTAGAAAACCCAGCCAAACAAGTATACATTGACAGCACAGAGGGACAGACTTTTTTCATAAGGAAGCAGGGATCACATAGTAAGACTTTGTGTTTTATCTGGGAAAGAAAAACAAATCAGAAAACAATTGGAGGGATTTTTCTAAGAAGCAAAGTCCAAGGAATGTGAGGATTATTTGTGTGAGGAAGTGAGTCCAAAGTGTCACACTCTGATCGACAAACCCTTAGGAGCTCCTAGTTGCCCCTGGAATAAAGCACAATTTCCTCAGCTTGTCATTGAATGTTCTTCACTGTGGGCTACCTTTTCAAGCTTATTTCATAAGTCTCTCCCCTTCACACACTACATTCCAGCCCCAATAACCTAACTGTTGTTGACCAAGACTTTTATTCTTGATTTGCCTGTCCAGGTGCCATTACCAATTGTTATTTTTATTGCATTATGATCTGAGAAGGTTACATTTATTATTTCTGCTCTTTTGCATTTGTTTGCAGTGTTTCTATGCCCCATTACATGGTCAATCTTTGTGAATGTACCATGTGCAGCTGAAAAGAAGGTATATTCCTTTTTGTCCCTATTTATTTTTCTCCACATATCTATTAAATCTAATTTTTCTAGGATTTCATTCACCTCTCTTATCTCTTTCTTATTTATTTTTTGGTTTGATTTATCTAGATCTGAAAGAGGAATATTTAGATCTCCCACTAGTATGGTTTTACTATCTATTTCCTTCTTGAGCTCTGCCAGTTTCTCCTTTAGGAATTTGGGTGATATACCATTTGGTGCATACATATTGAGCATTGTTATTTCCTCATTGTCTATACTGCCTTTTATCAGGATGTAATAACCTTCCCTGTCTTTTTAAATCATATCTATTTTTACTTTGGCTTTGTCAGAAATCATAATTGCCACTCCTGCCTTCTTTTTCTCATTCGAAGCCCAAAATATTTTGTTCCAGACCTTTACCTTAAATCTGTGTATGTCCACCCTCCTCATATGTGTTTCTTGTAGACAACATATGGTAGGATTTTGGTTTCTAATCCATTCTGCTATTTGCTTCCATTTTATGGGTGAGTTCATTCCATTCACATTCAGAGTTATAATTATCAGTTGTGTATTCTGCAGCATTTTGGTATCCTCTCCTAGTTCTACCCCTTCTTCTTACACTATTTCCTTTTAAACCAGTGGTTTGCTTTAAGCCAGTAACCCTTGTCCCCTCCCTTGATTTACTTCCCTTTCTACACCCTCCCTTATTATTCCCCTCTTTTTATTTTTAAGGTGTAATGAATTCCCTCCCCCTTATTCTCCCCTCCCTTTTTTGACCTCCCCACTCCCCTGCTCCCCTTGGTTTATCCCTTCTGACTTTCTCAGTAGGGTTAGATAGAGTTTTATATCCCAATGGATATAGATACTCTTACCTCTCAGGGTTAATTACACTGAGAGTAAGTTTTAAATATTACCTCTTAATGCTCTCTTCCTCTCCTTCTTATAATAGTATTCATCCCTTCCCCTTCCCATGCCCTCTTTGTGTATAATAGAATATCCTATTTTTCTTATTCATTCAAGTTTCTCTTGGTGTCATCTACTATTCACCCCACTCTTTCCCACCCCCATATCACCTTAGACCATTTAGTATTCCAACCTCTCCTTATGAATAATTTTTCTAATTACTATAATAGTGAATACTATAATAGTGAATAGAGTTCACTACAGAGAATTACACATAACATTTCTCCACATAGGAATACAAATAATTAGATCATATTGAAGCCTGTAAAGAGGCAAATTTAAAAAATAAGAGTTTTTTTTTACTATGCCTTCTGTTTCTTATTTACCTTTTCATGTTTCTCTTGGTTTTTGTGGTTGGATATCGAACTTTCCATTTAGCCCTGGTCTTTTCTGTGCAAATACTTGGAAATCTTCTATTTTGTTGAATGTCCATACTTTCCCCTGGAAGTATATAGTCATTTTTGATGGGTAGGTGATCCTTGGTTGTAGATCCAGTTCTCTTTCCTTTCTGAATATCATATTCCAAGCCTTGTGGTCTTGTAGTGTGGAGGCTGCCAGATCCTGTGGGATCCTGATTGGTGCTCCTCGATATCTAAATTGTCTCTTTCTGGCTTCTTGTAAAATGTTTCTTTTACCTGGAAGCTCTTGAATTTGACTATTATATTCCTGGGGGTTGCCTTTTCAGGGTTTAGTTTAGAGGGTGATCTATGGATCTTTGTAATGTCTATATTGCCCTCTTGTTGTAGAACTTCACGGCAGTTTTGCTGAATAATTTCTTTTAGTATGGAGTCCAAATTTCTATTAATCTCTGTTTTTTTCAGGAAGACCAATGATTCTCAAATTGTCTCTTCTAGACCTGTTTTCTTGATCTATCAATTTCTCATTGAGATATTTCATGTTTCCTTCTATTTTATCAGTCTTTTGACTTTGTTTTATTTGTTCTTGCTGTTTTGAGCATTCTTTGGCTTCTACTTGCCCAATTCTTGTCTTTAGAGGCTGGTTTTCTTCTATAATCTTTTGATTTTCCTTTTCGATTTGGTCTATCCTGTTTTCCAGCTGTTTGATTTTGGCCTCTAATTTGCTTATCAATTGTTTTGATTTGGGGGCATCTTTTTTGAATTGCCCAATTCTAGCCTTTAGAGACTGGTTTTTCTTTTCAATCTTGTCATTTCTGGTCTTCAGTTTACTTGCCTCACTTTCCAATTGCGAAATTCTGCCTTTTAAACTATTGTTTTCTTTCCAGATCTCTTCCATCTTTCTCATCATCTCAGATTTGAAGTCTTTAAGACCTTGTGACCAGTTTTCATTTTGGGGGGAAGGTTTGGATATGGTTACTTGTTTGTTCTCCTCTGCTGTTTGCTCTGTTGTCTGGATTTTTTCTGTGTAAAAGTTGTTGAGTGTTAAAGGTTTCTTCTTGACCTTTCTCTTCTGGGGTTCCTGTGTCTGGCTTGCCATTTTTAGCCCAGGGCCCTCTCAGCTTTATCCTCATGTCCCGGGTCTGTCTGCACTCTTTAGGCTCCTGAGGTCTCAGTTCTAGTTGTTCTCAGGATCAAGCCTCCTGGTGTTCCCCTTGCTTATTCTTCTGCCTGATGCTCCTTTAACAGTCTCAGGGTGCTGCTTCCACAGTCATGCACCCCTCTGCACTGGATCCCCACCCAAGGTCTGTGCCTGTACTCAGGATCTGTGTCTGCACCTGCGCTCAGCATCCGCGTCCACGCCTGAGCTCAGGGTCTGTGTTCAAGTCCATGCGTTCTTTAGCCTCTTTGTGTCTTAAGTCTTGCTGCTCTTAGGAGCAGACCCTGGTGATGCCAGGTAGCTGCCAAGGACTTAACTCTTAACAAGCCAAACTTGCTCTAACTCTTTTATGCTGGCTTTGGCACTGTAGGTGGTGTTGGGGGGGAGGGGGTTGCTCAGCTCACGTTTTAGTGAGAGCCATTTCACCCCTTTATAGCATGGAAACACCCCAATTCCACGTACCTTTAATGCTGTGCCCTGTTGTGGGATCTCTTTATTCATCTGGATTTGTTTTTATGTCTTCTTGAGGAGCCCTATATGTGTGGGTTAGGAGAGGTCAAGCAGCTGCTTTTTACTCTGACGCCATCTTAACTGGGAACCAGAGTAGCTAAACAAGACTCTTATTCTTGAGGGCTGGGAATGTTTACTTACAAGTTTGTGCATTTGTATATCTATGTATGAGTGTTCATGTCCCCAATACCCCACAGAGAGACCACCATATATACATGCAGGCTAAAAAAATATTTATTGCTTAAACCAATTTAGGCCACCATTCAGATTTACCTCTCTTACAACTTCCTTTCATGGCTCTTAATTCTGTCCCCTGGCCTGAAATAGAACAAGTCAAACCCTGTTCCAAGTGGCAAATATTTTAAGTAATTGGTAGCATCTACAATGCTCCCTCCAAGCCTCCTTTCCTCCAAGATGCACATTCATAGTTCTTTCAACCAATCTTCATAAGAGTTGTACTTGCAATCCTTCATCATTCTTATTGATGTCTAAAAGATGTTCTCCTGTTTATCAATGCCCTGTCTAAGCTGTGGTCCTCAGACCCAGGAGAACATTGTACACAGAAACTGATACACTGTGGTACAATCGAACATAACGGATTTCTCTACTAGCAGCAATGCAAGGATCCAGAGCAAGGCTGAGGGACTTATGAGAAAGAAAACTAGCCACACTCAGAGGAAGAACTGTGGGAGTAGAAACATAGAATAAAAACAATTGCTTGATCACATGGCCTCATGGGAATATTATTGGGGATGTAGACACTAAACGATAACTCTAGTCCAACTATCAATAATATGGAATTAGGTCTTGATCAATGATACATGTAAAACCCAGTGGAATTGTGCATTGGCTTTGTGTGGGGTTTGGGGGAGAGGGAAAGAACATGAAACATGTAACTAGGGGAAAATATTCAAAATAAAAAATTTAAAATAAATAAATGTTGGCACTTTCAAAAAAGAGAAAAAAAGAAACTGTGGTGCTCAGAACTTGAACAGCATACTACTGATATAGGGAGGACAGAAGACAATGGGGCTGCCACCTCTTGACTGCTGAAAGCTATGCCTTTTTGAAAGCAGCCTAAGTCCATCTGAGATTTTTGACTGCCAAATCACAATGCTGATTCATAGTGAGCTTGTAGTTGTGATAATTAGATTAATTCTACACTGCCCATCTTTAGATTTAATCACCAAAGGTAAGAACATCTCCAATTTTGGGAGGTCCATAACCCATGTGTGCTAGAGTGGGTGACAAATCAGAATCGACTGTCCCCTAGGCAGTCCTAAGAGAAGCGTCTGTTGTGATTGGACAGGCAAACTAGGAGGGAGGCACAGGAAGTGACACATAAGTGACCCCTTTAAAAAGAGAGAGTTGAATGAGTCAAGGGTCTTCTGGTTTTGTGAAAGGGACCTGAGGGAGCTCTGCTGGTTCGTGACCGAGACTGTTCCATGTGGTGAGTGTTAAGACTGAATCTTCCTGAACTTCTCTTGAGGAACTTTCAATGAGACTCTGTGACTGAAGCTTTGCTTCATACACCTCAGGGGCCTTTGGGCCTCTGGCCCTCAGCTCAAGGCTTGACCTTTTCCAATTAAGGACTAGTTAAATCTGCCTGGTTTGAGCCAGGGGCTGGAGCAAATCACTCAGTGTGTTAGATCACTTATCCTATCTTATTCTCTCTCTAATTTTCTTACTTTCTCTCTCTCTTCTTAACTGTAAATAAACTTCCATAAAAGTCAATTTTGACTTGAGGTTATTCTTAATTGAGGATTGATAATTGTTCAATCCTCTGGCGACCAATCTTTAATATACTCAACCCCCAAACCCCTTTCCCTCCTTACATAGTCCACTGAAACCTCAAGATAATTTTTTGAAAGAAAAATGATGATCTCGTTCAATTACCCTCTCCAATTTTATATTGATCAAAGCAAGCAATTTCTTAAACCCAAATATAAGATTACGTTTGTCCCTATTAAACACCATCATATTAGTAGAATACTAAAAGGGGTCGGGGTTGGAGGAATTGGAGGGCAAAAGGTCTCTCATCTTTATCTGAGAAACCACAATTGCAAAGGCTTAATTAAGGGCCCTTATAAGACTGTTAATGACCCCCTTCTAATGCCCCAATCATTGTCAATACTTGTTAACTTGTAAAACATTTACGACACATTTCAAAATTCTTTAAGACCATGTTATACTATCCTGAGTACCTATCTTGTTTGAATAACCATTTGGGAGAAAACCAAATCTGTCAAGCTTTAAATGTACAGGAACCAGTGGGGAGTTCGGGGGTGGATAAAAGGTGTTGTCCTCTCTCCCCATCAGCTATTATGAGTTCACCTATTACTCTACTACCTAGTTCCATGGACAGTATAAGATAGGATGGACACAGTTAATGGTAGTAAAATGATCTTATAGTACATCAAATCCAATTTACAGAGGTCCAAGAAACAGAGGACCATAGAACTAAAACAAATTTGTTCAAAGCCAACTATCTAATTATTGACAAAGTCTGGATTTTCTTAAATTCCAAGTTCAATGCTCTTTCTACTATGCTATACTGTCATAAATCCATATGTGCATACATTTACAAATATTCATATGTATGCATCATTTTATATATGCATATACATAAATGTAGTATCTAAAACATGCCATCTAGATTTCTTTGAAGACATTTAATTATCGTGCAAACAAATTCATGAGGAAGTTGTCCATCCTTAATGATTTAAGTTGTAAATCTCTACAAATCTTTATAATTTATGTCATAATGGGTGTTTTTTTCTATTTTGAGAATTTTATATATTATAATTTTTATCTCCAGGACACAGAATGGCATCTCGAGTAGTATATTAGATGTACTATCAGGAAATCATAGGTGCAGATCTTGCTTCTAATCAAATGTAAAATCTCTGATGGGCAGGGTCTATTTATTTTTCTCATGGCACAGAGTAGGTATTTAATACATGTGTATTCACTGACTGACGTTTCCTAGCTGTGTAATCATGGCAAGTCAGAATCTCTCTGAGTTTGCTTCTCCATTTGTAGAATGGGTGAGTGGGGAACTCTAAAAAGCTTTTTGTAAACTTTAAAGGCATACAATAAAGTTGATTACCAATATCGACTGATACCTTTTGTTTACATGCAGCAGAGACTTCCCAACAACACCCAAAGGATGCTCCACCAGGGCAAGAGAAGCAAAACCAGCTCACAATATGATTAAAGGGATAGTATATGTCACTTTCCACTTTTGTAACTTACCAAGTGGAACCCCAAAAGAAAGAAGTACGAGTGCTTTTTTCATGTTCATAGCACACTCCTAGCACTGTCTACTGCTTTCGCCTTTAGCTCTGCTGTCTTTCCATATACTCTTCACTTAATCAGTGTGGCTATATCAGTTGTCATTTTAGCTCGCCATTCTTCACTTTGCACCATTGATAGAAGCCTGCTCACGTTTCTTTGGACTCTTCATGTTCATAATTTCATATAGCATATTACATTCACATGTGCCAGTGTGTTTGGCCAGCCATTCTCTAGTCTTGTAATGAATCTTTTTATTCCAGTCTTTTGTTATTACAAATAATATTGCTATAAATATATTTGTGCTTACACTTCACCATGTTGTCATCTTCCTTGGGGTACAAAACTAATAGTAGTGTCAAAGAGCATAAATAATTTGGTCACTTTTCTTGCATAATCCCATACTCTTTTCTAGAATGGTTGTACCAACTCACAGGTCTACCAGGAGTAAACTGTTTCTATTTTCTTTTCCCTTTCATTTTTTGCTGAATTTCACACAAATGAAATAAAACAAGTACTTTCATATTCATTGTACAGCAGGAGATTTTGGGAATCTTGAAGGCCTTGCTTTTCTCTTTAAGGCTACAATAAATTCAACACATAATTTTAAAAAAAGCCTTTATCTTCCATCTTAGAAGCAATACTAAGTATTGGTTCCAAGGCAGGAGAGTGGTAAGGGCTAGGCAATGGGGGTTAAGTGATTTGCCCAGGGTCACACAGCTAGCAAGTGTCTGAGGCTAGATTGGAACCTAGGATCTCTCATCTCTATTCCGGGATCTCAATCCACTGTTAAGATAAAAATTCTCTGGAGACTGTGTCTTCATTTGTAATTATTTATTAAATAATTTAAAGCAGGTTAGAGGAAGAAAAGGCACCAGCCACATGTGGTCATCTATTCCCTTTGCAAGCTTCCACCCCTCCCTGCCTGCTATACCATCTTTTCAGCCAGACCTCAGGGATGCTGGGTTTCCCCTAGTCAACAATCACCCGCTGGTGGTTTCCTAGCTATTTTGTCTCACCTTGGTTCCAGTGCAAAAGAGACACTTCCTTCCCCGGACCTGCACTGTATCTTCTGTGATGTCACTCTTCTGTGTCCTTCTGATTTGCTGGACTCGACTTCGGTGCAGGTCAGAGGTCAGACTTCCAGATGCCAGGAGTCACATGGGACAAGAGGTAAGCACCTTGGATTGCCAGGGAGCCAGGAGGCTTCTGGTGTCCTCCCAGGGTGGGCATGCCTGGTCCCCCACTAGCTTAAGCAATTTGTTGACAGATAAGACCATGCTTTGTTCTTAATTCAGTCAAAGGATAGGAATAAACCAAAACCCAATTCAATAGAGAATGTGCTGTTTTCAAACTCAATATGACATTTTCCCCTTTTAAAACCCAAGACTGATCTGAGGGTAACAAGAAAAAGAATAGGGGTTCAGGCTAGTGTTCAATTCTCTCACCACTAAGACAATTCGCTGCCCCCAACATGTAATTTTCAAGTTTTTCTGCTTACATGTGAGTCCTAATGGGCCTTGCTTCTGTTCTCTTCTCATTCCTGGAGGGTGGGGGACAGCTATCCTTACTCCTCCTCTCCCTCCCATCTCACCTTCTACTAGATAAAAAAGGAAAATAAAATCCTCATAATGACTATGCAAGATCAAGCAAAAGAAGGTCTCATATTATTAAATTGTTACAGCTTATTAAATGCTTACAGACTGACAGAATGACAGTGCTCATATCCAGAAATGTATGTCTCATCTTCTCTGGCAGGTGGTGCTTCCTTTTACTCACCATTTTTTTTCTAGTCTAGTCTAGTTCTTTTTTCCTAGCAGCCTCTTTCACATTTAATTTTTTTTTATCTTTTCTCATTTTTGCCAACTTCAATGCCCTGAGATATTTAATAGTTTGTAGCGCTGTCTTTATTAGTGAGTTTCAACAATTTGTTCTGACCTGTTTACACTGTATTTCTTTCTTGTAAAAATGTTTCCTTGTAGCATTGACTGCTTATCTGCTGGGGAAAAGCTCTTAACTCCATAGATTTTTGTGTCAATTCTTAATTTATTTTTAATTTATTCTAGATATAAGACCTTTCTTGGAGACATTTAGAACAAAAACTTTCCCCCAATTTTCTCTTTTCTTCTAATTCTAGCTTCAGTGATGTTATTTGTATAAAAATTTTCATTTGAATTATCTATTTTTTCTTTTGTATCACACAATTCTTCCCATATTTATCAATGTGAATGATGAAACTTTTCATTCTCCACTAAGAGTTTTATTATTTGTATTTTTATTCCTTGATCCTTTTTTCATTTGGAATTGATTATAGCATATGATAATAAATGTGGGTTCCTCTTAACTGCATTCTAATTTTCCCATCAATCTTTGTTGAATCAAACATCCCTTCCCTAGTAGTTTTTGGTTCTTGGGTTTATTAAACACTAGAATCTTGTGTATACTGGCTTCTATTCTTGCATGTCAAAGCAAGTATAATGATATGGTTTTCTGTTTTTTATTAAGTACCAGATACTTTTGGTAATTGCTGCTTTTTCATGTACTTTGTGATCTGATAATGCCCTCACTTCCCGAGTTTCTCCTTTATTTCTCTAGACTTCCTTAACCTTTATTGCCCTGCATAAAACTTATTATTTTTGTCCAGTTGTATAAACTGTCCCACTGGTAATTTAACTGATAGAGCATAAAATCAAAAGCATGGAGAGTACTTTGGATATTGTATTTTTATTATATTGGCACAATTTATCAAAAACAATAAATATTTTCTTTTCTTCTTTTCTGTAAAAAAATATATTGTAATAGTATTTTAAGCCCTTACCTTCCATCTTAGAATCACTATTGTGTATTAGTTCCAAGGCAGAAGAGTGGTAAGGGCTAGGCAATGGGGGTCAAGTGACTTGCCTATGGGCACACAACTGGCAAGTTTCCAAGGGCAGATTTGAACCCAGGACTTCCCATTTCTAAGCCTGGCTCTCAATCGACTGAGTCACTTTGCTGCCTCCTATAAAAATATTTATAGAAGCCCCACTGATATATGGATAGCTTTATTGCCAGGATTTTAATGTATTATTTTATTATTTTCAATGTATTATCTCTTTTTAGACCTTTCTTTCTTTTTGTTTTCAAATAAGAATAAACAAGAATCCGGATGACTTTGTGGATTTATTTTGTGTTCAACTTTACTGAAGCTACTTATTGCATTGATTAATTTTTGGTTTAATGTTTTAAGGTTCTCTAAGTAAACTATGATACTGTCAAGAAATAGCAATCATTTTAACTCTTCTTTTTTTCTGCATATTTGCTTAATTCACTTTTTTTCTTATCACTATACCTAGTATGTCTATGGGCTATTCTAAATAATAGTGAATCCAGTTCTTGCTCCATCTTGATCTTGTATGAAAGCTAATATTTTATTTTGATTATAAATAATGGTAGCTTTTGGAACCAGGTAATAATTTTGAATACGTTAAGAATGGTCCTTTCATGTCCTTCTCCATTCTGAATTGTAAAGATACAAATCTATTTTCACCAAAGCTGCTTCTACCTTTACTGCTATGTCAAATGGCAGCTGAAACTATTTTAGTTTTAGAGAAATACAAAGTTAAGCGCTAGGCCAGTTAAAATTATGTTGCACTCCAAACATTGAATAGAAGACTTGGGTGGTGATAGTAGCTAATTTCAAGTATTTGGATATCTAACTTGTGGAAGAGGGATTGATTAGACTTGGCCTGTTTGGCTCTGGAAGAGGAAGTCAAGATGGATGAAAGGTGAAAGAGGAAAAATTAGACTCTCTCTCTCTCTCTCTCTCTCTCTCTCTCTCTCTCTCTCTCTCTCTCTCTC
>NC_058136.1:44514312-44551452 GCF_016433145.1 Gracilinanus agilis
CAAACTCCACTCACAGCGTCTATAAAAGGAAGTTTCTTAATAGAAGTTCAGAAAGATTCAATATTTAAACTCACCACGTGGAACAGTCTTAGTCACGAATCAGCAAAGCTCCCTCAGGTTCCCTTCAGCAAACCAGAAGCTGCCTCACTCACTCAACTCCTTCTTTTAAAGGGGTCACGTGTGTGTCACTTTCAGTGCCTTCCCCCAGCCTTGTGTGTCCAATCACAATAGACGCTTTCTCATTGATTCTGATTCGTTACTCACTCTAGCACACGTGGGTTAGGACCTCCCAGAATTGGAAGATGCTCTCACCTTTGGTGATTAAATCTAAAGATGGGCAGTGTAGACTTAATCTAATTATCACAGTTCCTGTAAACTTTTAAAAATCTATTTTTTTTATAAAAAGGAAAAAAGGAATAGGATTATAAATTTGTCCCAGATGTACAAGTTAAATACAATTATGGATTTTTATGTCATAATATAATATTCTTCTTTTCCCTTTCCAACAATAGTTTTTCTAATAGTTAAGCTTCCTCCAGCAGCCTGCTGTGAAATTTCCAAAGCCATCTTCTCTAATATGCTCTAATCCGGTTTGTGCAGAACATTTGGAATTCAAAATAGAAATCCTGTAGCACCCAAGTTTACAACAACAAAAGTAACAGATGAAAGGATGGTATATCCAAGTGTTACCTTTGAAAGCAACACCAACACCACAAAAATAGAAACATTCTTTTGATTAGACAATTTAGCTGAATACTCTGCTCATTTTAAAGGTCTGAGTCCATAAAGGGTATTGCAGGATTGATCAGTGAAATATTCTGAAAATGAAGCAAGCTTTTGGTGCTCCCTAAAAGGGCTCTTTTTGAAATAGCAGGCAATTTCTCTGACAGCTGGTTTTCCTGGAACAACTGCATCCGGCAAAGGGTACATCTGCACACAGACGTCAGGAAGGATTTCAGCTACTCATATTCCTAAAGGTTTTAGGAACACAAAGGCAACAGGCCCACAGGAGCCCTAGTCAAGTGAGGCTGGTTAATGGCAGAAGTAGAAGGTATATATGTCCCTTACAAGCAGAAAGAGCTAATCATGCCCTTTGTGAGAAATAGACAGCATTTCTCTGCAGACGTGTATGAGAGAATCCATTCATGCCGTTGCCTTTGGGAATTTGCACTAATTACTGCCCCATTTAGAATGGTGGAAATAACAAGTTGCCTCATGTCATTCATAGAACTGACTCAACTCAATGTTCAGAGTTGTCAGGATTGGCTGTATCGGGTTTTCCTTTCAGTGATAGAGAAATCCATTTGAGAAGCAGATTGCAAATAAATATATGAGAATTAGAATTTCCAGCTCTGCCTCCAGGTTACCTGATGACTTTGGGCAGTGGACCTTATCTAAGCCTCAATTTGCTTTTCCCTGAAATTCTGGCAATTTCCACTGCTGCTTCCAGGGATAGGTCTTATGATCTATGATCTATGCTAAGACTTTAAAACAAGGTCAGAGCAATGAATATTAAAATCTTCTTAGTCATCCAGACCTGAAACCTTGGGCTGATTTCTAACTCTTCCCATTGTTTTAATTCCCACATTCATTCAGTTGCTAAGAGTTATCATTTCCTCTCCCTAGACATTTCCAAACCATGTCACCTACACTCTAGCCATTCTCAACTCTCTCTACTGGAATTAGAACTCTGCCTCTGTTGGTTCCTTTATCTTGCTTGAAACTAGGCCATCATGGGGCTTCTTTGGGCATTTCCAAACCATGCTGGGGGTGGGCATATCCTACCAGCTCCTCTTTATCTTTTGGCCTCTCCTATTAGCATATAAACTAGGGCAGGACTGTCTTCCTTGTCTATAATTCCCAGTGATTAGTATAGTGGCTGGAATACTGTAAATGCCTAACAAGTGCTTTTTCAATTCTTCAATCATTGCAAATGAGAAAAGTATACAAAACACTTTTCAAGTTTTACTGTGCTGTTTTGTTTAATCATTTTTCAGTCATGTCTGACTCTTTGTGACCCCATTTGGGTTTTCTTGGCAAAGATACAGGAATGGTTTGTCATTTTCTTTTCTAGATTACTTTGCAGATGATGAAACTAAGGGAAACAATTAAATGACTTGCCCTGGGTCACATAGCTAGTTTTTGAAGCCAGATTTGAACTCAGGTCTTTCTGACTTCAGGTTCAGTATTTTATATAATGTGCTACCTGGCTGCCTTATTCTGCTATACAAATAACCGTTGCAATTAACTACATTCATCCCTTTTTCTCTTCTTCCGCTGTCACCTCACTATTTTAAGTTCCCACCATTTAAGTTTTAGATGAATATAACAGACTCCTAATTCATATCCCTACCTACATTCCCTTTCCTTTTAAATCCATCCTTCCCATATATACCAAAATCACCTTCTTAATGCCTATGTCAGATCATCCTACTTCTTTGGCTCAAAAAACTGTCAGGAGATCCTTGTCATCTCTAGTATCAAATACAAAGTCTAATCTGACATTTAAGGTCTTCTACAATTTGGTTTCTGCCTACCTTTCTAGGCTCATTTCACATTATATCCATGTACACTCTATATTATGGCCAAACTGAATGCTAGGATTGTTGCTCGATCTTTTCCTGTCATTTGCATTCTCTGAGCATTCACTCAGTCCGAATACCTTGGCAAGTCTCACCTCAATCTGTTGAACTCCTTTAAGGCTCAGCTCAGTTCTCATGTCCTTTAGGAAGCATTCTCTATTTGCATTTCATTCTTTAGTTGAAAGAGGGGAAACTGAAAGAGAGCAATAGCAAAATGTTTCTATCCTTCTCACATTTCCCTATGGCATTTTTTCCAATGTCTTTCTTGTTTCTATCAGAACCTATCTTGTCAGGCTTATTTCTAGACATGTCATATTCTCTTAGGAGAATGGAAGTCCCTTTGAGAAGAGAGACAAAGTGATGTTTAATAACAACAACACTTTATCCTGAAGGTCTACCACATAATAAGCACTTAATACTTTTGTTAAAATAAATGGAATCCCTTCCAAGCTCTTGGCCAACATCATTCGAGAAAAGGTATTCCTCTCTTGACCCTACAAATGAGTAGGATGATTCCACACTTAGCTAGCAATCTTAAAAAAGGGTAAATTCTTAACCTCATTGGAATATCCCAATGTGTTGGTCCAGTTCTAGATTTCAAGAAAAAGAATATCACTATCTGCCTTCAATTTAAGCCTATTTCATTTGAGGAGACTAATAATACACAAATCACTAGTGGTACACACAGTAAATGTGGTTTTCGGGAGAGAGCAGAAGAATGAATAATAGGTAAAAAGTTCAAAGGGGCAAATTTAGGCCTAACATCAGAGGAAAAATCCTAACAGTGAGATCTATCCCCAAATGGAAAATGCTACCTGATGATGTAGCAGACATCCTATCCTCACTGGAGGTTTCAAGCAGAAGCCACATGACCATTTGCTGGGTATGCAGTCGTGGGGATTCTCTTTTGGTATAAGGACAAATCTAGACAGTGTTTTAGAATGAAATTCTAAAAAAATTGGGACTCCTTACTAATCGTCTTCCCATCCTACCCAATTTTTCTAGCATCTGTTGTGGATTCTGACATCACATGGGGATAGTACCAGGACAACCAGACTTGTCCAGAAGTAGAGATTAGGTCCCCGTATCAATAAGTGATAAGAATAGTGCTATTTTGTACTCAGGAGGGCAAAGGAAGCTAAAGCCTTTTTCACATGCTCCAGTCTAGGAAAGGCAGAACTGTGGTACCTTTTGAAAACCCTAATCATGTATAGGCTAGAAGAACACACACACAGGAGATGGTAGAATTCAACTGATGTGAGGGATTGCATTTATTATTCAGCAGTCATTCAAGCCATTTCTTTCTCCAAGTCCTGGGGAAAGAAGCCTTGTCTAGTTAGACTACATCACAGGGGAAGAAAGACAGTACTAAACAATAAATATTTTTTAGTCTAAAAGTTTGAAAACAAGAGTAGAATATAATAATTCTGATTTGAGGCCAGATGAGAGAATTCACTTCCCTCCTTTCCTTAGAGAGGTGTGAGATTACAGGGGCAAAATGTTACATATGCTATCAGACAGTGTAGCTGTGGGATCTGGGTTTGCTTACAATGACAGCTGAGGGTGGACAGAATTGGAAAAGACTGTAATGTGAAAAAAGACATCAGTATATCTACCTTCTAAAAAATTAGTCCTCTGGGGAATGCTATCCACCTCCAGAGAAAGAATTGCTGCTGTCAGATGGATGCGGATCTCAGTATACTATCTTTCACATTAGTGTACTTATGGTTTTATTGGGCAGTTTTGGTTAGGTATGAATTTGCTCTTATAACAGTGACCAATTTGGAAGTGGGTTTTACATGGCAATAAACATAAAATTAAAAAAAAAAGATTAGTCTTTATTCTAAACCAGTTTCTAACTGTGGAATTCATTTCAAAGAGATCATTCTTCTATAATGTTGTATTTGACATAGTAAACAAGATATCCCATAATGACCTGAGGAGCCTTCCTCGTGGGGATAGGGTGAGGGGAGTGGTTTATGCCTTTGAGAGGTTGTATCTTTGAGATACTTTGAATATATAAAGATAGACACATGTATCTATATCTATATCTATATCTATGTATATATATATATGCATATATATATATATATACACATATCTATCTATCTATTCAGTGTCTGTGCTATTTAAAAGCTTATTCACTAATGCCATAAATGAATATGTTGCTTTTCAGCAGGGTAGGCTTAATTTCTGGGTCTCTGAGTAACAGGTTCAGAAAGGGCCTACTTACCCTTTAATAAGTGCAAAATAAACAGACTACCAACAGAGAGCAGAACTCTTTTTTTTTTCCTATGTGAGTCCTCCTGCAATGTGGGGTATGTGTAGGCAGCATTCTTATCTCATTCAATCATCCAGCATATATTAAGGGCCCACAAAGTGCCAGGCACAGTGCTAAGCACAGGGCATACAAAACCAAAAAAAAAAAACAACAAACCAACCCATTGTTTTAGTTGCTGTTATATCATGGCTACAGAAAGGAGAAATCTTGACCTTCTGGAATATACATTCGTAGTCCTGAAGGCCGGTTGTGGGGAAGAAAGAAGTCCTTGCAGATTTGACCCTCCCTGGCATTTCTCACCCTGGGCCTTCCGGATATGGAGCTATGAATACTCTTTCCTGATCTTCTATCTGATTTGGACATCTTGCCTTCCAAAATCACCAAGCTAATATTTTTCTAAACTTTTCCTAATATTGGATTAAAACATCTTAAAATGGTAGAGCACAAATCAAAAAATGGCCCATTGCTTCCAGATCATTTAAAAAGTATTACAAAATCTCATTTTCTATCGTCTCCTTCCCAACTAAAAACAATAACAACGATAGATTTTAAATAAGAAAACAATGATCTCTATATTTGATAGACAGTAGGGAAAATCAGATTTACTCATGCCTCAGCAGGAAGTGGGGTGAAGGGGAGCTTCCTTGAACTTCTAACGTGACTGTTTGATATTTGGCATCAAACAGAATTCTGACATGGACCTGGTAGTCAATTCGTTTTGACAACTGGTGATGTGCCTAAATTTAGACAGAATGAGGCCTTACTGTGCATCTAATCACACTCATTCTCTGTTTATCCTTGCTGAGGTGACATCCAAGCAGGAGAGCATCCAAAATACAGCGATCAATGTAATGAAATATTAACTTGAAAGGAGATGTTTGAAATGCAAATGGAAAATAACCAAAGGATACCTGTTGCATATTCTCTCAGTCTGGTGATTTGCTTGGAAGAGTAGACTTGGCACATAAACAGATTAGGTTTTCTTTTTTAACATAGTAATAAGAAAAAAAAACAGCTTTCAAATGCAATATATTAATTCAAAAATAATTCAATCTGGGCTGCACTGTATTTTTTCTCTGTAGTCTTTATGAGGAAAGGACATGTTAAGCAAATTCATAATAATGGAAGATTGTGTGTGTGTGTGTGTGTGTGTAGATGTTTAACCTACTTAAAAAACTGAACTATTTTAAAATGCTTGATCACCATAATTTTTATGAATAGTTGCTGCTAACTATAAATACATCTTGTTTATGACCAAATCTCTACTTCAAAAAACCTGGCTACAACTTAGTTTGATTTACTATCCTTATTTGAAAGTATGTAATTATAAGACTTTACATTCCTCACCAGTGAATTTCATAATGTTAGGCTCGATGTCTCATTGATCTTTTTGGATCTAGACTTGATCATCCATTGCATTAGCTATCCATGCAGACTGATGAGTGTGCCATCTATGATTTCATTTATTTATTTATTTAAAGAGAAATGTTTTTAAACCCTTAACTTCTGTGTATTGGCTCCTACGTGGAAGAGTGGTGAGGGTGGGCAATGGGGGTCAAGTGACTTGCCCAGGGTCACCCAGCTGGGAAGTGTCTGAGGCCGGATTTGAACCCAGGACCTCCCATCTCTAGGCCTGACTCTCAATCCACTGAGCTACCCAGCTGCCCCCTATGATTTTATTTAAATCACTGATTAAAATCTTCAGTAGCATGAGATCAAGTTCTGATCCCTGGACTATTCCACTTGAGAACTCCTGCCAGGCTGACAGTGAACCATTAGCAACTACTCTTTATGCTGTGCCATTCAACTGATACTTTCGTTTGTATTACCATCCAATCCATAACTCAACCTGCCCCAGAAGAATAGTACTGTATTCTTTAGTTAAAAGCTTTGCCCCCTCACCCCACTGATTCTGCCAAATCAGGTCTAGAGTGCTCTTGATCAAGCCAATCACTATTTTTCATCTTTTAACTTTCCCACATTATTTCTTTAATGAGTCATTAGAAAAATTTCCCAGGAAATGAAGACAAACTCAATGGCCTATAGTTTGCAGACTGTTTTCTTTCCTTTAGAGAGAACCAGGTGATTTTTTCCTCTCCAGCCTTGAGGACACTTCTCACATTTCAGATGGCCTTTCAAATATTGACAGTGGTTTGGTTATCGTGGCTGTCAAGTCTTTCAGGAACTGAAGATACAATTCATCTGGACATTCAAGGTTACTTTCATTCAATCAATTAATCAACAAGTATTTATTAGACTCCTATTACATGGCAGACACTGTGCTAGGTCCCTGGAATGCAAAGCCAGAGAATGAAGCAATCCCTATTTTCAAGGAACTTACATTCTAATAAAGGAGAAAAGTGCATATAAGACACATACTCATTATTTCTATCTATCTATCTATCTATCTTTCTTTCTTTCTTTCTCTCTTTCTTTCTTTCTTTCTTTCTTTCTTTCTTTCTTTCTTTCTTTCTTTCTTTCTACCTATCTATCATCTATCATGTATCATCCATCCACCCATCCATCTACCTATCTATCTAACATCCATTATCTATCTATCTATCGATCTATCTATCTATCATTTATCATCCATCCACCCATCCATCTACCTATCTATCTATCTAACATCCATTATCTATCTATCTATCTATCTATCTATCTATCTATCTATCTATCTATCTATCTGTCTATCTGTCTATCTATCATCTATCATCCATCCATCCATCTACCTATCTAACATCCATCATCTATCTATCTTTCTATCTATCTATCTATCTATCTATCTATCTATCTATCTATCTATCCACTCCCATACACACATACATATACAGTACAAATGTGAAGTGACTAAATATAAATATTTACAAAATAGTTCAATAAAAGGCAGTTTGAGAGAGAGGACACTGGCACATGATACGGGAGGGGGAATGAGGAAAAGCTCCACATAAAAGATGGTACCTGGGCTGCATCTTAAATAAAGGGTTGGACTCTAGGAGGTAGAGGTAAAGAGGGAATGCATTCCAGGTTTGAGAGACAGCCAGTGAAACAAACACAGGGCTGTGTCCCTCATTTCCCCTGGTTCAAGTCTTCTTACCTTTTTCATTGCCCTCCCCTGGCTTGTTTTCAGTTTGTCAGTGTCCTCGAACATAGATGTGATCTGACTTGAAGAGAGTATAGTGGGGCCATTAATTACTTTTTGAAAAAGAAATTGTAATAGTACTTTCCGGTATCCAGCTTTGAAGAGCCAATTCATTACTTTCTGTAGCAGACACATCACACTGATTGCTTATCTTGAACATACAGTCTATTGAAGATTCTACACCTTTTTGAAATGAACTTCTCTTGTCAGTTCTTCTCAACCTATAGATACATAATTCTTACAAGACTTATATCTATACTATTAATTTGGCACTTATCCTTTATTCCTGACATTGTGTGTCACCTAAGCACTTGTCTTATCTCCCCAACTAGGTGTCAAGGTCTTGGAAAGGTTGCATGCTGTCATATTTATATCCCCCCGCCCCAGCAGAAGCAAATTCCTTACAAGTAAGCATTTGAAAAAATACTTTTTTTAAGGCAATGGGGGTCAAGTGACTTGCCCAGGGTCACACAGCTGGGAAATGTCTGAGGTCAGATTTGAACCTAGGACCTCCCATCTCTAGGCCTGACTCTCAATCCACTGAGCTACCCAGCTGCCCCCAGAAAAATACTTTTTGATTTAGTCACTGAGCTAATAGTAACATTTTGTAAAAACCAATGATTCTCAAGTTCATTTGTTTTGCTTCCTTTTTACTATCTTTATGAAACTATAAACTTAATAATTGCACTTTTTAGTGATTCCATGTACTTTCTAAACTTTCTAAACTCTCCTCCTTCATTAGGTTAAACTAATAATCTTTTGGAAAAAAATCAACAAATGATTAAGAAATCAGGTGTGAAAAAAATGTGTGCCCTAGTTATCACAACTCATCATAAACCTTTAAAAGCATGCTTCCTCATACCTACGTGTGCTATTTATGAGTATAAAAAAGTTCGATGGAACCCTTCCAACAATGCCAAAACATAAATACCAATAAAAATACCATCTACCTCTCTACCCCCCCCAGAAGCACAACCTATTATCAACTGGAAAAAAGGAACTGTAGTTGGATCTACTGATAAAAGGATATCTATAAATGGTGGCATACATGACTCTATATTAAATGTTGTTAATTAAAGTATTAATTTAAAACTATAGGAAAAGGACATACTATCTCATGAAGGTTAATTGCACCTTCTAGCAACAAGAATCAGGAGACCTCAGTAGGGGTGCTATCTGAATGTTTTTCTGTTAATAAGCCACATTTTTTATTCTCATATCTTAACCAAGACAGCATCTATGCTCTTTGCAGAAAATGACCCTAAGGGTATCAATTCCATGCATGATAACTACACAGGAGAGAATCTATTTACAAGGAGGAAGAGAAAATCCATGGTCTTTGCCCAAACCAAAGAAATACTTCTTTTTGCTAGTAATTGCCATTATTTCCAATTATAAGAGTCATGAAATGTTGTTCAAGCTAGAAGGGAAAACCTTAGAGATCACCTCGTAGACCAAGGAATTTATGGAATCAGATTTAATACTGGAAGGAATCCCAAAAATCCATATAATCTTACTATGTTATTTTTATTTTAACGTTTAAAGTTAAAGTTATGAACATTTAAAAATTGTGAACTTAACAAATGTGAACATTTTGACACACAAAGGAAAGGAAAATATATATGAAGCTCAATCTTCATTACATGCAGCTGTCTTTAAAGTGTATATGAAGTTTAACTTAACATTAACAAAATTGTCCTACTTGTCTATGTCTCCTTCTGTAATTTCCTCTGCTCTCTCTTCTGTGTATTATTTACTTTACATTCTTTAAGAATTTTTTTAATTAAATTGCATTTTTCAATTAATGAGCATTCATTATCCTTCTGTCTCACCACCCCCACTGAAAAATTATCTCCATCTACCCATGCTCTTTCCCCAATACCAGCCCTCCAAATTAGAGATTTCTCTTATAATAAATATCATGAAACAAAGTTAAAATCATACATTGGCCGTGTTTGCATATGCCACATTCTACACCTATATTCTACCAACTATGCCAAGAGCTGGGAGATAAGTTTGATCATCAGTCATCCGGAGTCATGACTAGTCATTGCATTGATGAAAAACTATTGAAGATATTTTCATTTACATTCCTGTAATCATTGTATGAATTGTTTTCCAGGTTCTCTAACCATCGTATTTTCTAGGGGACAACACTGAGGTTTCTCAGAAGTTACTAGTCCAGGTTAGGTGACTAAGGATCTGAGCCCAGGATGTTTGAAGTCAAATCTCACAGTCATTCTGTGCTAATAGAATGCCATTAGGCTTTTAGCAATTTGAGTGAGTAGAGTGGTGCTCCTGTGTCTGAGTTCTTTGTCTCCTAGTTTAATTATCCTTCTATCTCTTTATTAGCAACTTGGTAATGAATGGCTGTTGTTTCCTTTCCATTTCTGGGCTACTGTAAGAGTTGCCGGACCACCTATCACGGAAGAGTTTCAAGCAAAGGCTAGATTATTTGTATATGTTGAGTTGGAGAATTCTTTCTCAGGTAGAGACTGGATCAGATGATCACTGAGGTCTTGTCCAACTGAGACATTGTGGTAATCCTCTATATTGCTGTGTTTAGGACTTCCTCAAGCAACTTTGAGCTGATGGCATGGAAGATTTCCTCTAGGCATTTTCTTTCTTCAAAACACTCTTTCATTCCCAAGGGCCTTGAATGGCAACTAAGTGTCATCCCCACACGGTGGTACCTATTTTTGTCTCAACTCAGCTGGAGAGACAATACACCGAGAGCAGGTCAGGCTGGCTGACTAACAGCTTTGACTCACCATCTAGATTTCCAATAAGGTGTTAATTAGTATTGCCTTTCTGTTGCTATAGCTACATATGTGCTGCCAACCCAGCCACCTAAGCAGTGAACATTTAATGAGTCAAGCCAGGATGGCATTTTGGCTCTACCAAAGGAAATAAGAAGAAACTACTTGACTTCTTCCACTTTTCTCCCTTAACTGGTCTTTGTAATCTTATATGAGAAATGTTAAAATAGTACCCATGTAACTGGCTTTTTAGGTTATTCCATTTTATGGAGGAAATAAACTAGTTGTTGAAATGCAGCAAACACATTAGGTGCCTAATATGTGCAATGCATTATGGGATTCAAATACATTGGTGAGGCAGTCTTAGTTATCAAGAGCTTACATCCTATGTAGGGGAAAAATTCTAAGATCCAGAACCCAGATAGTCAAGAAACCCTCAAGATTCATCAATCGTAACCATAAAGGCCAACTTAACAAGTGAGATATTCCCAAGTGACAATTTTTCTTAAAAGAAAATAAAATGGGGGTAGCCAGGTAGCACAGTGGATAGAGATCCAGGCCTAGAGTCAGAAGGACCAGAGTTCAAATCTGGCCTTAGACACTTACTAGCTGTGTGTCACTGAGCAAGTCACTCAACCTCGATTGCCCAGTTGCTATTCTTCTGTCTTAGAACTGGTACTAAGACAGAAGGCAAGGGTTAAAAAAAGAATATGAAAGTTTCTCTTAGTTCAGTCCTTTTATAATTTATTGAAATACTATTTCACATCTAAAGGCAGAAGGTGGCACCTTCTAAGTTGTACTGAATCTTCTGGGAGAGTAGAACATTCAATTGCCAAGCCTTGGGACAATGTAAAGACTTGGCATAAACTACTGTAAATAAGACATGCTAATTACCTTGATGATCAAATGCAAAAGTTGAAATAGTAATGATGAAGGTGTGATGATATGATTCTGGATTTCTGCTGGCTAAGTGTCCAACTTATGGTATCTATGTAATTGACTTTTAAGCTGCTGAAGTTTTTTTTGTTCATATTTCAAAGTCAATGAAAACAAAATCAACCCTATCCCACCACCCCTCCCGTCTCTCTCTGTCTCTCTCTCTCTGTCAGTCTGTCTCTGTCTCTGTCTCTCTCTCTGTCTCTCTCTCTGTCTCTGTCTCTCTCTGTCTCTCTGTCTCTCTCTCTGTCTCTCTGTCTCTCTCTCTCTCTCTCTCACACACACACACACACACAGAATTCACTTTATGCAATATCTACAAATTTACAAAGAATCCTGGAAAGAGCTAGGCAGTCAGTGTGAGCAGTAAAACAATAAACTTCAGAAAAAAGGAGTAAACACATTTTTCTCAAGGGTTTTGGCTTTTCTCTCCCAGTTGTCTAGCTTTCAACCTAGGCTTGACATCCATTCAGGAAATGACAGGCTAGTGATAGATTTTTCTAATTCTGAGCAATAAAATCAGTCTGTGTCATCTACAAAAATCAGTCGGTGACCTCCATTCTGCCCCTCAACTCCAAGAAGAGGTAGGAGCAGTCTACCACAAAATCACAAACAGATTCCATTGGCTAGGGGAAACACTTAGACAGAGACTCCCAGGTGGGTTACTTCCCATGCATTGTTCCAGACACATAGCCCTCAACTGAGATGTGTCTAGGGAGGAAGCATTCATGACCATTCTATGAATTGTCTACTAGCCAGGGATAAACAGGTGAGTCAGAATTCATTCACATTAACTCAAAGCTGGCTGAGCATCTTACTAGCCAATGGCATGTGTTCCTTAATTCAAAAGAGTTAGTAAAACCTTTCCTGGTTCAAGGTCAGCATGGGAAAGAAGGAAGGGGAGAGGAAAGATTTTTCCCCTTTCTTTTCTTTGGTCTTTTAAACTCCCATGATGGAATCAAACACATTGATAGCTTTGTGATCTCAGCTTTTCATAAAAAGAAATGCTACAGGGGGCAGCTGCATGGCTCATTGGATTGAGAGCCAGGCCTAGAGATAGGAGGTCCTGGGTTCAGATCTGGCCTCAGACACTTCCTAGCTATGTGACCCTGGGCAAGTCACTTGACCCCCATTGCCTCTCTGTTACCACTCTTCTGCCTTAGAACCAATACATAGTATTGATTCTAAGATGGAAGGTAAAGATTTTTATTTTTAAAAATGAAATAAAAAAAGAAATGCTACAGGTGCTATTTACTTTGCATTCCTGGAATGAGGTAGCATGGTAAAACAGGAAAAACAAGCAGTGGATTGTGCCTTGGTTGGTAACTTTGGGATCAAAGGACCTGGATTCACATTCAGACTCTGCCATTTACCACCTATGTAACATGAAGTCATTCATTTTAAGATAAGGCTATATTTTACATGAGGTTCTACTCCTGGGGCCTGGAGCTCACAGAAGAAGGGAAGGATGCCGTGCTGTCCAGGGGTGGATGCTGATTGGTAGAGGGAAGAGAATGCAGAGAAGGAGGAGGATATAGGATGAGAGAAAAAGGAGCAGTGACAAAGTCCGGATATCAGCAATGGTTTCAAAGGCTATAGGTATAGGGCCAGCTATGAAGTGAACCAGAGCTTATTCAAAAAGAAGCCAGAATAACTATCTCAGCTGGGTCAAGCTTCTGAAGTCGACAAAGACCAACTGAAGCAGAGTTAGAATTTTACTGCACTGAAATTGATGACTCTCCACTCTTGCTGTTAGCCATTTTGCCCAGCCTTCCTCTAAGGGAGTTATGAGTTTGAGGAGAGGACCAAGGTTGGTTTCTCTAAATACCGTCTCGCTAAGGAATAACTTTCTACTTTGGAAGTAATCAAGATTATTCAGATGGTGGAAATGCAGAAAGACCCAAAGGAACCTCCGAGAGTCAAAATTAATAAGAAATTGTTACACTTAACTACTGGTTTTTCTCCATTTCAATCTTAAGGAAATCACATTCTGACAAGTCATTTGTAATCAACAGCTAGTGTTCTCATTGATTCTACTTGGTATGGTGACGGGGGACATAAGCATAATTGAAATCTATACATAATCCCAAACCTGCTTTGGCCAAATAATGCTGACATTCTTCTGAACTAAACATTTTACTCTGGGAAGGGAGGGAAGAAGACAATACTCACCAGAAAAGTGAACTTCGATGGCATTCTGTTGCTCCTCTGTTCATTTATTCCCTAAATAATTATTCTGTTTCTAAATCCATCATTATCCTTTAGTGGCCAGTAGGCACAGAACTGAATAACTTAGGCATATGTTAACTTCCAAAGTCCCCAGATTTATCTGGGGAAAAGAGGAACAAAATGAGCCATAGCACTGCTTAATTAATGAAAACTCCTCCACCATAAGAATCGGGGTCCACCTATGTCCAAAGCTGCTTTGTTTGGGCAGCAATAGGAGAAGAAGAAAGAAAGGAGTATAACGGTTTATGAGACTTGCAGCCAATTAATTACCTCCCCTTAATGTTCGAACTTGTGTTATTTCACTGAACCACTGAGATATTATATGTTTACCTGCGTATACTATCTGCCTTACACTTAACTATGAGGTTTTTCCCCATTTCAGTTTCAAATCAATAACATTCTGAAGAGTCATTTGTAGTCAACAGCCAATGTTCTTATTGATTCTGTTTGGACTGGTGATGGGGGCCATGGGGATATTTGAAATCCATATGTAATCCTGCACTTGCTTCAACAAAATAATGTTAACATTCTCTCACAATCCACTGGGTTTTTTTGTTTTGTTTTGTTTTTAAACACTTATCTTCTGTCAGTATCAATTCTAAGACAGAAGAGTGGCACGGGCTAGGCAGTCGAGGTTAAGTAACTAGCCCAGGGTCACATAGCCACATAGCTAGAAAGTGTCTGAAGCCAGATTTGAACCCGGGCCCTCCCGATGACTCTAGGTTTGTCGCTCTATTCGCTGGGTTAACTAGCTGCCCCCATACCTCCACTATTTTTTTAAAAAAGAATTATTAACAAGAAGGTAAAGTGATCATCCCCAGTTACATCTCTTTTCATTTCCCCTGCTTTTATCTGGACAAATGAGCAATACAGAGTCCCAAATGCAGCACAGAATCCAGGGAAAATAAGTTCCTTACCTTCTTCTGTGTGCTCCTAGGCCCCAGGACTAGAACCTCCTGTGAAATAGAGCCTCATCTGAAATGAATGATTTAATCGATAATGATTTTGCTGTACTCTTTCCCCTTCATCAAAGTCCTAATCATCTCCCACTAACTGAAGGAAATAGCATTTGCCTATGGAATAAAGGTGACAGATGACATAGTGCTTAGCTAGTTTGGGAGAGCACAGAATTCTTCGGTCTATATAACTGTCACAGTTAATTGAGTCCCCTCCTGCTGGATGTACATTTCCCTTTAAGTAGTCAAACTCTCAATATTTGATAAAGAGACAGGAGAAATTCTAATAGTATCCCCGTTTAAGGGATAAATATCGGTAAAGTATGAGAAGTAAACCACAAAATGAATCATCACAACCTTGAAGGAAAATGTATATTATACATGGTTGATTTCAATGGCCTCTCTCAATCACTTCAATAAATATTTAATCAACAAGCAGAACTCTGACGCGCTTCCTGACAAAAAAATACAAAACAAGTTTTCAACACACACAAGTATGACTCATTTGTTTCATCTCAAGTGGCATAACCGTGACAATCTCTTCCCGAATTCTAAAAGATCTAATATAAAGAAGCTGAAAGGTTAAACATCACTTTCTGCGTTATTTCCTAAATGTTAGAAAGAATGGTATACCCATGTAGCTTTACTCCCAGAAAAGTACAGAGAATGATTAACAAGACTCTTCCTTCGATGACAATGCCTAAAAATGTTAACATTTTACCATCGTTCAATCTGTTTTTTTAGAAATAAATATTTCTTCACTATTTGGCACCTGAGAAGAAAGGAAACTGTTTTAAATTTTCTTTTTTAATGTTCATTAAAATTATGAGAAACTTCGAGCCGATGCTTTATATCAAATTCTCAATTCTCATTATTTCTGCCTTCCCAGGATCCTTCACATCCATCCATTTCTTTTCAGTTACATGTCTACCACCCTAGTTCAGGCCCCTGTCATCTCTTTAATATAATTGCACCTAATTAGTTTTCCTAATCTTTCTCTAATCTATCCTCCATCCAGCTGCCAAAGTGAAATTCCTAAATTTCTCTGGGTGACTTTTAATACCCTTCAGAATCCAGTTCCAAATGATCTTTCTAGAAATATTAACATTGCTCTCGTCCACAAACTGGACAATTCAAACAAGCCTGTCTTCTCATGGTACCTGACCAATACATTTACACTACTGTGCCTTTATACAGGCTGTCTACATTCCTGAAATAGACACACACACACACACTCACACACATTTAATACATGCGGGTGCTTTTCCCATAGAATACAAGCTCTGGAAGACAGTTTTGTTCTTCTCTTTGCATCCCAAGCACTTAGCATAACACAAAGAATGAAGTGAGTGCCTAATCAATTCTTCCTATTAGATTGATAATTTCATGGTGATTATTTGCTTTGCATTTAAAGCCAAGATATTACTACTCCTGTGTCAGAGTCACAGAACTTCACTTCAACCAGTAAGGCCAGCTCATTGGACCAGGAATCCCATCTATGCCAAGTCATCCTCGCTAGAAAACATTCAATGAGGGGGCACTCATCACCTCTGGCTGCAGCACATTTGTTAACACTGATATAAGGGAAAACTTCCTTAATGAGACTCCCGGCACTTTTTGTTTGCTCCTAGTTATACTCTGGGGAGGACAAGCAAACCAAGTTTAGTTGTTCTTCTTGAGAGCCCTTCAAGCAAATACTTGAGGAAAACTATTATGTACAATCTCCTTCCCCACCAGATACCAAGTTTTTCCTTCTCTGGGCTAAATATCACCATTTCTTCCCCATTTCTCCAAGTGATTCCCTTGTGGTATGGTCTTTTAATGCCTATCACATACTGACTATTCTCTGCAGGCTCAATCCTCTTCCAAAAATATGATACTTGGATCTGAACACAGTTCTGTAAATGTGCTCTGACCAAGTCAGAGCAGGGCTGAACTAACATGTCCCTAGTCTTAGCCACTATGCCTTATTGAAATCTATCCTTCTGTGAGAAAGGAATTTGTGTGTTGATTTGATCAATCAGAGATTTAAAATTCCCTTTCATTTGTTCTGAATTTGGGTCAATCAACCATGAAATTGATCCCACAGGCACTGACCCCCTGGGTGGTGCCAGGCTAATTGTGGAACTGGGATTAGTTCCTGGAGAGTGATGTAAGAGAGTTAGGGGGTATAGTAAGGATTTATAAGATGAGACCTAGCAGGAAGCTAGAGGAATTGTTTCTGATGCTGAGATTTGGAGACAGACTCTAGGTTGTTAGGCTTTAGGTTGTTAGGCTAGGTAATTCTTTACCTACTTTCTATATTTCCCTCTCTTATTATCTTTCTCTTTATCTTACTATAATAAAGCTATTAGAGCTATTAACAGTCTTGTGACTTAAGAGCTAATTTATATAAATGGTGACAACATTTTTTTACTCTTATAATTTAGTCAAACCCATTCTAACCATTACAATTTACAACAGGAAAGTGGAAAGAAAAGGGAATAAGAGAAAAGGGGTGATCTAAGGGTGGTCAAATAGAGATAGGTAGTAGTCAAAAGCAGAACAGACTTTAGAAGAGAGTCATGATAAAAAGAATAAAGAATAAACATAATTAATAAGATGGCTAGAAGTGCAGTAAGTTATAACTGAATGTGAATGGAATGAATTCACCAATAAAATGGAAGTGAATTGCAGAAAAGGATTAGAAACAAAAATCCAAAAATACTATATAAATGTGTTTATAAGAAACACACTTGAAATAAAAAAGTTATACACAGAATTCAAATAACAGGCTAGAAAAGAATCTAAATCTATGGTTTTGTCAAATAAAAGTTTACTATAATCTTTTACTACTGTTTGTTGTATGTATGTCCTGTTCTACTGATCTACCTATCTATTTCTTAGCCAGTATCATATAGTTTTGTTAATTACTGTTTTATGATACAGTTTAAAATACGGTTCTACTTAACCTCCTTCCTTTATATTTTTTATGAATTATTTTGATATTCTTGATCTTTTGTTTTTTCCAAATTATTTTTGTTATTATTTTTTTCTAGCTCAATAAAATAATTTTTGGTAATTTAATTGGGATGACATTGAATAAGTAGATTGATTTAGGTAGGATTGTCATTACAATTTTATTACTTCTCCAATTATTTAGATCTGACTTAATTTGTAGAAAAAGTATTTTATAATTATGTTCAGTAGTTCCTGGGTTTGTTTCAGCAGGAATATTACTAAGTATTTCTTTCTATCTACAGTTATTTCAACAAAGTATATATTTTTGTTAGATTAAATTAAAAAAGGTTTTCATAAATAAAACTAACAGTCAAAATTAGAAGCAAAGCAGGAAACTGGCAAAAAATGTTTATAGCAAGTTTCTCTGTTAAAAGGCCTCATTTCTCTAACATATAAGGGAAAAGAACCAAATTTATAAAAATAAGAGCTATTCCCCAATTGACGTGTGGACAAAGGATGTGAAAAGGCAGTTTTCAGAAGAGAAAAATCAAAGTTATCAATAGTCACACAAAAATGCTTTAGACACTATTGATTAAAGAAATATGAATTGAAACAATTCAGAGATAGAATCTCATATCTATAAGATTGACTAACATGATAGAAAAGGAAAATGATAAGTGCTAGAGAAAATCTGGAGAAATTGAGTCACTAATACACTTATTGCTGGAGTTGTGAAGTGATCCAACTATTTTGGAGAAAAATTTGCAACTCTGCCAAAAGGGCTATACAACTGCATACTCTTTAGTCCAGCAATATCAGTAATAGGTTTATATCACAAAGATATCAAAGAAAAGAGAGAAAGAACCATATGTGCAAAAATATTACTAGCAACTCTTTTTGAA
Organism: Gracilinanus agilis; assembly: GCF_016433145.1. Taxonomy (NCBI): domain Eukaryota; kingdom Metazoa; phylum Chordata; class Mammalia; order Didelphimorphia; family Didelphidae; genus Gracilinanus; species Gracilinanus agilis. Next base: position 44,533,037 of record NC_058136.1, read on the forward strand.
ATGGTAAAGAAATGGAACTTGAGAGGATGCCTCCAGGGCAAGGCAATTGGGGAATGGCTGAACAAATTATAGCATATGATTGTTATGGAATGTTATTGTGCTATAAGAAATGATGAACAGGATAGTTTTAGAGAAACCTCAGAAGTCTTATAAGAACTGATACAAAGTGAAGTGAGCAGAATCAGAAGAATATTGTATATAGTAACCAGAATGCTGAGGTGATGATCAACTGTGAATTAGCTACTCTGATCAAGACAGTGATCCAAGACAATTTCAAAGGATGAAAAATGCTATCTATCTACCACTCTGAGTACAGATTGAATCATGCTTTTTTTACTTTATTTATGTATTCTTTTGAAATATGGTTAATATGGAAATAAGTTTTATATGACTTCACTTATATAGTTGATGTAATGCTTGCCTTCTCAAGAACTGGGAAAGACACAAGAGGGAGGGAAAGAATTTGTAATGCAATTAAAAAAAAAGATCATTAAATTTTTAAAAATGCAATTGGGATATATTTAATGAAACAAATAAAAATATTTTTTGAATGGTAGCATTCGAGGTGAGTTTCAAAGGAAACAAGAAGAGAGGTTAGGAAGGAGTACATTCCAGGCATGGGTGATAGTCAGTGAAAAGGCACAGAGTTAGCAGATGGAGCTCTACATGTGAAGAACAGCAAGCTGTCCAGTATATATAGGTAGCAGAGTACAGGAACAGAGGTAAAACACAATAGGTTTGGAAAAGTATACAGGGCCAGGTTTGGAAAGATTTTGCTAGCCAAAAAAGCTGTTTATATTTGATCCTAAAGGCAAGAGAAAGTTATTGGTGTTTACTGAGTGGAGGATGACACGATCAGACCAATGTTTTAGGAAAATTAGTTTGGCAGCTAGGTGAAGAGTGGGGAGAGATTGTAGGGTTGGAAACTAATTTGAAGTCTACTACAACAGTCTAGATAAGAAAAGATGAGGGTATTGGGGGGTGCTAGTGTGAAAAAGTCAAATGGATATATGCTAGAGATGTGGAGGCAACTGATTATGTATGTGGGGTGAGAGGAGCTGAGGATGACTCCAAGCTTGGGTGACCAACTTGGGTGACTGAAAAGATTGAAGTACCCTACAAATAAATAGGAAAGTTCAGAAGAAGGATGGATTTAGGATGAGGGAGATGAGTTTTGTTTTGGACATGGTGTGTTTCAGATGTCTATATACAATCCATTTTGAAGTGTCTGATAAGCAGTTGGTGATGTGCAACTAGAGGTCAGAAAAAAGACTAGATCTGGCTATAGGGATCTAAAAGTCATCAGCATCAATATTACGCTGAAACCCATGGTGGCTGGTAAGGTCACCAAGTGAGAAAATATAGCATTAGTCTACACCCACTTATGGGAGGTGTGACATGCCAGCAAAGGAGAATCAGGAATAGGCAAACAATTAGGATGGAATTCAAGGGAATCAAGTTATAAAAACTTATAAAAACAGAATATGAAAAACAGAGAGAGATAGTGTGAAGTGTTGCAGAGAGGTCAAGAAGAAGGAGGATTCAGAAAAGACCATTAGATTTAGTGATATGATCCCTATCACTTTGGAAAGAACACTTCTAGTTGAATGATAAGGTTGAAAGTCAGACAACAGGGGGCAGAGAGCCAGGAGACAGCAGAGAAAGAGGAGGCAACTAGTACAAATAACTTTTCCTAGGATTTTGGCTATGAAAGGTAAGAAAGACAGTTTGGTAGTTATATCACCTAATAACAAATGATGAGATGGACTGGCTGGGGAGGAAATTTTAAAAGGCAATTGTAATCAGGGGCAGCTGGGTAGCTCAGTGGATTGAGAGTCAGGCCTAGAGAAGGGAGGTCCTAGGTTCAAATCCGGCCTCAGACGCTTCCCAGCTGTGTGACCCTGGGCAAGTCACTTGACCCCCATTGCTCACCCTTACCACTCTTCCACCAAGGAGCCAATACACAGAAGTTAAGGGTTTAAAAAGAAAAAAAAGGCAATTGTATAATGTGATTCATCTCAAATTGGGCTGATCTTTGACAAAAAACTTAATGGTGGCAAAGTGTATATTTCAGTATTATCTCGCTTTTGGTTCTTTTCTGTTTGCCTCTGATCATAGAGATCCCTTCTCTCCTATTTGTAGGATCCTCCATACCCTTACGAATTCCAAAGTCCCTTTACTTTTCATACCCCATGAAGATCTGTTTTCCTTCAGGAGGTGGCCATGCTCAAATCCTCAAGTTATCTTTCCTTCTCTACTTATGCTCCCTATTAATTTAACTAAATGCATTCCTTTATTAAGGACCTACTATGTTCAAGATACAAACTTAGATGTTAGCAAACTACATTAACTCAGAGCAATTAATTTCCTCTTGATCTTAGGGGGGAAGTAACCTGATAAAGACTAATTTGCCTAAATGGCTGAGTGATTGGTAGCTAAGATAATGTGGACATTTTCCCAGGTTAAATAGAGAGTATGATACTACGAAGGAATAGATTTCTACTAGTAGAATTTCGGGGAGGGAGTTGTCAGCAGATTATTCTCTTTAAATTATATCACATAAGGCTCAGAACCCATAAATATCATTTGCCTGATTTCTGCAATCTCTAAAATGCTTTTCTCTGCTAAGACAAAAATAAACAAAGGAAAGAAAGAGGGTGGGATGGTCTAGGGATTAAGAAAAACAGTATATTCTTCTGCCAACTCATCAATGTCTTGTTCTTCATATCACCTTTCTCATCTTCCCTTGTGGCAAGACTATAGCTTAAATTTACTGCTGTGGATTTATATGTGCTTACACATTAGGATCATGAAGGAGACGCTTGCATCTACTCCAGAATAAATGAATTTCTGCATCTCTTTGCAGCTTGCCACCTACATAAATATAATTAGGCAGTGAGTTAAGGTTAAAGAGCTTCAAGCCTGGGTCTGTAACAGACTTTGGTAAATACACTGGAGATGACACTTTACAAGTTTGATTTGTGAGGCCTGTCCTGAAAGGATCTTCATTGCATTATACTTTCTTCTAGATTTCTATCTTTGATCCATCATCATTAGAGAATGTGTTGCAACACACTGCTTTACCAGAATATTTCGGAAGCTAGGGACCTTGGTTAATTCAAGATTCTGGATAATAAAAGATTACCTGGAAACCCCTTTTTGTTTCAACCACACTCAAATTTTTATTCATAAGTGTCAAAGTCCACTTTTCAGCCTTAGTAGCTACACTCAACTCTGCCTCATTTTTATGAGCCTTCTGGTTGGTAACTATTCAAATGATCTTTTATAGACTCATCACTTTCATCTAGCTAGCTATCTGAACAAAGAAACTTCCGTTCAAAATGTTTGGTGAGCAAAGGACTGAGGAAGTAAAAAATATAAAATGTCTCTTATAAGTGACTGAGTGACCCTTGGTACTGCAGCTTTTGATTTTTAAGACAAAGACTAGGTTGATGGCATGTTTGTCAAATATGTAGATGACACAGAGCTGGGAGGAATATCTAACATACAGCAGGACTAAGTCTAATTTAAAACATCTTTACAGGGTAGAATACTAAAGTGAGTTAAAAAATTAATTTAAGAGGGAACGTCTCTATTTGATTCTAAAGGGAAAATATAATAGGAAACTTACACATTATGAGAATCATTGGCACTTAAGAAAGAAAAAAGTAATGAAATAAAAAGAACTGAAAAAATGCCAGGAAATATCGCACAAACACACAGAAACACAACAAACATATACACAAATGTGCATGCATGCACACACAACCTGTGAATGTTAGGGGGAAAAGTGAAGCACATGACATGATAGGAAAGAATCTCAAATTTAATCCACTCAGAAATGTAGTTACTGAACTTCATTGTCAATGAATCTTAAAAGCAGTCAAGAAAAATCTGTTTACATATTGAGGAAATTCATTAAAATGAAAAGGACTGCTTATCAATAATAGAAATGAAATTTAAAAAACAATGACAAAAGACAAAATAAATTAGCTTACAACCTCATATAACATATCCTACAAAATTGAACAAATACTTCCATGTAAAAAGTTGGTTCTTGACCAGAATCACAGTTTAACATTAGAAGGAAGCTCAGGAGACGTCCAGTTTAACTTACCCCCAAAAAGAATACCCAACATAACATATCTGACAAGTGGTCATCTAGTCTCTGCTTAAAGACTTCCAATAATGAGAAATCTACCACTTCCCAATCCAAACTGATCTATTTTAGTACATGAATACTTTCAAACATCCCTTCAAGGAAAACCAGAAGTGACCATGGTTTTTGAAATACAAAATTAAGAAATAAAAGAAGCTTCTTAAAAGTAAAGTAGGAGTAAAAAAAAGGTAATGAGCACACACACAGTACAAGGAGATAAGGATTTTTTGCTTTAAATATTTTACTTTGTCTGAAGAACTTTGAACAAAGAAAGAAAACAAGATAAATATACTCGAGAAAAAGAAGTGAGAAGTGAACTGGCATTTGAAAATAGAATGCACAAATGAAATTCACTGGAACAAAGAAGTAATGGGAAAGTTAGGGGAAGGGGAAGTTATGTTGGGGTTACTGAAAGGGAAGAATAATCAGGGATACTAAATCATACTCTTATCTGAGCTGTTAGGAGAAAAAAGGCTATCTCTTAAGTTAAAATTTTGGTTTGAGCTGGAGAGGTAGGTTTCTGTGGGTGAAGGTGGAGGCCAGGACCAGGTTAATTGAAGAAAAATAACCTGTGGGAATTTAGGACCAATTAAAAAAAGATTCAGAGATATGAGTCTGGACTAGGCAAACAGGTGATAGTGTGACAAAGAAGATTGGGTTCTGATTTTTCTAAACAAAGGCTATGGATATCTACTGTTGCTTTTGAAAATAAGGTAATATAACATGATTTGGATAACTATTGGACCTGAAATTTTAATGTTATATGAAAATGTCAGATGAGTAAATTCCATCATATCGTCAGTTAATAGGCACTCTCCAAGTTTCTAATTCTACTATGAAAAGAGTTGCTATAAATATTTTATACATATTGGTCCTTTTTTCCTTTTCTTTGATCTTCTTGTGGGGTATAGACTTGGTCACAATATTTCTAGGCCAAAGTTTATGCACAGTTTAATAATTTTGGGGAAGAATCATGACAAAGTGCTTTCCAGAATGGCTGGACCAGTTCATAGCTTTACCAATTGTACCTTACTATACCTGTCTTCTTACAGGTACTCCAGCATTTGTCATTTTCTTTTTTATCAACTTTACCAATCTGATGAGTGTGAGGTGGTACCTCTGAGTAATTTTCATTTGCATTTTCCAGTTGTTATTGATGTAGAATATTTTTTTCAAATGGCTTTTTATAGTATGAGTAGCTAAGTGGCACAGTGAACATTGTCAGTATTAGAGTCAGGAAGACTCATCTCTCTGAGTTGAAATCTAGCCTCAGGTATTTACTATCTAGACGAGTCACAACCCTGTTTGTCTCAGTTTCCTTGACTGTAAAATGGACTGGAAAAGAAAATGGCAAACCACTTAAATATCTGTGCCTAGAAAACTCCAAGAGCAAGACACAGCTGAAACAACAGAACAACAATTTATAGTATAGATTTCTCTGTCTGAAAGCTAACTATTTCATAACTTTTGACCATTTATCAATTGGTGAATGATACTAATTCTTAGACGTTTGACTAAATTTCCCTCATATCATAGAAATGAGATCTTTATTTGAGAAACTTGATGAATTTTCTCTACCATTTCCTTCTTTTCTAGTTTTATGTGGATTGGTTTTGTTTGTACAAAGCCTTTTACATTTTATATAATCAAAACTGTCCATGTTATCTTTTGTGAAGCTATATTATTTGGTCATGGATTCTTTCTCTTTTCATATGACTGACAGATAATCTCTTCCGTGTTCCTCTGATTTGTTTGTGAATTAATTCTATGTTTGAATCATATATTCATTTGGATTTTTCTGCATGTATTTTGGTTCATACTGAATAACTGCCAGATTTATTTCCAAATTTCCCAAAATTTTTTATTGATTCTTACCACAAAAGCTAAGATTTGGGGATTTATTATATACAAGGTGGCTGTATTAATTTATTTCTGTGTAATATATACTTAATCAATTTCATCAGTCAATCTCTCTATTTATTATCCAGTACCAAATTGTTTTGAGGATTTTTACTGGTAATAGAGTTTGAGATCTGATATTGCATTCTCCCTTACTTCCCATTATTTTCATTATTTCTTTTCATATTCTTGATTTCTTCTTCATTCAGATAATTTTAAAATTCTTTTTTTTATTTCATAAATTAATCTTTTAGTAAATTTGTTAATATATCAATAAGTAAAATGATTTAGGTAATATTATTTTTATTATATAAACTTAGCCTATTTATTAACACTTTATATTTCTCTAATTGTTTAGATTTGTTTTTACTGGTATAAAGAATGTTTTTAATGTATTTATATAGTTCTTGTATAAGATTTGGGAGATAGAGTCTCAAGAATATTATATTGTCCATACTTATTTTGAATGGAATTTTTCTTTCTTTCTCCTCCTACTTGATTTTGTTGGTAACATACATAATTAATAATGATTTGTGTGGTTTTACTTTATACCCTACAACTATGCTGAAGTTCTTGATTATGTGAATTAGATTTTTAGTTGAGTCTATAGAGGTCTCTAAGTAAACCATCATATTAGCTACAAAAAAATGACAATTTTGTTTTCTCTTTGCCCATGCTTTTCCTTCAATTTACTTTTTCTTAACATATTAATATAGTTAGTACTTCTAGCATGGTGGTTCCCAAACTTTTTTGGCCTACTGACCCCTTTCCAGAAAAAATATTACTTAGCCCCCTGGAAATTATTTTTTTTAAATTTTAATAGCAATTAATAGGAAAGATAAATGCACCCATGGCCATCACCGATCCCTGGATTGCTGCAGCACCCACGGGGGTAGGGGGTGGCACCCACTTTGGGAATCACTGTTCTAGCATAAGACTAAAAATTAATTGTAATAATGGACATCCTTGATTTACTTGAAATTCTTCTAGCTTACCCTCATTATGGATAATGCTTTAGATATATGCTACTCATCCTTTTAAGGAAAGTTCCATTTATCTCTATGCTTTCTAGTATATTTTAAAATAGGAATGTGTTTTATCTCATCAAAACTTCTTTCTGCATCCTAATCATATGATTTTCGTTGTTTTTGTTGTTGATATGGTCAATCATGTTTATAGTTTTCCTAATATCAAACCAACCCTACATTCCTGGTAAAAATCTGGATTGGTCATTGTGCATAATCTTTGAAATTTGTCAATTTGATGTCTTTGCTAATATTTTACTTAAATTTTTTGCATTGATATTTATTAGGAATATTGGTCTATTGCTTTCTCTATTTTCATTTCCCCCATTTTAGTGATCAAAACCATATTTGCATCATTGAAAAATGTGGTACAGCTTCTTTCCCCAATTTTTAGAACTGTTTATGTAGTATTGGGATAAATTAGTCTTCAAAGGTTTGGTAGATTTTCATAGAAATCTACTTGTTCCTGTTTTTTATTTTTATTTTGGGGAATTCATTTATAGCTTGTTAAATTTCTAAATGGAGCTACTTATGCATTCTTTTTCCTTTTCTGTTAATCTGTGCTATTCATATTTTTATAAATAATCTTCTTTTTTATTTAAATCATCAGTTTGATTGGCAAATACCTGAGCAAAATAGCTCCTAATAAATTATTTTATTTATTCATTGGTGGTGAATTTATCTTTCATATTTGATACTAGTAATTTGATTATCTTCTTTATTTGTAAATAAATTTACCTAATGGCTTACAAATTTATTGTTTTTCCTTCAAACCAGGGCCCATTTTAATTCATTAATTCATTTCAAATGTCTAAGACTATATTTCAGCTTAGGTCTTCACTACTCCAAATGTAGGGCTCTATCCTAACCATCTCTAAGTGAAGAAAAAAAACATTTACATTTATGTGCTAATCCATGATGAGTGATCTGAGAGAAGAATGAAGAAAGAAGGGAAAAGGTAGAAATGACTTAGTGCTTCTTAGAAGAATGTCTCCAAAGCTGAAGTCTATAAAAATAAACAACCAGTAGAAGGAACTCAGAACCATATACTTTTATTTGCTGAAAAAGTGAAGTGTAAAAAAGATTATATTCTTAAAAATAAAAACAAAAGGTCTGAGATATGTCTGTATCTGGGGATTCAGGGAATGATCTAATTGCTTCTAGAAAGTGAGGATCTGAGCCTGGGCTGAGACAAGTAGAATTACGCTACTGTGGAGGCAGGAGAAAACTGTGTCAAGGTGATCTAAACAAAATAAACTTTAAGTACCACAAGTTGTTTTTTGTTTGTTTTAAGAGAGATAACATAATACCATTTAACAGGGAAAAAAAATTAAAAAAAAACCTATAGCCCTGGATGTGAATAAACCAAACTAGCCTATAAAACAGAAGAGAGTGACAAAATGGATTAGACAACTAAACCTAGCAATTTGTAGCACACAGGAAACACAGATAATAGGTCTATGCACATTTAAGAGGAGGTAATAGAGTAAAATATATTATTCCTCAGCTAAATCCAAAGGAATAAGAGTAAAAAATTGGAACTGGGAGTAAGTTAAAAATGATTACTGTTGTGAGAAACAACTATGGAAATTACGTTATACTTAAAGATATCATAGATAATAAAATTACTAAAATAAGTATGTATTGAAAGCATAGCAACTAAGTAATTGAAGGAAAATGAAACTAAAGTACAAGTACCAAAAAAAGACAATACTTATATAAGATCTTAATGTGTTCATTACAACCTATTTAAATATACAAAATATAAACTATGAGTATATTATGGAAGTGAACAGAAGATTGAAAAATAAAACTTGATTTGATAGGAATTTTAAAATTCTTGAATGGAAAGTGTAAATACTATATTTTTAAAAACCTTTGTTCAGCCCAATTAAGAGTGTGGTTCAAGCCCAGTGCATCAGGGGCTAGGCAGCAGTTTTTTGTGTGTGTGTGTGCTACAGTTCACGAGTTCAAACCCATATGCTTCTTCTTATGATTACCAATTACAATCAATTTGTCAGTCATAACTAATTAGCTTCCCTAATTAGCTTGTAGTTAGGGGTATTTGTGAAGGTGAAGTAATAAGAACAGTTGGTATTAAACATCCTTATAAAAATCTGTACTACTCTCTCATAAAAAGAGAATCCAGGTTTTTTGGTTGTTTTTTTTTTTTTTTTTTTTTTTTTTTTTTTTTTTTTTTTTTTTTGCTGGACTCATTGTAAGGTTTTAAAGCTGTCATTATCTTTCACTTGTTCTCAGCTTCCAATATAGATATTAGACCAGCTGCTCTAGGGGCTTTGCTAGGACTTGGGTGCTGATGAGAAGTCTAGAAATTCTCTGACCCTCTGAATTTCATAAGGTCCTCTTATGGTTTGGGGGATGAGGAGAGACTGAAGTTTATTCATCTCCTTCCCCCACAGCCCCAGAGTCATTCCTTCTTAGACACTTGTCTAGATCTAGAGCAACACATAACCATTGTTCATCAACCTTCCTTTCCAAAGAGGACCAATGATATTACAGGGTGATGTCTTGACTCAAATGAACTGGATTTATTTGTTTATTTTTTAAAATTAAACTAATTAATTAAGAATATTTTTCCATGGCTACATTATTCATGTTTTTTCCCTCCCCTTCTCCCTCCCCTGTCCTGTAGCCAATGAACAATTCTTATGGGTTTTACATGTATCATTGATCAAGACCTATTTCCATAGTATTACTATTTGTAATAGAGTGATCATTAGAGTCTACATCCCCAGTCATATCTCCACGAAACCATGTTATCACGCAGTTGTTTTTCTTCTGCATTTCTACTTCCACAGTTCTTTCTCTGGATGTGGGTAGCATCTTTCTCATAAGTCCCTCAGAATTGTCCTGGGTCATTGCATGGCTGCTAGTACAGAAGTCCAGCACATTCGATTGTACCACAGTGTATCAGTCTCTGTGTACAGTGTTCTCCTGGTTCTGCTTCTTTCACTCTGCATCAATTCCTGGGGGTTGTTCCAGTTAAATGAACTGGATTTAAATGAGGCATAGCTGCCCAAAGTCATCAGACTCCCTCCCTCTTCCAGAGTCATTGAAGTATAGTTATAAGACAAGTCAAGAAAATTGGCCTGGGATGCAGTAGATGATCTTGGCCCCTTTGACATCTGATCAAGCTCTAAGCATTCCACAGGGCCTGCTTCCATTGCCTTCATGGCTACTGGAACAGATTATTCTCATCCATCCATTCCAATGGGGAAGTCTTCAAATGCTTGGGGTAAAAATCCCCCTAAATCACCTATTAGTTTAAGACCTGTCTCTCTCAACCTGGTTTAGCTTGTGTGCCATGATGATTTCACTGGGGTGTGGCTGCTATCCATGATACAGCTTCCTGGAGCCATAGGTGAGAGTTGAGTAACAAATAACATAAAAAGTGGATGAGCAGCACTGAAAATGGCATAGCAAGTCCACACACCAGAGGTGCTAATCCTCCCTGAATACACCATATTCCCCTTTAACACCTAGTACTAAGCTGGTAGACACTAGAAATCCTGGGGTCCTAACGTGACTTTTATTTTGTGTCTTTTCACTTGCTTCAAATAGGGTGAGGTGATTGACTGACTCAACCAACCTTCATACTATTTTATAAATAACAGAAACCAAAAGTATCAATCTATGAAAGTTAGAGCATACTCTTCTTTCTGCTAACAATCAGAAAGCTGCAACAATGGAAAATGGCATACCATCACCAGAATAACTCAATGATGCGTTTAGGATGTGGGGTAAGAGAAGGAGAAGGAATTGTTGGAGTGTTTGTTGGAAAGTATCTTTTGTCAAAACATCAATAAAAATAAGAGAAAACACATTATGTACCAGAAGTTCTATTTATTAAGTCCATTTTTTCAAAGTATCTAATTTCCATTGCATTTAAAACAGATAACATGATTTCCTGGGGCTCTGTATTTTCTGATTGCTCCAATGGCTCCTTACAACATCATTAAAGTAGTATCATAAACTCAAAGGATACTGGAGCTGAAAAACCTCCAGGGGATGTGCCTACCTGGAAAAATCATGAAACGACTTCATTTGGGGGTGCCCTCTCTCCTTCTCTATCTGCACCCACCTTGGTGCTTTCATAGTTTCTATAAAAGAAAAGGGCATAATTGAATATTTTCAAATGTTTCTTCTAACTATGGTATTCATTAATTCTATAACGTTACCAAACTCATCTGGCAAAGGGGATAGAGAGAGGAACTCACAAAACCTGGGTTCAGGTTCCACCTGGGACATAGATAGCAGGACCAATGGGAATTCATTTAACTTGTCAAACATTCCCAGGTAGCTAGCTCTTTAGTGAGTCTTAGTACTATAAGGTGCATGTGAAGGGAGTATCCATACTGGGAGTTTTCCATAGGAATGGAATTGTAGATCATGATATTGCTATTGTGATGAATGATGAAAGGTTCAAAGTGTGATTCTTCCTAGAAGTAATTGTAATTTAACTTACCAACAGTAGCAGAGGTGCTCTTTGTCTTCCTGGATACCTCTGCTAAGGTGAATCAACTCTGATTCTGCTTCCTCCTGTAATTCTTATGATACCAAAGACACAGATAGAAAGGGAAAACCACTCTACTTTTCTATCTCCAGTGCTTTTTATAAATTCCCTGCCCATTTTAATCGTTCCTTTCTAATTTCCCCCTCCAGCCCTTCCTATTTTTTCTACTCTTTAGAATCCCTGCTCCATAAATAACAAACAGCCCTTTATAAAGACCTCTTCCTTTAAATGTTCCTTCTACCTTCTGATACCCACAAAGACCTGGATCCCACTGGATAACACTACATCCTTAACTATCTTTCCCAGTTAGCCCTTTTAATATATCCCAACATACTGGTCCTAGTGAGGGAGTCAGAATTTCCCTTCATTCACATTGCTTTTTGTAGACTCTTTCCTTTTGCACTATTAGCCAGAAACTTCTCCTTCTTAGAGATTTATGCTATCCAGATTTACCACCCAATCCCAAATCCTGGTAGCTGTTATCATCTATCATTGTTTCTCCTTGTTCTCTTAAGGAATGCATCATCTGGCCTGTAGCTGTCTACACTAGGTGGAGGCTTCTCTGAACATGTAGATGTTCCAACAAATACCCTAACCACTTAGTTCCTTGACCTAATCACCTCCCATGATTTACCTGTCTTGTAGCGCTCTCTAACTTTTTCACGTTTTTCTTCCCGATGACATTGTAAGCTCCACATTGATGAGGCATTCCAGATGGTAGACTTCTTTCTAGAGAACTTTGTCCCCGAATCCTTAGTACTCTTCCATGTGCCTATCACAGCTCCCCAATCAGTCCTCGTTGACTTGAATTGCACAGGAAAGGCAGGAATCTAGAAAGTACCGTATCTGGCCACATTTGATGTGGAGGGGAGAGACTTGTGAGAACATGGGCACAAGCTGGTACTTTGATGAAGTATAGAGCAGCCCTACAAGGAGTTATTTCAGGAAGTTTATCATTAAGAAGCATATTCCATCTCTGGCAGAAGGATACACTTGGGAGTGCTCACAATCTCTTAAATAAGTTTGACTTTTTTTTTTCCTCCTTAAAAAGAGAAAGACGAGGCTCTTTTTGAACTTTACGCACAAAGGACAGATGGAAATTGGATATGAACCTTAGTGCCTGATTTTGCCTGCCATTCAACTCAACCATCCTATCAGCATGATCCAATCTAATCGAAAATGGTGATGTTCAGCACTTACAAAGGTTAATTTGAACTATTCCAAACATAATGGATCATTTTTGCGCATTATCTTAGCTACCTTTTCCAACCTCATCGTTAAAACCATCAGATCTAAATTACAAATGCATTGAACAGTCCTAAAAGAATTTGAATACGTAGAGAGCTCAGCTAACTACCAAATGAAAAGAACAGGGATGGTTGTGTGTATATCTGAATCATCACCTGCCATAAAGATATAGAGGAGGGGGCAGCTGGGTAGCTCAGTGGATTGAGAGTCTGGCCTAGAGACGGGAGGTCCTAGGTTCAAATCCAACCTCAGACACTTCCCAGCTGTGTGACCCTGGGCAAGTCACTTGATCCCCATTGCCCACCCTTACCACTCTTCCACCTAGGAGCCAATACACAGAAGTTAAGGGTTTAAAAAAAAAGATATAGAGGGGATTAGGGTTACAATGGTATGTCACCATGAAATTAGAGAACTCTCTTTGGGATTACACATGCTGCCATCTAGAGCTTTCTTTCGAACCTTTCAGCGTCCCCTTTGGTCCATGTCCATGGAAACACACACACACACACACACACACACACACACACACACACACTAAGCCCAGTGTTCTTATGCTTTCTCTATAACCAGGGGGATGGATATTTCAAGAACAAAACACAATAGGATAACCTTATGCCCTTTTTGGGCAGGGTTACTCAACAGGCTTATCAGGAGAAGAGGACAGAGCTAACTTACCTCTGTAACCTATGCCACAGGGTCTCAAATTCTGGAGTTACATAGTCTAGGACTGACGTCGAAGAAATCCTCCCTCTTTTCTGTCAGTCACTAATTTACTTTACCCCATTCAGGGTTGCCTATTGACAATTTCTATTTAGTTGGCATCTAAATCCCTACAGACGTAGGTACAAGGATCTGCCAGATCTCATATAAGCACTCAAAGTAACAATGCATATATTGACGGCCAGACAGCCTTTCTGTCACTGTATTAATGCCTTGACTCAATAAAGACAAATATTCTTAGAAGAATCTTTTATATTAAATTTCATTTATTTATTTATTTATTAAACCCTTACCTCCCATCTTGGAGTCAATACTGCGTATTGCCTCCAAGGCAGAAGAGTGGTAAGGGTAGGCAATGGGGGTCAAGTGACTTGCCCAGGGTCACATAGCTGGGAAGTGTCTGAGGTCAGATTGGAATCCAGGACCTCCCATCTTTAGGCCTAGCTCTCAAACCACTGAGCCACCCAGCTGCCCCCTCATATTAAATTGTATAAAAGAACTTTTAGGCTTCGTAGCAGACTGCTTCAGTGGTGCTGGTTCAGAGGCAGGGCAGAAGAGTCCTTTTTCATCCCTCAAATTGTAACACATTGGTGGCCCATGTCTATATCCAGGGTTGGCCTTAGAGAAGATTCTCCCTTTTTTGGTATGATTGTGTGTGTGGAGGAGTGTACTCCACACACACACACACACACACACACACACACACACACACACGTATAAAAGACTATTCTCTTCCTTTAGGAGCTCAAGTGGTAATCCCTTCCAGGAAGCTAAGGAAAAACAAAAAAGAAGACAAACAAGAAATCATAACAAAGCAACACTGAGCCAATACCCAGAATAAATTCATCTCTGGTCTTTGATAGGACCATATTGATATGGATTGAAGGTCTTTTTGTACAATGGTTGATTTTTCAATGTCCCAACTGCCAATCCCTGCAGCATCGGTTGTACTGCTCCCACCCGAGCCCAGTACATTTAATCCCACTCAGTTAAGAATCTTTGAATTTCCTTTGACTCAGTTTTGTTTCTCTCTTTAAAAATTACAATAATAAAATAGAGGATTTTTTTTACTATACCTTATTTTTTAAAATGCAAATATGCGTGAAAAACAAGCTTCTAATCTTAACCTTGGGAGAGACTTGTCCAAACAAGAGGGTCTGCGGGGAATGAAATCTAATCTCATCTACAAAGGAAGTGCCCTTCTTAGGAGTCTGGCCAAGAAAATCCATTTCATAAATAATAATATTAGTGTCATTGCTCCCTCTCCCCCATTCTACATTACACCAAATTGCCCTACTTTCTGTTCCCCATATAGGGCATTCCATCTCCTACTTTAGGGTCTTTGTATATGCTGTTCCCATTCTTAGAATGCGCTGTCTCATCTCTTTCTTGGAATCCTTAGCTTCAAAGCTCAGCTCAAGTGCTGCCCTCTTCAAGAAAATCCCTTCCTCATTGGTCCAGTTGTTAGCAGTCCCCTCTCCTCAAATCTCTGGCATATATTGGTATATAGCAGTGATTCCCAAAGTGGGCACCACCGCCCCCTGGTGGGTGCTGCAGCAATCCAGGAGAGCGGTGATGGCCACAGGAGCATTTATCTTTCCTATTAATTGCTATTAAAATTTTTAAAAAATAATTTCCAGGGGGCTAAGTAATATTTTTTTCTGGAAAGGGAGCGGGAGGCCAAAAGAATTTGGGAACCACTGGTATAGAGTATCGGTATGTATTATTAGTGCCTTCCGACTAAGAGTATCTACAATTTATCACTATCTATATAGCTATATCTTATTTGTACATAGATATTTTTGGGGTAGTGAAGTGTTATGGTGGAGATACTGCTGGTCCTGGATTTATGAAGCCTTGAGATCAATTGGAGCCTCAGACACTTATTAGCTGTGTGTCTCTGGATAAGTCATTTGACCCCACTTGCCTCAGTTTCCTCATCTATAAAATGAGCTGGAGAAGGAAATGGCAAAAAATCCAAGATCTTTGCCAAGAAAATGCCAAATGGGGTCATGAAGAGTCAAATATGACTGGAAATGATTCAACAACAACATTGTAGTTTAGTTGCTTCCCTATTATTTCTCCTGATTGGGAGACCCTTGAGGGCAGTCACTGATTATATTGTTGTTGTTGTTGTTGTTGTTGTCCTCATTCTTTGTTGTTTGTTTTCCCTTTCTTTCTTTCCCCAATAGTAGGAGCTTACTAACTTCTCATTATTTTGACTCGGTCTCCTATATTTGCTTTCCCATGAACATAATGCATCTCTCTGGAACAGACATTCTTAACCTTTGCAGTGTTTATTATGGGAAAATATCTATGTGCCTCTTCTCTGCATAAATTAAAATGCAGAGTATTACAAAGGAAACCAATCATATCAAAATACAGTTAAATATATACATGTGTGTATATGTTTAAAGTTTACAGGGGGCAAGTAGGTTGCTCAGTGGTTAGAGATCCAGGCCTAGGGATGGAAGGTTCTAGGTTCAAATCTGGCTTCAGATACTTCCTAGCTGTGTGACCCTGGACAAGTCACTTAACCCCCATCCTTACCACTCTTCTGCCTTAGAACCCATACACAGTATTGATTCTAAGATGGAAGGTGAGGGCTTAAAAATATTTTTAATAAAGTTTATAGACCCCAGTTTTAAAATCTTTGCCTAAAAGACCATAACTTCCCGAGGGCCAGAATTATATAAAATTTTAACTGTATGCCCAACACTTAGTACATTTTTTGACATGTTACAGGCACTGAAATTCCTGTCACCTCTGAATTTTATTAGGCTTCTATCTTTCCCAAACACAGAGTTTTCCTACTAAGTTGCTTCTTCTCCAACCTTGCCTATAATACCAAGCAACATCGCCTATGAGAAAGTGAATTCCATTTTGCATTATAGACATGAGGACCTAAGATTAAAAGAGAAATTAGTCACCGACTGCCATACTTGGCAGATACCTTATTTCATCAGGATCAAGGCTTCCTTTTCTGTTTTAGGAGATGGGGTTCGAGAGTTGCCTTGGCCCAAAGATTCATCATCCCAGGGCCATTCTTCTGCTGTGTTTCTCACCTCCATTAAGCAGGGCATAAGACTCACTTGAAACATTTCTAGCTTGGAAGGCTCTGCCAGATCTTGTCGTCTGCTGGCAAAATGTTCCAGAATCCATGGATCCTAAAAGAAAATATTCATGTAGGATGTGTGTGAGTACCTGTACACACGTGTATCCCTACATGCAGCTAGAGGGCTCAGTGACTAGAGTATCTAACTTTTTTTTTTATTTGAACCCAACCTCAGATACGCATTAGCTGTGTGATCCTCAGCAATTTAATTCATCTCTCTCTTAGTCTCAATTTCCTCATCTGAAAAATGAGGATAATAGTACTTATCCTGTGGGATTATTATGAGAATAAAATGAGATCACATTTAGTGAAGTACTTATCACAGTGCCTGGCACATAGTAGGTGCTAAATAAATGTGCATTCCCTTCTTTTCCCTCTACAATGCATGGCACATAGTAGGTACTTTCTATTCATTTTCTTCTTTTATCATAGGGCTATTGTTAAGACAAAATGAGATAACATATGAAAAATGCTATACACACATGCATATATATATATACATATATATTCTAAACATGTATAGAGGTCTCTGTGTGTATATGAATGTATATGTATAGCCATAAGTTTTGCACATGGCAGCTCAGGTTTGGTAAGAGGTCAAAGTTCTTTACTTGGAATTATTAGAGCCAAAAGAATTTCTGTTGTTCTTCTGGGCTTAAGAAATGCTAGAAATAGCTTTTCATGTAGTGAGTTCAAGCTATCAACTGGGATTCTACAAACAGAAAAGAAGCCCTTTAGAGGGCCAGAAAATGGTGGATTTCTTTTAGAGTGGCAGTGGGCCCACCTTCTATTAACAAGAGTAACTCACTTTAGCCAAGTAGAGTAGTAGAGTCAAGTAGATTTGGTTTCAAATACTGCATATGACACTAGTTATGTCAAACTCCCCATTTGTAAAATGGGCATAATCCTTGCAATATGTAGCCTACTCACTTGTTTGGAGGCTCAAATGCTTTGCCAATCTTAAAGTGCTATAAAAGACCAGTTTCCTATTATTATTTCTAGAGATGATCTTGTTTGACTCATGCTTTTTATAGACATGGAAACAGCCCAGCAAGATAAAGTACCTTGCCCCAAGGCAGGCAGTAGGAGTGAAGAGATTTCAAGGTGTGTTTTTTATCTCTTAGCCCACTCCTCTTTCCTAGAGACTGCTGGTCCTCTCCTAGGTTTGTAGCTGGGAAGCACAGACTATGGCACTGACATTACTGAGAAGGCATCTGGCACTTATTGGATATTTGAACTAGCTGAGTTTCAGGCCCCAAGACTTCCATCTGAGAGCATGGGATGGCCGTCTATCCCTCTGTGCAGACAACTGAATGGAGTTGAGCGAGTAATACGCTAAAAGGTAGGGGCACTCCACTTCTGCTCCATTCTGCCCACTGCTCACCAACTGGGTGATCTTGGACAATGAGTTAATCTCTCTGGACATCAACTAACTTCTCTGTACAATAAAACTTATAATAGACTTTCAATGTCTTTGTATCTCTGTCTCTGTGTCTCTTTCTGTCTCTGTGTCTGTCTCTGTGTCTCTGTGTCTCTGTCTGTCTCTGACTGTCTCTGTCTCTCTTTGTCTATCTGTCTGTCCTCTGTCTCTGTCTCTGTCTGTCTCTGTGTCTCTCTGTGTCTCTCTGTGTCTTTCTCTGTGTGTCTCTCTCTGTGTGTCTCTGTCTCTCTGTCTCTCTGTCTGTCTCTGTCTGTCTCTGTCTGTCTCTCTTTCTC
>NC_058136.1:44561388-44575649 GCF_016433145.1 Gracilinanus agilis
CTAAAATGAAAGAAGGGGAGAGTAATGAATGTTGGAGGGGATCTGGCAAAATTGGGACATTGATGCACTGCTGGTGGAGTTGTGAAATGATCCAGCCATTCTGGCTGGCAATCTGGAACTATGCCCAAAGGGCTATAAAAGACTGCCTGCCCTTTGATCCAGCCATACCATTGCTGGGTTTGTACCCCAAACAGATCATAGATAAACAGACTTGTACGAAAATATTTATAGCTGTGCTTTTCGTAGTGGCAAAAAACTGGAAACTGAGGGGATGTCCTTCAATTGGGAAATGGCTGAACAAATTGTGGTATATGCGGGTGATGGAATACTATTGAGTTAAAAGGAATAATAAACTGGAGGAGTTCCGTGCAAACTGGAGAGACCTCCAGGAAGTGATGCAGAGTGAAAGGAGCAGAGCCAGAAGAACATTGTACACAGAGACTGATATACTTTGGTAAAATCAAATGTAATGGGCTCCTGTACCAGCAGCACTGCAATGACACAGGACAGCTCTGAGGGATTTATGGTAAAGATGCTACCCACATTCAGAGGAAGGACTGCAGGAGAGGAAACATATAAGATAAACAATTGCTTGAATGCATGGTCTGAAGCGGACATGAATGGGAAATAGACCCTGAACAAGGACACTTGTTACAACCAGTGGAAATGTGCGTTGGCCATGGGTGGGGGGCGAGCGGGGGGGTGAAGGGGAAAGTAGGGGCATAAAGTATGTAAACAGATTAAAAACGAATATTAATAAATGTCTAATAAAATAAAAGGCATGAAAGTTATTTTTCAGTGACTAAAGCAAAGTGAATTCTGCAGAATAGGAAACTACTACATGGCTTGATAGGAAATCCAAGGAGGAATACAAATACCGGGACCAGACAGCTGCCCTAGAGTTAGTTCCACTTTCTCAGCAAATGGAGAACAGCCATGAAAAGCGATTCTTTCTCACATCATGTGATTATGCAAGGCCCAAGTCTTTGGCAAAGGAAAACTTCCCTTTCAAAGCACACCACCCAGGACATGAAAGGTCTTCTTCGTTGTGGGCCAGACAAGAGACCGAGTGATCATTACGTTCGCAGGATTGTTTTTTCTTTTATTAGATGGAAAACGTATGTTCTACTAATGGAGCATTTTATAACTTACTTTTAAAAAAAATGAATGTGCCATTTTAGAAAGAGGAAGTAGAAATCAGAATCACATCCACCTACATGGCTTCAGGGTCCATGGAAATAAAGTCAGATGGAAAGTTACTTCCAATGTACTATATGGACTATACCTGACTACATGCCCAAAACATGCTTCAGAGTATTTTTAGTGGCGTCATCAGGGGATGGACTCATGGACTGAAGTGTTGGAGTGGAGTGGCTAAATTTGGGCCTGCGAACACAGAGGCTCCGGACCATTTTTCCTTCTATTCCTGCGCTGTTTATTGTATGTAGCTCTTAGGTCCTAGGCCAGTCGCTGCCATTGACCCTTCTGGGTCTAGATGATTGATTAGCTTCCAGATTTTTTCTTTCTCATTTTTATTGGATTTCTAAGGCCAGTCATTGGTCAACTATTTGTATTGCACTAAAACAAACAAGCGTTAGGTACTGTTTGTTTGGGAGCCAACAGAGGGCCCTCCCGGTAAGGGAGTTCTTTGGGACGTTGGAAGATGAAGGTCAGTATGTGTGTGTTGGGGAGGGGTCTTTCTGGTCCCAAGATTGGCACTCAAAGAGCTACTTCCTGCTGCTTTGTCCAGTGAAGCTCAGTGTCTTAGCTTCTGAATAATAACTTGTATACCACCGCTTTTGGGGAGTATAATGCAAAGTTTTTTTTTTTTCCTTTTCCTAAATGCCGTTTTTGGGTAGAAGGAAGTAGAACCCCAACTTAAATCAACGATGAATATATCAGGCATGTCATTCCTTGGCCTTTATCCTTGATAGCCACAGCAATATCCTTTAGCCCAAGAAAGATCTATTAAATTATATACAAATAAAATAAAGGTTTCTTGTTTTAAAGGCCTTCTTTTTCCTACTTCCTTTTTCTATTTATGAATGCCTCATCCCCAAGAAGCTGGGCCACACTACATTCTACTCCTACAGGCAGTAGAGGTTCAGTGGTGGCTCCACATGGTGAGTACAGAGTCGCTGAGTGGTCAAGAGATTCTTATTAGAGCTGCAATCAGCTCTTATCCAGAGAGTCAATCACTTGCTTTTAGTAGCACAATGGAAATAAATTTCCCTGACTTACTTTCCCAGCAAGAACTAGCTTTCAAGAGGTCCCCCATTGCTAGAGATTTCCAGTGAAAGTCAAGTCCCATTTGGGGGCGAAATTACAATCGGGAAGAAGGGCCATTTTCCCCCAACATAGTATGAATATGACTCATCGGAACTTTGAAGGTTGTCTTCTCCAGCTGTCTCATTTTCGGGTGATGAAACTGAGGCCCTGAGGAATGAAGTCATTTATAGCTATTTAGTGGCATAGCTGGAAATGGAACTTGGGCAGCCCAGATCCTTATTTGGGGTTCTTCCCCTTAACCCTGGGCCACCTTTCCTGCTTTTTGCAGATGAGGAAAATAAAGCTTACAAAGCCCAAGTTCACAGAGTAAATTTGTGAGAGATCTGAACTAAGAACCCAATAGGTTGTTATACAAGTCTCTAAGATAAAAATATGTAGGAAATACCATTATCCCTGCAGATTAGGGGATAAGCCTAGGCCCAGGTGAAATTGTAAGACCTCAGACTTTGGTATTTCTCTTTCTGACAATGTTCTCCCGTCCCTTATCTTTCCCACTGTCTTATGGAGAATAAACCTACTCTTCATCCTTAATATCCAAGTTGGGCTCTACTTTCTTCGTCACTTTGCCCTTCTCTGGCTTCACATGCCTATACACCAAGCTTAACATCATCTGTCACTTTGGTGTTTCACCAGCTACTACCCCCAAAACTCTTGTTCCCTTGACCTTTCAGTGTTCTGGAACGGCTACACCTTACCCCAAGGGATGCTCAACAATGACAAAACTACAGATTTTTAAAGTTTAAAAGGGCTTCAGAGATCATCAAAGCTAATCTTGATCTTACACAGGAATTCCATCTACAAGGTGGCATTTGTCCTCCACATGAATACCTGGGGAATGTGGAGGAAAGGTAGGAGCACTCATTCCTTTCTGTGCTAGTAATTCTTTTACATAGCCTTGTAAGGAATTTTTCTTTGCATAGAGCCCAAATCTTCCCCTCTGTAATTTCTACCTCTTGCTTATAGTTCTGATCTCTAGAAGCAACCTCAACAAATCTAAGCCCTCTACACATAGCAGCCCTCTCAATACTTGAAGCCAGTTCTCATTCTTCTAACTTTTCTATCCCTGTGGCTACATATTTCTAGTACATCGAATTAGTCTTCAAACGATAAGATCTCAGAGTTCCAAATACCTTTATCACTTTCCTTTAGATGCTTTCCATTGTGTAATTTTAGATTGCAGAGGCAGACTGACCAGGGCAAAGTATAATGACACTAGCATTGTCTACACTTTGGCCATGATACCTCTTACCATTCTCTCATATATCCCTTTTCTGTTCCAGGGAATCATCCTTGAAGAAATACATTCAATCTAGCTGGTTCTTCCCCTTACAAAGGCCATGGCACATAACTATAGATGGCCGATCCGATCCCTGCTGTTGCTCAATAATTCCCCTCATCCATTGATTCCTTATCTCACAGTAGCTGTTTCAAAGCTTTCCTTTTTTCCCTTTACCCACCCACTCTTTACCCTGAGAAACTTGAGCCCATCTGTCCCCAGTGCCTAGCACAAAGCCTGGCACTTAAAATACTTTTTGAATGAATACATTAATGAGATGAACTTCCTAAACTCTCCTCCTCCATTCTTTAAGTCTTAGCTTTATCACCATCTGGTTCTTTTATCTTTCCATTCAGAGAAGAAAAACAATCTCTAGTACTCCCTAATGTAAATTTCTCTACATTTTTCATTCATTCATTCATTCATTCATTCATTCATTCATTCATTCATTCATTCATTCTCTACCTGCATCATTGGTCCCATTCCCTTCCACCTTCTTTAGCAGGAATTTCTTCCCTTGCCAGTGACTCCTTAAATATGCTTATAGTTTCTAAAAAAGCTTTCCCTTGACCTAGTTACCAGGGCATTTTTTTCTACTACTTCACTGTCAAAACTCCTGAAAAGTTATCCATGTTGGATGCTCTCGACCTTCTCACTACTGTCTCCTATAACTTTCACAATGTTGATTGTCCTGCTGATCAGGATCTGTGTGCTCCAAGGGTTTGATCTTGGTCCTTACAGCTTTTTCCTTAGGAAATATGTTTACTGTCATGATCCTACCTAAACCCTCTATGCAGATGATTCTCAACTCTCGATCTCAAGGCTGGAGATCAAGACCTGCAGTTGTGTAAAGGAATGGACATTGGATTGAAAATCAAAGACCTGGAGTAGAATCCCATTACTTTCACTTATTCCCTGGGTGACCTTGGCCAAATAACTTAAAATTTTCAAGATTCAGATTTCTCTAGACAAGATGATCTTTGAGGTTACCTTCCAACTTTAAGCATAAGATATCATGATCCCCCATTTTTCCAGAACATCTCTATGTGGATGTTCTGCTAGCTTCTCAAATTCAAAATTTCCCCTTAACCCTATTGCTCTAGTTGGCCTCATCACATTCATCTGTGACCTCACAATTCACCTGGTATCATACTTTCATGACCTCATCTGTCTTTCACTCTTATTGTTTGCTCTATATACAATAAGTCTTTAAGTCTTGTCAATTCTACCTACAGAGCATCTCCAGCCCAGCCCAAACCTACCCTTTCTATTCCTATTTCCCTCCCACCCAGAGGACTTTGTTTCATAGCCTCCTTAAAGTATCTCCTAGCCCTTTACATTCCTTTAATTAATCTTTTCATTTTACTGTCAGTGTATTCTTTATTATCTATAGATATGGACATGTCTCTGCAATCATATATCCTTGGTAGCTCATTTCTCTCTGATAAATAACGTTAAAATAGCAGCTCCTTTGCCTGAAATTCAAAGTCCTTCACCTTCCTTTTTTGGCCTCATCTCTTGTCCCTCTCCTCCACACACTATGCTCCAGACAAGGTAGAAAACAATTCTGCACTTCTCCATATATGTACTCTGTCCTGGTGCTCTGGGGCCTCCATTCTTTCAAATAAGTATGTCCCTGTGAGTTGTATGTTTGATCAAATAATAATAAATGTAATAACTTTGATAATAATAATACATTTAATAATGAAATTTAATAAATGTCCCATTTGCTACATGATTCTTATTTGGGGATGGACCTATTCATACCTAGGGGCTGTAATCAATTGTAATTTGCCATTACTGAGATCCCAACTATCCCAAGTGAAGGGAAGGTGGAAGAGTAGGGCAGGCCAAGTATCTCATCTCAAGAAAAATTCAATTACACCAATGTTAATGTGGCCATTTTTCATGGCATAATTCAATTGCTTATAGAACAAAGGAGGACCCCAACAGGGCCTTCCTTAATAACTCTCCCCATAGGGATCCTTTTTAATGGAGAAAAAGTAAAGAGAGAAAGTGTAAGGAGTAATTGGTTTCTCTCTCTAACTTCCTTCAGAGCTGGCTGTACTATTGACATGAATGCAGCTCAGGAAAATGCTGGGGTTGATTTTAAGCTATTATGTGTCTCTAATTTCATACAGAAGAAATTGAGAACACTAAGTCTAGACCTCATCATAAAATCTGCTGGTAGTTCTCACCTAACTCCCTGTAACAAATACTTTTTTTCTTATTCATTTTTTGCTTTGTAATTAAGATTCATAAAAGCTATTTCAAAAGGATCTGACCTAGTATATTAAATTTTTGCTTCTACTTCTTTAAGTACTAAGAAGCTGGGTGGGTGGAGAAATTTACTAAAGCATGGAGGTCACTGCCAATTGAAAGTCAACCAATCAGAAATCAAGTAGCTCTGAAATGATAATATACATTAAACCCAAGCCATTGACATTATCCAAGTTTGGTTAGTCCTTGACTTCCTTGAAAATTTAAAATAGGGGCCACTATGGAATTGAGTCATCTTTCATCTTACTGTCAGAGTATTCTTTATTATCTATAGATCTGAACATGTCTCTTTTTTAAAAATCCTCTGCAATACTGAAATAGACCATAATGCAAATCAAGAAAATTTACAAATTCTTTACTTCCAACAAAGGATCTTCTGGTGAAAGTCTCCAAAGAAGAAATACTTCATAACTACTTATTCTTGGATCATTACTGGTTTTGTGATTTAAATCAGAAAAGCATTACCTATAGTAGTGATGGCAAACCAATGGCACAGGTGACACACAGAGCACTCTCTGTGGGCACTAGGTCGACCTCACCCCCAACCAGAGTTTGTTGCTAGAAAGGCAGGGGGATGCGGACAGAGCTGTTCTCCTCCCCATCTCCATCACACCTGGGGACATTTTTTCCCATCCCTGTCCCTCTGCCCAGCAGTCCAATGGGAGCTCACAGCGGGTAAGGTGGGTAGCTCACAGGTAGCAGAACTGGAGGGGAGCAGAGTGCTCAGGCCACTCCCCTTCTCTCTATACTCCCTGAGGACATTCCTCACTTCACCCAACCCTCTGCCTGATGGGAGGGCTTCTCCCCTCTCCTGTGTAGGGTAAGGAGGGGGCATGGCATGTGGTCTCTGGGGGGAGGCAGGCATGGCACTTTGTCTGGGGGGTGGGGTGGGGGCAGGGCCTAGCACTCCATCTCTAGAAGGTTCACCATCTGACCTATAGTTTCTATCAGGTTCAGGGGACAGTGGGAAGGTCTGTGATAGTGAGATATCTATCTCTCTATCTCTCTATCTCTCTATCTCTCTCTCTATCTCTCTCTCTCTATCTATCTATCTAGAGAAGTGGGGGAGGGAGGAAGAGAGACAGATATAGGGAGGGAGGGAGAGGGAGAGAAGGGAGAGAAGGGAGAGAGAGAGAGAGAGAGAGAGAGAGAGAGAGAGAGAGAGAGAGAGAGAGATCTCCTTACTCAGACCAGTTTTTACTAACTCTTCTATCAGATCTGCTTTTTGGAATAAGGGATACATTCCCATTATCTTAATTCTAGTCATGAGTATCATCCCACAAAATTTCACTGATCCTCTTGGAGTTATATGTATTTTGTGTGTTTAGAACAAATCAAGTTCTCTTTGTGTGTACTTTAAAAATTCATACTGTAAATTTTGATATGCTTCCTCTAAAGGGTTATATCTACCTTCATATGAGAGAAACCCTTATCCTATATGCTCTTTTGGTCCAATGTTTTCAGATTCTTCTTCCCTTTATTAAGTCAATTTGTTTACAACACTTTTGAGTCCCTTGCCTTTTCAGGATATTTATCTTCTGGCTCTCCTAATATATTATTCTTTCCATTGACATTCAAGTGATAGAACATGGAAGGGCAACTCCTTTGCTGAACAGCTCTCATTTCTTTGATCATCCGGATTTTTGTCCCCTCTTCCTTTACAGAAAATGATCTTAACCAATAATTTCTGAGAGGAAGCATTCCCTTTTTCATGGGACAAAAAAGCTGTATTTAGTGTTTTTAACTTTTTTTTTAACAGAACACATTTTATTTTATTTTATTTTTAAATTTTTTTTTAAATTTTAAACCCTTAACTTCTGTGCATTGACTTATAGGTGGAAGATTGGTAAGGGTAGGCAATGGGGGTCAAGTGAAAAAAAAAAAAAAAAACAGCTGGGAAGTGGCTGAGGCCGGGTTTGAACCTAGGACCTCCTGTCTCTAGGCCTGACTCTCAATCCACTGAGCTACCCAGCTGCCCCCATTTTATTTTTAAAACATGGTGGTTTCTGTAAACAACTCTTCCTCTTCCCATAACCAGATCAAATCCTCTTTAGTAACAAAGACAACAGATAAGCAAAATCAACTGATACAGTGGCTTTTTTCTAATAACACATAACATTTTGTCCCTTGACAGAGGAGGAGGCCTAAGTCATTATCAGTGTTCTGGAAACACTGTTTTTTTTTTTTTTTACTATAGGTTTCACATGGTTTATGGAGCTTTTTATTCCCATTGTTACGCTTGCAATGTATATTTATATATATATATATATATATATATGTGTGTGTGTGCATGTGCGTGTGTATATATACACACACGCACACACATATTCTTTTGGTTCCGCTTGACCTCTTTAGGGTGTAGNATATATATGTGTGTGTGTGTGTGCATGTGCGTGTGTATATATACACACACGCACACACATATTCTTTTGGTTCCGCTTGACCTCTTTAGGGTGTAGGGTGTATACCCTAGTAACAGGATCAAAAAGTCAAAAGGTATGAAGAGTTTAATGATTGTACTTACAAAATTCCAAAGTGATATCCAGGAGCAATGGACCAGTTCAAAGTTTCACCAACAGGGTCTTAGTATGACCATCTTCCCAAGATGAAGCCTGGACTTTTTCCAGGTCAATAATCCTTCGTGCTTGGCTTTGATTCTATTCCAAAAATGGACTGTAGAAGCAGGAAAATGAAAGTAGCAAGACACCAGAGGAGAGGCATTTTTACTGATAGATTTAATTGATGCGGTTATCTATGCATCTAGGTAGGGAGCACTGGGGCCTGGAATCAGGTAGACTTGAATTCAAATTTGGCCTCAGATACTTAATAACTGTGTGATGCTGGGTGAGTTACTTAACCTATCTGTCTCAGATTCCTTGACTGTAAAATGGGGATCATAATAGCACCTCCCCTCTAAAGCTGTTGGGAGGCTCAAATAATTTAATATTTATAAAGTGCTTACCACACTGCTATGCCTTTAGTAGGGGCTATATAAATATTCAGTCCCTACCCCTTCTCCCTTCCTCTATTTCCTTGCAAGGTTTTCCAATAGACTTTGGTCTTTTGGTGTGTGTTACAAGATTTATATGAGATTTTATAATAATTATGTGCATAGTTTGCTCCCAGACAATTTTCAGGATGACTTATCATGGACAGAAATCCTGTTTCAGTGACTCATCAAGGCACAAAGGTGACTCATTCTTTTTTTTTTTTTTTAATTTTAAACCCTTAACTCCTGTGTATTGGCTCCTTGGTGGAAGAGTGGTAAGGGTAGGGAATGGGGGTCAAGTGACTTGCCCAGGGTCACACAGCTGGGAAGTGTCTGAGGCCGGATTTGAACCCAGGACCTCCCGTCTCTAGGCCTGGCTCTCAATCCACTGAGCTACCCAGCTGCCCCAGATGACTCATTCTTGAAAGTTATGTGAGTGGAGAACAAGCTCATGCAGTGCCTACCCAGCTGGAAATGCCTTGAATGTGAGATCAATACTTGTCCTCCAAAGACCATTCTAGCTGGATTCAGAAAGAATCATGACCACGTTGGCAGCACAGTGACTAACTGTTGAATAGTATCAACTCTCAAAATCTATAGGTAGGGATGAGTTCAAATCTGTACTAGAGGAGGGAATATCCATACCAAGAAAACAATAGCTCTTGGGACAGTAGAAGCATTATGGACAAGAATTACACAAATGAGATGGACAAGTATCAAAAAAGGGAGTATTCATTACAATGAAATCACTTAACCATGATAACTGCTCCATCCACACCTACAGGGGATTAAAACAGGCAGGGAAAAAATTCTTAACAATCAGAACTAGCCCAAACTAGAATGGACCATTCCAGGTCCTGTTGGGTTCTTCCTCACTAGAATGTTCCAAGTAAGGGCAGAAGAGTGTCTAATTAGAACTATTAAGGGGATTCTTAATAGATCTAAGTTATACTAGATGGCCTCTGAGATTCTGTGAAAATACAAGTCAGTTAAGAAGAAATAAAATCATTCCATCTGTGCAGTCTTTTTCTCTCCAGGTAAACTTTTGCAAGGGAGAGGAGATGTGATTGTCCTCTCTTCGCTCCTTCCCCACCCCCAGTTCAGGTCATGTAGTCAAATAACATAGTAACGCCTAATAAAGTTAGAAATTTGTCTGAAAGGTGAATTTAGAACTTAAAAAAAACCTTTACCTTCTCTCTTAGAATCAATACGGTAAAGATTGGGCAACAGGGGTCAAGTAACTAACCCAGGGCCACACAATTGGAAAGTGTCTGAGGCCAGATTTGAACACAAGACCTCTTATCACCAGGCCAGGCTCTATCCAGTGGGCAACCTAGATGCCCTGAGTTTATAACTTTTGATCCCTTAATGAGGTGCTAACCTTCTTCAAAGAGTCAAGAAAGGAATACCGAGATTGACTAACAAAATAACTAACTATATCTCTGAGGGCTTTAAAGAGTTAGAGGAATTTCAGTAATTTGCCAGTCCCCTAGCAGAGAATTCCAGTTTTGAGACTCAGATTTAGGCCCCTTTGACAGAATTGCTCTTAGAGAGGAGGACGGAGTTTATCTCCTAAGTGCCAGTGTCATCTGAGAAAGAGCAGATCAAGAGCAGTTTTAGTGCTGCCAGATGGAATCAGAAAGACAGGAAGAGTAGAAGTCAATAGTGGGGTGGAGAGAGGATAAGAGGTAAGAAGAAGAAACTCTCTCCTTTTTCCCGAGAGATATTCTCAGATGGAATCTTCAACTCTGTAACTGAAATCTCTCATCCTGGAACTGGTTAACTGTTGAAATTTCTCTTAGCTATTTAAAATCCCTCCAAAGCATGGTTGTATAGCTTGTCTGATCTGGATGGTGCCAGACATTTAGGAGGTACTTAAAAATGTTTATTGATGGAATGATCACTGTCCCAGAGCTGAGTTGGCTATACCTGCCCAGGTTATAGAGGACATGATGGGCTGGGGTGTCTCTTTTTCTACTTGCATATCTAAAACCACTTAAATTTGATCATCTTTAACAAAGGGACATTTACTTTGGAGACATAGCAAAAAAAAAAATGCAAACATATCCCCGCAATATGGCATATGCTTTTCTATACCACCTTGGCCTTTGGGGAGACTAGGCTTAACTTATCTTAGTCCCTATAACAAGTTCCCATCCAATGATGGCATAACTGATAGATGAGTCTTTGTCTCAATTGCAGGTAGCCCTAGGTCCATAAGGTCACTTCCAAGGGTTACTTCTTTCTCCTGGGGGAATCAATGTTGCTCTGGCTGAAAACTTAAACACTGGAATGCTGGGATGTCCAGGCACCCTCCAGACCTTTTGAACTCACAAGACCAGTGGCTCCACTCTCTTCATGAGTCATAGTGAGGGGGCAGCAGGGTAGTTCAGTGGATTGAGAGTCAGGCCTAGAGACGGGAGGTCCTGGGTTCAAATCCAGCCTCAGACACTTCCCAGCTGTGTGACCCTGGGCAAGTCACTTGACCCCCATTGCCTAACCTTACCACTCTTCTGCCTAGGAGCCAATACACAGAAGTTAAGGGTTTAAAATAAAAAAAAAATTATAAAAAATATGAGTCACAGTGAACAAAGGTATCACTGAGTTTCCTCAAGAGTACTAAGGCAAAGAGAACGTGGAATCAATGAATAGGCCTTTAGGGATGCCTTCAAAAATGATCCAAGATCTTCTTGCTTTCTACTTCATTGGTCAAGATGAATCAGTTGCACTTCATAGTCTTCGCGAGGCACTTCTGTACTTTAGTTCCATGCCATCATGACTCTCCTGGAAGAAGGGATTAGACCTCCCCTACACTGCCATTTGGGGAGATGCTATTAGAAGCACTCAATTCATGTGTCAGACTCCCATTACTGATAGTTCATTTGGTTATCCTATCATGCTGGCCATTCTAATCTCACAAAAAGATCACAAGATACAAAGTGATGTTTTTGATGACTCTTTAAAGCTTCCTGTATATATATGGGCATGTGTGTATGATTATATAGTATTTGGCTGAGCTAAGGGGCTAGAGGAAAGGATCACACCCTCTTTCTCTTTTTCTTAAATTTTTTTTAATAGTTTATATTTTAGAAAAATTTTCCATGGTTACATGATTCATGTTTTTACTTTCCCCTTCACCCTCCCTTCACCCACCTCCCATAGCCGATGCGCATTTCCACTGGTTTTAACATGTGTCATTGATCAAGACTTATTTACATATTATTAATAGTTGTATTGGTGTGGTCTTTTCGTGTCTACATCCCCAATCATGTCCGCATTAACCCATGTGTTCAAGCAGTTGTTTTTCTTCTGTGTTTCCACTCCTGCAGTCCTTCCTCTGAATGTGGGTAGCATCTTTTCCATAAATCCCGCAGAATCATCCTGGGTCATTGCATTGCTGCTAGCACAGAAGTCCATTACTTTCGATTTTACCATAGTATATCAATCTCTGTGTACAATGTTCTTCTGGCTCTGCTCCTTTCACTCTGCATCCATTCCTGGAGGTCTTTCCAGTTCACATGGAATTCCTCCAGTTTATTATTTCTTTGAGCACAATAGTATTGCATCACCAACATTTACCACAATTTTTTCAACCATTCCCCAATTGAAGGGCATACCCTTGTTTTCCAGTTTTTTTGCCACCACAAAAAGAGCAGCAATAAATATTTTTGTACAAGTCTGTTTGTCTATGATCTCTTTGGGATACAAACCCAGCAATGGTATGGCTGGATCGAGGGGCAGACAGTCTTTTAGAGCTCTTTGGGTATAGTTCCAAATTGCCATCCAGAATGGTTGGATCAGTTCACAACTCCATCAGCAGTGCATTAATGTCCTAATTTTGCCACATCCCCTCCAATGTTCATTACTCTCCCCTGCTATCATTTTAGCCAATCTGCTAGGTGTGAAGTGATACCTAAGCATTGTTTGATTTGCATTTCTCTAATTATTAGATTTAGAACACTTTCTCATGTGCTTATTGAGAGTTTTGATTTCTTTATCTGAAAATTGCCTATTCATGTCCCTTGCCTGTTTATCAATTGGGGAATGGCTTCATTTTTTTATACAATTGATTTAGCTCCTTGTATATTTGAGTAATTAGACCTCTGTCAGGGTTTTTTGTTATAAAGATTTTTTTCTCAGTTTGTTGTTTCCCTTCTGATTTTGGTTGCATTGTTTTTGTTTGTACAAAACCTTTTTAATTTAATATAATCAAAAATCATTTATTTTACATTTTGTAATTTTTTCCAACCCTTGCTTGGTTTTAAAAGTTTCCCTTTCCCATAGATATGACAAGTATAATATTCTGTGTTCACTTAATTTACTCATAGTTTCCTTCTTTATATTCAGGTAATTCACCCATTCTGAATTTAGCTTGGTGTAGGGTGTGAGATGGTGATCTAAACCTAATCTCTCCCATATTGTTTTTCAATTTTCCCAACAGTTTTTGTTAAATAGTGGATTTTTGTCCCAAAAGATCGGCTCTTTGGGTTTATCATAGACTGTCTTGCTGAGGTCACTCATCCCAAGTCTATTCCAGTGATCCTCCTTTCTGTCTCTTAGCCAGTATCATATTGTTTTGATGACTGCTGCTTTATAGTATAGTTTAATGTCTGGTACTGCTAGACCACCTTCCTTCACATTTTTTTTTCATTATTTCCCTTTATATTCTTGATCTTTTGTTCTTCCAAATGAACTTTGTTACAGTTTTTCCTAATTCAGTAAAAAAGTTTTTGGTAGTTTGATAGGTATAACGCTAAATAGGTAAATTAATTTGGGTAGAACAGTCATTTTTATTATTTTACCTCGTCCTACCCATGAGCAATCAATGTTTTTACAATTGTTTAGATCTAGTTTTAATTGTTTGGAAAGTATTTTATAGTTGTTTTCGTATAATTCCTTTGTTTCTTTTGGCAGATAGATTCCTAAGTATTTTATATCGTCTAGGGTGATTTTAAATGTGGTTTCTCTTTCTACCTCTTGCTGCTGTGATGTGTTGGAAATATATAGAAGTGCTGATGATTTATGAGCATTTATTTTGTATCCTGCAACTTTGCTAAAGTTGCTGATTATTTCTACAAGCTTCTTAGTTGATTCTCTAGGATTTTTTAAGTAGACCATCACATCATCTGCAAAGAGTGATAGCTTAGTCTCCTCCTTGCCTATTTTGATACCTTCAATTTCTTTTTCTTCTCTGATTGCTACTACTAGTGTTTCTAGTACTATGTTAAATAATAGAGGAGATAATGGGCATCCTTGTTTCACTCCTGATCTTATTGGAAAGGCTCCTAATTTATCCCCTTGCATATGACACTTGTTGATGGTTTTAGATATATACTGTTTATTATTTTTAGGAAAGGTCCTTCTATTCCTATACTTTCCAGAGTTTTCAATAGGAATGGATGCTGTATTTTGTCAAAGGCTTTTTCA
>NC_058136.1:44576149-44593977 GCF_016433145.1 Gracilinanus agilis
GTTTAATTTCCAATTAGTTTTTGATTTGCCTGTCCAGGTGCCCTTACTAATTATTATTTTTATTGCATTATGATCTGAGAAGGTTTATTATTTCTGCTCTTTTGCATTGTTTGCAATGATTCTATGCCCTATAACATGGTCAATCTTTGTGAATGTGCCATGTACAGCTGAAAAGAAGGTGTATTCCTTTTTGTCCCTATTTATTTTTCTCCACATATCAATTAAATCTAATTTTTCTACGACTCCATTCATCTCTCTTATCTCTTTCTTATTTATTTTTTGGTTTGATTTATCTAGATCTGAAAGAGGGATATTTAGATCTCCCACTAATATGGTTTTCCTATCTATTTCCTTCTTGAGCTCTGCCAGTTTCTCCTTTAGGAATTTGGATGCTATGGCATTTGGTGCATACATATTGAGCAGTGTTATTTCTTCATTGTTTATATTGCCTTTAATCAGGATGTAATGACCTTCCCTGTCTTTTTTAATCATATCTATTTTTACTTTGGCTTTGTTAGAAATTATAAT
The DNA here is from genome assembly GCF_016433145.1 of Gracilinanus agilis. NCBI lineage: Eukaryota > Metazoa > Chordata > Mammalia > Didelphimorphia > Didelphidae > Gracilinanus > Gracilinanus agilis. The sequence goes on from NC_058136.1 coordinate 44,576,678, forward strand.
TGCCACTCCTCCTGCCTTCTTTTTCTCATTTGAGGCCCAAAGGATTTTACTAAAGCCCTTTACCTTAAACCTGTTTATGTCCACCAGCCTCATATGTGTTTCCTGTTGTGGGGTCCCTTCACTCCTTTGGATTTTGTTTTTTTTTTTTTGTCTTCTTGAGGAGTCCTATATGTTTTGGTTAGAAGAGGTTAAGCAGCTGTTTTTTACTCTACCGCCGTCTTAACCAGGAAGTTTCCCTTCCCTTTTAGCCCGTGGGATGTTTTTTGAGGGTTTAGTGTAGAAGATGATTTATGGATCCTTTCAATGTCTGTTTTGCCCTCTTGTTGAAGCACATCTGGGAAGTTTTGTTGGATAATTTCTTGTAGTATGGACTCCAAATTTCTATTGATTTCTGCTTTTTTCAGGAAGACCAATGATTCTCAGATTGTCTCTTCTTGACCTGTTTTTTTTGTCTGTCAATTTCTCAGTAAGATATCACTTTTGACTTTGCTTATTTGTTCTTGCTGCCTTGAGAGATCATTGGCTTCTACTTCCCCAATTCTGGTCTTTAGAGACTGGTTTTCTGCTATAATCTTTTGATTTTCCTTTTCAATTTGGTCTATTCTGTTTTTCATGGTTTCCTCCATTTGTTTATCATTTCATTTGATTTTGGGGCATTTTCTCCAATTGGGAGTTTCTTTCTTTTAATCTGTTAATTTCCTTTTGAGCTATTTCCCATTTTTCTTGCCAAATCTCTTCCATCTTTTTCATGGTCTCAGATTTTAACTCTTCAAGAACTTGTGACCAATTTTCATTTTTTGGGGGAAGGTTTGGATGTTATTACTTCTTTGCTCTCCTCTGTTGTTTACTCTGTTGTCTGGATTTTTTCTGTGTAAAAGTTGTCGAGTGTTAAAGATTTCTTCTTGATCTTTCTCTTTAGAGGTTCTTGTGCATGGCTTGCCATTATTATTATGATATTTTTCTTTCTCAGTCAGAAGTCTGGGTGAGGCAGACAGGCTCTTCCTATTGAGCTGTAGAGTAGTTTTCACCTGAGTCAGAGCATTGTGAGACCCTCTCAGCTTTAAACTTGTACCCAGGGTTGGTCCATGCTCTTTAGGCTCCTAGTGTCTCAAGTCTAGCTGTTCTCAGGGTCAAGTCTCATGGTGGCCCTCTTGCTTTCTCCTCTCCCTGAGGCTCCTTTAACGGTCTCAGGGAGCTGCTTCCACAGTCATGCACCCCTCCACACTGGGTCCCCACCCAAGGTCTGAGCCTGCTCTAAAATTCCAAGCCTGAGCTCAAGGTCTGTGTTCAAAGTATGAGTTCTTTAGCCTCTTAGGGTCTTAAGTCTTGTTTCTCTCAGGAGTAGGCCCTGGTGATCCCAGGTAGCTGCCAAGAACTTAATGAATGCCCCAAACTTGGTCTAACTCTTGTGTGCTGGCTTTGGCACTATAGGTGGTGAGTGTGTGTGTGTGTGTGTGTGTGTGTGTGTGTGTGTGTGTGTGTGGTTTCTCAGCTCCCGTTTTAGTGAGAGCTATTTCACCCCATTATAGCATGGAAATGCCCAGATCCCATGTACCTTCAATGCTGTGCCCTGTTGTGGGGTCCCTTCATTTGTCTGGATTTATTTTTTATGTCCTCTTGAGGAGTCCTATCTGTGTGGGTTAGGACAGGTTAAGCATGCTGCTTCTACTCTGCCACTATCTTAACCTGGAACTTTCTTACATGTTTTGATGGATCTTATTGTGTGAGATTAAATTTTTATCTTTTCCTTTCCCAAACCCACTGCACACTTTCATATTATCTCTCTTATTTTCTTATATTCTGGGTTTGGGGGTAAGCATTTTTCATTTATACTTGATCATCAGTTCCTTGAGTTCAGTAACCATCTTACTGGCTTTTCAAAACTATTCATGCCTAACAAAAAGCAGGTTATCATTAAGTATTTATTGAATCAAATTGAGTAGAAGTATGGAAGGAGTGAGTTTATAAATATAACTTCTTGTAGGCAAGGGTCTACTAGCAAGCTGTATGAAGAAATTGAAAGGGTAGGATCAAGATCAAGGATAAACCAGACCCAAGTAACAAGAATGGCAATGACTTCTGTAGAATCCTGCCGGAACAAGTAGTTCTTCATTGTTCTCTTGTTCATCTGCCTTTGGAGCCAGAAAGCATGAGTCCAATCCTTAGAAAATCAGCTTTCCAGGTTTAGGAGCTTTCATTTGTTGGCTATCTGAGTCTTTTTGGCTATAACTACTATGAAATACCATCCCCACCAATAGTTATTATTTCCATTTTTATATATTTGTAGTCTGAGGCAATCTTTCAATCAGAGAGCAACTTGTCATTTTTCTGGTAGGGATATTTTGGACACAGATTTTGAAGGTCTTATCTTTTGCTCCTCACCCCTTCTCAGAATTTGGGGCATCTCCTTGTCCTCAAGGTAATTATTTTTAAAAGCAGGTAATGACTATTTTCTGATTACTAATCCTGCTATCTGACTTCCCAGGCATAAAGGCCCAAGGTCTGCAAGAGAAATGCATTAAGCCCTCAGGATTGGAGTGTTGGATTTCAGAGACTCCTATAGCCAATTAAGGAATAGGACTGGCAGTCTTTTAAGAGAGGCTTATCCAGGCTCCCTGAGCAGTAATGTGGAAGCCTCTAGGCAATGTCCCAAATAATAGTGTAAAGCAAAGAAAATGGAAGGGGTGGGAAAAGAAGGGGAAGGGTGAGCTGGGAGGGAGTTGTGAAGGCACTCATTCACTTTGGGCAACAAGGAATACACAAATCCATCCCAGGCCCCTTCACTGTCACATTCATCCAGACTGTCCTAATCTGTATAGTAGCTGATAATAGGGATAATGAATTCCAAACTCAGGTCACCCTCATTGAAAGCTGGAGTATTTGTATGAATAACATTTGCCCTTGATTGCTAGAAGAGAGAAAAGTAGAGTGGAAGAGAGGCCAGGAAAGGAAAATGAGGGATAGCACTAGCCAGAACTACACAAATCCAAAGAGCAAAACACTTGAACCAGGGAATTGTTAGAGAATTCTAGCATCTTGGCATTGGAATGGCCCTCAACATATAGGCCCAGGTGAGATTTGAATGGGACTTCCCCAACAAGTAATGATCCAGCCTTTGTCTGAAGAGCTCCAGGAAAAAGGGAACTCCCTCCCTTCCCTCCTCAAGCAGCCTATTCTACTCTAGGCTAGCTCTGATTGTCCAAAAGGTTTTTGCTGATTTGAAATTAAAATTAATCTCTCTACAATTTACACTACTAGCTCCTAGAGGTGAGCCCTGAGGCCAAGGAAAGTAAACCTAATCACTCTTCTTCATGCCAACCAGTTCATATGCCTGAAGACAGTTCTCACATCCTCCAGAGACTTCTTTTCCCCAGGTTAAATATTCCTAATTCCTTCATTTGATCCTCTCTGGGGATGATACATATGCCCTTAACCATTCTGGTGGCCCCACTCTTGGTACTCTCCAGCTTCTCATTACACTTCCTAAAATATGGTTCCTAGAACTGACTCCTACTCCTAAATACTACAACTTTTGGAAAGTATTCTAGTCACATTAGCTTTTGAGGAGGTTTTATCACAAGGTGGATTCTTATTGGGCTTGTAGTACATGAAAACACCCAGATCTTTTCAATATTAAGTGTTATCTAATCATTCTTACTCCAATGGGTACAGGCAAATTGTTTTTAATGCTGAAAGTTTTATGTGGATAATTTGAGGCAAGGTGTTTGGGATAAGGGAAATTGAAAGGAGGATGTTGGAGACTTGCTAAGTGGGTAATCTTGGTTACAGGTAGGCTGGGATTAAAGGAGATTCAGGGTATAATAGGACTGAAGTCAGGAGTATAACACAGAAGGGAAACAGAGATCTTTTAGGGAGAAGAGAAGTTAAACTAAACAGACAAACACAGCAGGCTTACAGACTGGACTTAGACTCAAACACAAGCTGAGGGAAATAGACTAGACTGAAATTAACAAACAGGCTTTAGTTAATTTCACAGGAAGGGATCTATTTTGAAGTAACACCTTCCTTTCAAGATGGATGCCCCAGCTTCCCTCTAAGCCCAGAGTATGTTGTCTCTTTCCCTTTTCTTCCCACTTGATAACTAACAGACAAATTACACTAATAGGGCTATTGAAACACAAAAGGGTTTATTTTGTTTGAAGGATGTTTGTTAGGAAGGTGGATCAAAGGAAAGCCCTATCAGTTGTCTCAGGAACCTCAGGTGGGGGAAGGGAAGTAAAGATGGAGTCTGAGTAAGGACCTGCCTTTAAACTCAGCTTTACAAAATGCTATTTCTATCTAAAGGGAATAAATGATGATTTGACTAACTATAACTAATGCTGTCAATTAAATAACTCTTCACAGACTTAACTCCTCTCTAATTACTTTCCTTATTAACTCTACAGACACATAAGATAAGGGAGGGAAAGCAGGGGTGGTATTAGGAAAGGAAGATATAAAGGATTTATCTAAAATAACAATTTCTTAAGTAAATATATCAAAGCTAGGCTAAATTTCAATATTAAAGTTAGGTAATCAAAGCAGCTCGCTCATTGACCGCCTCCCTCTACGCAGTCAACTGCCTCTTCTCCTCAAGATTCCAAAAGCCTAACAGCTTTTGGAACTCAGCCAAAGCTAGAAAAAACTATATGACCCCAATTCTGTATACTACAAAGCTCAAGACTTAAATAAAGACATTCCTATTATATTTCAGCTCAATCTTTTAGTCTGCCAATATATTTTTAGATCTTGACCCTGCCACTCACTGTGTTAAATGTCCTTACTAGCTTTGTGTCAACTGATAAGCACACCTACTATTCCTTTATCTAAGTCTTTGTGCTTTTGGAACAAGACCATGCACAGAGTCCTGAGGCACTCCACTGGAGACCTCTTTCCAAAATGATTTGAAGCCATGAATGACTCCTCTTTAGCCCTACTTAATTATTTCTGAATATACCTAAATGATCTATCATTTAGCCTACATTAATCTCATCCACATACATAGAATGAGATATTTTATCAAATGTTCTCCCAATAAAACAATAAACAAAACACCTGAAGTTCTTGATAGAGACTTATTGAATCCTTGTTATTTTTTTCCCTTAATAACATTTTCTAGAACTTTTTCCACCAACTAAAGCCAAGGTCACTAACCTATATTTTGCAGATTCAATGCTCTTCTCTTTTTTTAAAAAAATAAGGACAAGGTTCAACCTTCTTTAGTCCTTTGGTAACCTTCCTATTATCCCTGAAAGATCACAGAAAACATATCAATAATTATACTTTCAAGGTCTTTCAGTATCTTGAAATATAATTAGGATTATAGGATCATAGGTCTAAAGGCAGAAGGGACCTCAGAGATCATCTAGCATAATGCTCTCATTTTTCAGATCAATGAACTGAGGCACAGAGATATGAAGTGACTTGCTAAGATAACACAGGCAAAGAATACCAGAGGTAGAATTTGAACCCTAGTCCACTGACTCTAGCCAGTATTCTTTCCATTGCCTCAGTTGGATGCCTTGAACTAATTAGGGACAGGTCTCCTACAATCTCCCTATTTAATACCTTGACTTTTGACTTCTTGATATAATTTTTGATCCTGCCTTTTTCAGTTCATTTTTCTTGGAAGAGAAGTCAGAAACAAAAAAAGGAAATGAACAGCTTTGTCTCTTTACCATCATTCATTACCACCATCCCATCAACCCCAAGCAGCTTTCCTTTGGCCCTTCTTCTTTTGCCTATTAAAATGAAACCAAATCAAACAACTCATGGCTAAATGAAATAGAAAAGCTGCCCATCAGGGTAAATTTCTCAATAGAGACTCACTCAGCTCTGTTAGGTATAGACCTGATTTGTATTCCCACCCATGTTTATACAATGACATAATTAAGTAAAATCTGCCCTTCATTTATTCAATGTAGACAGATAGTCAAGCCAAATAATTCTGAATTAAACTTTATTAGGTTGGCTGAAGCCAGTTTTAAAAGAAACTGACAGTTATTTCTACTTAATTTTTATTTTCCTGTATAGACAGAAGTTCATTAGACTGAAAAGTTGGAAAAGCTTTGACACTGAGTCCATTGACGGACTATGCTTTTTTTCAAGAGTTAGCCTAGATAAATTCAGAGTGCCTCATGTCCAGGGGCAAGTACTTAATAAATAGTATTTCACACAGTAAAAGAAATACACTGAAGAAACCATAGATCTTTTACATATGAAATATTAAAGTATACAATCAATGATAACCCCAGAAATGAAAGCAATTATCCAGTTTATTCAATTAAAAATCTAAAACACTTAATGTACTTCAATTTCACAAGTGGTTTAGGTGAAACTGATTAATTTTCTTGTGCTTTATGGTCATAACACCGAAGCAATTTCATTTGTACATGATAGTCTTTTGAATACTTGAAGAGAACTAGGAAGTCCTTGTTGAGCCTCCTCTTATCCAGGTTAAACATTCCCTTCCAATCTAACCATATATGGTATTGACTCACAGCCCAAATGACTTAGATTAGGGTTTTCTATCTTGTGGGAAATGTGCTTTTCATTGAATTTCTGTATGAGATTCATGCATTCATGTGCAGATCCATAAATATGCATTAACTTGAACAGATAAGATTTCTCACAGAAATATGTATCACTATTTTAAAAAAAAAGTAGATGTTGGGGGCAGCTAGCTATCTCAGTGGACAGAGAGCCAGACCTGGAGATGGGAGGTCCTGGGTTCAAATCTAGCCTTAGATACTTTCTAGCTGTGTGACCTTGGGTAAGTCACTTAACCACTATTGCCTAGCCCTTACCACTCTTCTGCCTTGGAACAAGTACATAGTACTGAATCTAAGATGGAAGGTAAAGGCTTTAAAAAATAAAAATAAAAACAAAATTTGTGGGTATTTGAAGGATCACTGATGGATCTGTGATCTCATCAATATATATTCTCTGCAATCATGGAGATTAAGCAATCGCTGCCCTATTATGTGTTACAACTCTAACCAATATCTTTTTTTTTTTAGACCCTTGTACTTCGGTGTATTGTCTCATAGGTGGAAGATTGGTAAGGGTGGGCAATGGGGGTCAAGTGACTTGCCCAGGGTCACACAGCTGGGAAGTGTCTGAGGCCGGGTTTGAACCTAGGACCTCCTGTCTCTAGGCCTGACTCTCACTCCACTGAGCTACCCAGCTGCCCACCAATATCTTTTAATAAAACCGCCACAAGGGGCCCATGCAGTGTTCTCAAAGTCTCAAGTTCAACCGACTTTGTATGAATACCAATAGAATAAACCATCTATCCACTAGCTATCCCTCATTCTTACTTACTATACGACTGGCACGTATTCTTTTCCAGTGACACCCTTTAATGGGTTTCTCCTGTACAATTCATGTAGCCTTCTCAACTATTCTATGTATGCCTCTCTACTACCCTTTTAGTGACTAGTGTTCTATGACTTACAACTGCCCTACGAATGGGATTATTTTGAATAAAACATATACTAAGGGTACTAAATTCATAGACGATTTCTATAATCATGTTTTGTTCAATCAATGATTGTAACTACTATCAAAGTGTCAGTGATAGGCTCATAGATTTAGAGTTGGAAGTGACCTCAGAGGTCATCCAGTCTAACCCCACCTCATCCTTATCTTCCATATGGAGAAAATGATGCCAGAAAGATTGAATGACTTGCCCAAAGACATCCAGGTAATAAGGAGCAGAGAGGAGATTTGAACCCAAATCCTATAACTCCAAATGCAATATTCTTTCAATTTTGTTCCCTCAGATTCAATAGATGTCTGGAAATGCTTTTAATATTAAAAAAGAGAGTCAGCAACTTCTGGCTTAGACTTTCAAAAGAAGAGAGAATGATCAAAACACTTTTTTTGGGTACATATATACTCTTAAGTATAATGGCACAGCCATAAAGGTATGGATTTATTATGAAGTGTTAGAAGGCTCTGAGGTATGCAAATGGATACACCAAAAAAACAAGGCAGAATTATAGTGAGTTCATCTAGATGCAGCTCTTATTACTAGTCTGCCCCAGGCGAAAACATTTCTTATCTTGCCTCTTTGCTTTGGAAGCTCTGCAGAAGCCTAAACAAGATTCTCTAAGCCTCTATTCTGCCTGTGTGGGCATTATTTTTTAAAATAAATTTTTATTGCTAGCTTTTGCTTTCATGTCACCTACATTTCTCACTGTATCCCACTGCTTCCCAGAGAGCCGTGCCTTATAACAAAAGAGAAGAAAGGGAGGAGGGCGTCCAACCAACCAACAAACAAACCCAAGTTCAACAAAAACTAACCAGTGGCCTGAAAAAAAAAAAAAAACTCATGTTATAGTCATTGTTTTACACTCATCGCCCCCATGTCAGTGAAGAAGTGAATGGCAGGATCTTCTCCCAGGTCTTGTTTGGGGTCAAAAACCAGACGCCATTTTGCAGCATTCAATCTTTATTGCTTTGTGGTAGACTTTCTCTCCATTTACCTGGTTGTACATTATTTCTCTTTTTTTACTTCCTTGACTGCCTCTATTCCTTGAAGATTCCCCAGGTATTAGGTAGTTAATGTGTTCATCATTTCATTCAGTACAGCAGGATCCCCTCACAGCCAGGTACTGCAAATGGCTTTGTGATCCCCAAATCGGTGGACATCTACTTTGTTTCCAGGTCTTTGCTACTGCCAAAAAGTGGGGGGAAGGGGGGGAAGCTGCAGGCATTGTGGGGATTATTCATATAAAACGGGACTGCTAGAACTAAGGATGACAGAAATGCTTTTCTTTTCTTTCTTTTTGATAAGAGGAGGGTTATAATTTTGGGAAGCCGAGATTCAAACTAGTCCTCAGTGGATTCATCTTCCAAAGTGTCATGTAGACTAAAGGGACCCAGAATTTGGTCCTGAGAGATGACAGAGTGAAACTGACACATTGAGTGTTTGAGAATCCAGTAAGAGCATCCAGTGTGACTGGTTTGGATGAAGGAGACTTCTCTGTTTCAAGAAAAGAAACACAGATTCCACTCTTATAGATTCTGAGAGGCAAGCCGCTCAGGAATGGCACAAGAAAATAACAGACAACGAATAAATGATTAGGATTTCTTTCTGAAGGAAAAGCATGTATTTAATACTTCCCGTGTTTCCTATGGAAAAATTTATCTCAGCCCACAGCAGAAAAAAAATCATCGGGCTTCTCTAAGTTATGTAAAATACAGGACTAAGTCTTTAAAGAATGATTCCTAAGACTTTAATTTGTATTCACGTTCTTTTTTTTTTTTTAGCTTCTGACAGAACTCCACTCATAATGAAATGTTCGAAAGTTATTCTATTTCTTTTTTCTTCTCTCTGTGAATTATGAGAATTATTTATATATTCAATCTTAATATTATAGCTTCATTGACTAATAGGAAAAAAATCCACAGGATATGAATCATTCTGAGAAAGAATTAAAAACTTTCCATCTGTTTAAGATTTAAAAAAAAAGATGAAAATATTTCTAATGACACAAAATCCACATAGCTTGGGGCTTAGCCCTTACTGTGTGGCACATTAGATCTACTACTGGTCGATACTGCTGGTCCCCTTGCCTGTAATGCAATAAAGTCTATTGCTGTAATGATGAGTTAATAAAATAGAGAAGCGGTAATGAGGCCATAAGAAATGTAAGTTTAATTATTAATTTAAAAAGGTAAAGAAAAAGTCATGGGAGTTGCCAGTCCACTATGTCCCCCTTTCCAAAGGCTGGTCTGAGACACATGAAACCTGGAAGCACTTTAGCACCCAGCCTTTAGCCTCCAGTCATGTTATAATGAAACTCCCGACATTACAAATACGTTCATTGGACAGGTGTTCTTGCTCATAAAATAATGACTCATTACAAATTGCAGATAAGCTGTAAAAACCATAAAAAATGTCCGCTGACATTTATTGCTTGCCAGTAGCTGGAGGATGTTGGTACATATTGATAATGGGTCTGCTTTGTGACATTTGGAAAATTTACTCATAATTCATTCACAGAATCTAAAAACCTAGGGAAAGAGGCAAAGGTGGAGTGCCCCCTGAGGGCAGACACACAGGAAGCCCGAGGCCTGTAAGTGCATCTTAAAGCCCTACACTTTTCCAGGGGCAAGGAAGGAAACCAAGGCTTATAGAAAGGGGACAAAGAATGCACACCTGGGAATTATTTTCTGGCCTGGTACGATGGTGATTGGTCCCACTTCCTTTGCAACATAGCTAAACCCAATAGATTGGTCCTTTTGGGGACACCGGCCTCCAGCCCCCAACCCCATCCATAGCCATTACTTCACCCAACTTTTCATAATATTTTAAACTATTCAAACCATTTGCTTATGACCATATACTGGACCCTTAATATATGCTATTTTATATATTTTATATAAACTGTCTTATATACTTTAGATTTGGATGCGTAGACTTAGATATGCTTAGTATCCTGATTCTTATTAGATGGGTAAGGGTAACTTGCTGTATCGGACAATGAGCCCGGCCAAGCAATGATGAGAAGGACTTGGATCGTCGTCGTGCATGATCTTCTGTAATCTCAAACTGCTTTTTAACAGCAAACCCATTGTTTTCACATCAATAAAAAATATTCATCCAGGAGCAGCTGGGTAGCTCAGTGGATTGAGAGTCAGGCCCAGAGACAGGAGGTCCTGGGTTCCAATCTGACCTCAGACACTTCCCAGCTGTGTGACCCTGGGCAAGTCACTTAACTCCCATTGCCTAGCTCTTACCACTCTTCAGTTTTGGAACCAATACACAGTATTGATTCTAAGATGGAAGGTGAGGGATTAAAAATTAAAATTTAAAAAATGGGTCAAGGGCTAGGACAAGGTACAGGCAAAGGCTGGGAAGTAGAGATGTGTTCAGTAGAAGGAGAGAGGAGTTGGTAAGTTGGAACCAATGATGGATGACAAGAGGAGCAGACAGACCAATTATCAATAAATCTGTCTAGTCAAGATGGAAAACACCAAGAGAGTACAATGATAGAAATTTGGGCAATACTGTAAGCAATAATGTACAACACTCTCAAGAGTAGTAAGCTGTCCTGATGATTTGTTTGCACTTAGAACTACCTTTTAATGGGAAGGGGAGGGGCTCAAGCTACTTTAGGCAGGCTCATGCTAAGATGTGCCAAATGAGCCACTCCCAAAGGAGATTATCATGGAGGAGCTTCAGGGTGGTGAACATGTATGACAAGCAGACAGTCATTGGTAAACCACGAGAATAAGTAACCAAAATGACCAACAATGATGGTCAACCAAGAATTTATCTCACTTCCCACAAGGGAAGAAATAGCAAAGGAAGTTTCATAGAGGGGCTTCAGAGAGTTTCCTGTTTACGTGTATACTAGGGCAAAGTCAAAGTCATGAGAACACATAATGGATGTAAGTCTCCCTGTGGAAGAAGAGACTAAAATGTTCCCAAAACATCCTTTTAATTTCCAAGTCATCGGGGTAATGAATTGTTTCTTGCTAGAATGGAAGAAGCACTTCAAAGAGAAAATCAGGGAAAAAAAAGGATTCTGTGGAGACATAAGGGAGCATTTAACCTCAGTCAGGAAAGTATGGAAGAAGGACCACTGAACACATGGAGCTAAGTAACAGAAGAAGCTAGATGCTTCAAGAAGGAAGTCAATTCCTGTTCTCCCAGCAATGGAGAATGTGCAGAATCACATAGGATTATTAAGAAAGAAATCATACAAGAATGGTCAGGGGAAGAAGATTTGAGTCATAGTAATTGGTGATACCATAAAAAGGGATACTGCTATCCCCATCTACTGACTTGACACAGACAAAAGAAAGGTTTGCCCGCTTCCCAGGACATGCTTCTGCAGCATGAGGAAAAGCATCTTGAGGACTTCTGATTTAGATACTGTTATGAGAAGCTCTAGGAAACACCTGTTAACAAGAAGAAGTGGCCAAAAAGAAATTCCCAGACCTCCACAGAGAAGAATGATTGAGCTTCACCATCATGTAAAAGACAACACAAGGATAGGGGGCCTGAAACAAAGACTACTCCATGCTAGAGGTCACCTGGGGGAAACTGAGCAAGGAAACAAGGCGAAGTCACAGACATATCAGGACATCAGCCCAAAATGCAAGAGAACTTTTGGTGGGACACTGCAAGAACTAAGGACAACCCAAAGCCTTGACATTTGGGTTGGTGAACGCACAGGGAAATGATGGGACTAGTATAGCTGGGTGTCTCAGGATGACCTAAGAGACCAGACTAAAACCACCACTTTTGGTCAGCTGCTCTATGGCTGAAGCCTGAAAGTGGGAACATCTAATACCAGGTATTCTTAGTGAGAAGATAGAGAGCTATGAATTACATGATAATACAACTAAATGGATTTAAAACTGTTTGGAGAGCCAGACCCTAAAGTAGGTGGTTTAAAAAACCTGATTATTATTGATCTTTCTTTTTTTATGTCTCCCTTAGGTTTTTCCACATAACATGCCTCTTCCTTCCTCACTCATAAAAGAATTTGTTGGATAAAAAGAAAGAAATTTAGAAACAAAATATTGATAGTCAGTGGTCCACCATTGTGGACCTCTGCAGAAAAGTTGGGAAAGGAGTGTCTTCTTTTATTTCTTTTTGGAGTCCAAGACTTTTTATAATTCTAAAACATTTATTCTGGATTCTTTTGTGGTTGTTATGCTTTCTGTTTACATTGTTTTAATCATTGTATTGATTATTTTCCTATTTCTTCTTCCATCACTTTGCATCAATTCATGTAACTTTCCCCATCACATTTATCATTTTTTACAACACTAATATTCCATGACATACATGTACCACAATTTGGTAGCCATTACACAATCCACGGGCATCTACTCTGTTTACAATTCATTGTAACCACAAAGGGTACTATGATAAATATTGTGGTTTATATGGAACATTTCTTTTTGTCAATGACCTTCTTGGGGTATATGCCTAGCAGTGGAATCCTGGGATCAAAGTAACGAATGACAATCAATTTATTCATATAATTTCAACTTGTTTTCTAGAATGATCACACCAATCACTACAAAGTCTTTCCTACACAAATTTTCTCTCTTTTATCATTGACGAGTTGTTGTATGTGAGGTTGTTCCTATCTCTGTTTTTTCATCAGTGCTTTGGAATATTCTTCCATGTGGTTGTTAACAGTTCACAGTTCTTCAAAGAAGAGCTGCTAATGTTTCAATATCAACTAGACAAGTCTCCAATGGAGTAACTCAGGAATCTATGCTTGGTTTTATCCTGTTTAACATTTTTATCAGTGACTTGGATAAAGGGAAAAGTGGCATGGTATAAATGGTATAAATCTTCACATAACTCAGAGCTAGGAGGGGAAACTGATACACCAAATGTCAATTAGGATCCAAAAAAACTCAACCTAATAGGCACATTGGAATGACCAATATACAATGAAAAACCATGTAAATATTTTCTTATACTTGAGTAAAAAAAGTTCAGTGTTGGGGGCAGCTGGGTAGCTCAGTGGATTGAGAGCCAGGCCTAGAAACGGGAGGTCCTAGGTTCAAATCCGGCCTCAGCCACTTCCCAGCTGTGTGACCCTGGGCAAGTCACTTGACCCCCATTGCCTACCCTTATACCACTCTTCCACCTATAAGTCAATACACAGAAGTTAAGGGTTTAAAAAAAAAAGTTCAGTGTCATCATTGTAAATTGGGGGAGGCATGTTTTGGAAGCATATATTCTGATGAAGATCTAAGGATTTTAGAGGACTCCAAGCTCAATATGAGTCAGTAGCATGATATCTCAGTGCAAGAAAGCTAGGGTAATTATGGTCTACATCAAGAGAGACATAGTTTTTAGGAACAAGGAAGTAACAGTCCAAATGTACTCTGCCCTTATCAGATCTCAGCTGCTTTTCACTTCTGGGCACCAAATTTTAGGGACATTAGTAATCTGGAGAGTGTCAGTGCCCAAGTGGACAGTTGGGATAGTGAAGGTTTTGAGTGCATGGCAAATGAGGATTAATGAAAGGAACAGGGCATATTTATGCCTGGAGAAGACAGAATCAGAGGGAAAAGTGTAATAACTATTTCTAAGGATTTTTTTTTAACCCTTAACTTCTGTGTTTTGGCTCCTTGGTGGAAGAGTGGACAATGGAGGTCAAGTGACTTGCCCAGGGAAGTGTATGAGGTCAGATTTGAACCTAGGACCTCCAGTCTTTAGGCCTGGCTCCCAATCGACTGAGCTACCCAGCTGCCCCTATTTCTAAGGATTTGAAGGGCTGCCATTGAAGAGTGGTGAGACACTATCTGGATCTTGTGGGTAGAACTAGGAGTAAGGGGCAGAGAGATAAATGGATAGAGAAGAGATTAGAGAGTATCTCATTTGAGTAGTATTTGAAGAATGCAGGGATGTTTATTCTGAAAAAGAATACTAGGGGGACTGGTTATGATAGCTTTGTTAGTGGTAATGGCTTCCTTTTCAACATGCCTGAAGTATTTAAGGAGCGTGTGTGTGTGTGTGTGTGTGTAGAGAAGTGGATTCAAATTCTTTTGCTTGTCCTAGAAAGCAAAACAGGAAGTTCAAGGTGGAAGTTATAGAGAGGCACACATCAGTTCAATATAAAGATAAACTTCCAGACAATTCCAGATGTACTAATGCAGCTTGGGCTGCCTGTAGAGAAAATTGGTTCTTTTCCACTGGAAGAAACACAATGGGGTACATGATCCCTTGTTAATGATGAAACATAGGACATGCCTGTGCTTATAAAGGCTGAACTGGATGGCTTCTGTCTTTACTAAGAACTCTGTATTTATTTGATCATACCAGATTCTTCAGGGCTTTGGTTCCTTCACCGGTCTCTTGGACTCAAAGTTCTGACTCCATTAGTCACACATTGAGCCAAAGGTTCCCACAGTATTATTCTCTGTGGCACTGGCATCTGCAATACTGCATGTGCTAGGATCTCAATGCATTTTTCTACTAATGAGTTGATTCTCAACAATTTCATGAGGAACTACTAGAACACTGAGGACACCAAAGCCCATACAGCTGCATGATTGAGCCAAGATTCTGGTGACTTAGGAGCTGTGTTGTCAGGCCAATGAACCTGATTTTTTGACTTTCAGCCTAAGCCTTTATCCACGACATCCAGTTGCCTTCTTATGCAAAGTAGGACATGAAGAATTGGAATTCAGAAATGCTTTTATGCTATATGAAAAGTAATGGAGTCAGAAGATGTAGGTTTGAGCCCTTCCTTTACAGAGTAACTTTGGGAGAGATAATTAGTTTTTCTAAAGCCAAGGTTCTACATCAATCAGGAAGCATTTACTAACTGCCTACTATAGACTAGACACTGTGCTAAAGTCTGGAGATGAATACAGAAACAATGAAATAATCCTAAGAAGCAAGCAATTTACAATCTAAAGGAGAAAATGAGGATATATAGACTAAATAGAAAGACAATGAATAGAAAGTTTTAAGTACAAGGTGGCTCTTCTTTAGGGGAAACAGGAAAGAGATTCCTAGAGAAAGTCATGCCTGAGGGGCCATAATGAAAGAAAAGAAGGATTATGGGAAATGATCATGCATGACCAGCATGGGGGCCAGCCACTACAAAGGCATGAAAAGAGGAGATGGAAAGTTGGAGAAAAGAAAGGAAGGAGTCAGTTCACATTCAGATCTGACACTCTACGTTTTATTCACTCTGCCAATTCTGACTTTAAAAGTTCTAAATTCTCCAGAAGTTCTACTATTCTATGTGCTTAGTACAATTCTGTGTTCTCAGAACCCTTGTAAATCGGACTTTCCATGTACTAAATTTTCATTCATTTCAGACATTCTATATTCTTAGTACCCTTCTGTATTCTATGAACACATCTAATTATGATTTTCAATTGCCTCAATTTTCTTCTACTTCCACAATTCTGTGTTCTCAGCAGCATTCAAAAATTTTAGAAAATTTTCAGGCCTGACTTCCAATGCTTTAAAATTTCTTCTACTTCTTAGTTGCTATGGGCTTACAACCACTGCTAGTTTGAATTTCAATTTGTAATTTTTTTATTTCTGATATTCCTATATCTAAGAACATGTCTATGTTCTTAAAACAGTTCCATTTCTGATTTTCAATGTTCTAAGATTTTTTTTCTAGTTCTGACATTCTACATTCTCAGCATCCTGCTAATCCTTACTTTCTATATTCCCCTTTTCCTTCCATTTCAGACATCTTATGGTCCTAGAACCATTCTATGTGCTTAGATCCATTCTTAGAACCTTGTTTAGAAGGGTTCAATTTCAGAGATTTTATGTTATAAATTTTCTTCAATTTTAGAAGTTCTATATTCTTAGTACCTTTCTGTATTCTTTGAACCCTTTTAATTCTGAATATCAATACCCTAAATTTTGTTCTAGTTCCACCATTCTGTGTTCTCAGCTGCAATTCATGATTTTAGAAAATTTCCAGGCCTGATTTCCAATGCTTTAAAATTTCTTCTACTTCTGAGTTGCTATGTGGTTACAACCATTGCTAGTTTGAATTTCAATCACTAATTTGTTTTTATTTTTGATATTATTGGATCTTAGAATATTTTTACATCCCTATGACACTTCCTTTTCAGATGTTCAATGTTCTTAATTTTTTTTCTAGTTATGACATTCTACATTCTGAGCATCCTTCTAATCCTTACATTGAATGTTCCACATTTCCTTCCATTTCAGACATCTTATGGTCTTAGAACCATTCTATGTGCTTAGATCCATTCATAGAACCTTTTTAGAAGGGTTCCATTTCAGAGATTCTATGTTCTAAATTTTCTTCCATTTTAGATGTTCTATATTCTATGTACCATTCTGTAGTCTTTGAACCCTCTTAATTCTGATTTTCAGAGGCCTAAATTTACTTCTAGTTCCACCATTGTGTGTTGTCAACTGCATTTTATGATTTTAGAAAATTTCCAGGCCTGACTTCCAATGCTTTAAAATTTCTTCTACTTCTGAGTTTTTATGGGCTTACAACCATTGCTAGTTTGAATTTCAATTTTCAATTTCCTTTTATTTCTAATATTCCTACATCTAAGTACATGTCTATGTTCTTAAAACACTTCCATTTCTGATGTTCAATGTTGTAAGTTTTTTTTTTCTAGTTCTGACATTCTACATTCTCTGCATCCTGCTAATCCTTACATTCAATATTCCCTTTTTCCTTCCATTTCAGACATCTTATGGTCCTGGAACCATTCTTCCTTCTTAGATCCATTCTTAGAACCTTGTTCATAAGGGTTCCATTTCAGAGATTCTGTGTTCTAAATTTTCTTCCATT
>NC_058136.1:44594477-44615675 GCF_016433145.1 Gracilinanus agilis
ATCACCCTAGACAATATAAAATACTTGGGAATCTATTTACCAAAACAAACACAGCAATTATACGAAAACAACTACAAAACACTTTCCAAACAAATGAAACTGGATCTCAACAATTGGAAAGCCATTAATTGTTCATGGGTAGGACGAGCTAACATAATAAAAATGAACATTCTACTCAAATTAATTTACCTATTTAGCGCCATACCTATCAAATTACCAAAAAACGTCTTTACTGAATTAAGAAAAACTATAACAAATTTCATTTGGAATAACAAAAGATCAAGAATATCAAGGGAAATAATGAAAAAAAATGTGAAGGAAGGGGGCCTAGCAGTACCAGATATTAAACTATACTATAAAGCAGCAGTAATCAAAACAATATGGTACTGGCTAAGAGACAGAAGGGAGGATCAGTGGAATAGACTTGGGGTAAGTGAAGTCAGCAAGACAGTATATGATAAACCCAAAGAGCCCAATTTTTGGGACAAAAATCCACTCTTTGACAAAAGCTGTTGGGAAATTTGGAAAACAATATGGGAGAGATTAGGTTTAGATCAACATCTCACACCCTACACCAAGGCAAATTCAGAATGGGTGAATGACTTGAATATAAAGAGGGAAACTATAAATAAGTTAAGTGAAGACAGAATAGTATACTTGTCAGATCTCTGGGAAAGGAAAGATTTTAAAACCAAGCAAGAGTTAGAGAAAATTACAAAATGTAAAATAAATGATTTTGATAGTATAAAACTAAAAACTTTTGTACAAACCAAAACAATGTAGCCAAGATCAGAAAGGAAACAACAAATTGGGAAAAAAATCGTTATAACAAAAAACTCTGACAAGGGTCTAATTACTCAAATATACAAGGAGTTAAATCAATTGCATAAAAAATCAAGCCATTCCCCAATTGATAAATGGGCAAGAGACATGAATAGGCAATTCTCAGGTAAAGAAATCAAAAGTATCAATAAGCACATGAGAAAGTGTTCTAAATCTCTAATAATTAGAGAAATGCAAATCAAAACAACTCTGAGGTACCACCTCACACTTAGCAGAATGGCTAAAATGAAAGAAGGGGAGAGTAATGAATGTTGGAGGGGATGTGGCAAAATTGGGACATTAATGCATTGCTGGTGGAGCTGTGAACTGATCCAATGATTCTGGATGGCAATTTGGAACTATGCTCAAAGGGCTATAAAAGAATGCCTGCCCTTTGATCCAGCAATACCATTGTTGGGATTGTACCCCAAAGAGATTATAGATAAACAGACTTGAACAGAAATATTTATAGCTGTGTTTTTTGTGGTGGCAAATACCTGGAAAATGAGGGCGTGCCCTTCAATCGGGGAATGGCTGAACAAATTGTGGTATATGTTGGTGATGGAATACTACTGTGCTAAAAGGTATAATAAACTGGAGGAATTCCATGTGAATTGGAAAGACCTCCAGGAACTGATGCAGAGTGAAAGGAGCAGAGCCAGAAGAGCATTGTACACAGAGACTGATATACAGTCGTAAAATAGAATGTAATGGACTTCTGTACTAGCAGCAATGCAATGACCCAGGACAATTCTGAGGGATTTATGGAAAAGAACGCTACATTCAGAGGATGAACAGCAGGAGAGGAAACACAGAAGAAAATCAACTGCTTGAATACATGGGTTGATGAGGACATGATTGGGGATGTAGACTCGAAACTCCCACACCAATGCAACTATCAACAATTTGGAAAAAGGTCTTGATTAATGACACATGTTAAAACCAGTGGAAATACATATTGGCCAGGGGAGGGGGGAGGTCGGGGGGATGAAGGGGAAAGTTAGAACATAAATCATGTAACCATGTTAACTTTTCTAAAATATAAATATTAATAAATGTTTAAAATTAAAAAAAGAAAGAGACCTATTGTAATTTTGTTTTTTCTTATTTATAATTTTTCCATATAAAATTTAGTACAGAATGTTTATAATTTTCATTCAATAGTAATTTGGGTTTTTGTGCTATTTTTCCGATGCCTTTAATTGGCAGTGATTCATATGCCTCATACCTCAGCTATGTTTTCCCTGTGTGATTTCCTTCTTTCTTTCTATATACTGTGGTAAAATCGAATGTAAAGGTTTTCTCTACTAGCAACAATGCAATGATCCAGGACAACTATGAGAGACCTATGAAAAAGAACCCTATTTCACATTCAGAGGAAGGACTGTGGGAGTAGAAACACAAAATAAAACAACTGCCTGATCACATGGGTGGATGGGGATATAATTAGGGATATTGACTCAAAATGGGCACCCTAGCACAAATATCAATAATATTGAAATAGGTCTTGATTAATGACATGTTAAACCCAGTGGAATTGTGAGTTTCCTATAGAAGGTAGTGCGGGGAGAGCAGGGATAGAACATAACTCCTATAACCATGGAAAAATGTTCTGAATTAATTAAATTTAAATTTTTAAATTTTTAAAATGGCTCTAAACCCTGGGAAATTACATCTCCCAGGACTCTCTACCTTACCTTCCTCAGACACATCCTACTTCCCTTGTGGGAGATATCTGAAAAAGTATCAAAGAAGGGAGGAAGCATAAGTTTGGATTCCTTTTTCTCCTGAGTGCCTTTTGCCTTCGAGAGCTGTGGTCCCAGCTAGCTGCTGGAGATCTGGCTTTCCCCAAACTTTCTTTTCCTAAACCCTGAAATGAACCGAGTTAAATATCCCTGGGGTCTAGCCTGATTATGTTCTGCTCAGAAGTTTACCTCTAAAGGGCTCGGATTAATTTCTCTACCAGGGCTCAGAGCATCCCTGGCTTCCTTCCCTTCCTTTACACATCATCCTCCTTTTTTCACCACAACACCATCCAGGTACCCGAACCTTCTCATCCCATTTTTCTCCTTTCTTTTGTGTTTAACTCCTAGAGAAGACTACTGGCAATAGGTGTTGTCTTCAATTCTATTCTTCTCCTCGTAAGATTTTAGTCTTCCGTTGACCACATGATTCAATGAAAAATTCTCTTTCTAAAGTTACTATCCATATTTTAATTCACATCAAATGGCCTTTTCTCAGTCTTTGTCCTTCTTGACCTCTCATCCCTTTGACATTTTCAATCATCCTCTTCTATTTGATACTCCCTTCTGTCTCAATTTTCACGACACTTCTTTCTCCTAGTTCTCCTCCTACTTATTTGTCCATGTCTTCTCAAAGCATTCTTTGTAAGATCTTCATTGAGGTCAGGCTTACTAACCATGGGTGTCCCATAGGACTCTGTTTTGAACCTTCTACACCTTTCTTTTATGATATTTCCTCTGGTGATCGCATCTACTCCCATGGATTCAATTAACATCTCTTTGTTGAGGATCCTCAACTCTACTTATACTTACATAACCTCTCCAGTGACCTCTAGTATCAAACTTTCAAGTGTCTTTTGGACATCTCAAAATGAATATCCTGGAGATAGCTAGGTGGTGCACTGAAGAGAGCACTGGGCCTGAAGTCATGTTAGTTTGGAGTCCAAATGTCGTCTCATATAATTGCTTTGTCACCCCAAGCAGATCAATTAACCCCCTGTCTACCTCATTTTCTTCATCTATCATCAGGATATAAATAGTATCTACCTAAAGAAATCAAAAGTATCATCACATGAATAAGTGTGCTAAATCACTCCTGATTAGGGAAACCCTAATTGAACATCTCTAAAGTACCACCTCACACCTCTCAGATTTGCCAATATGAAAGAAAACAAAAATGACAAATGTTTCAGGGGATGTGGGAAAATTGAGACACTGATGCTCTGTTGCTGGAATTGTGACCTAGTCGAAGCATTATGGAGAACAATTTGAAACTATGTCCAAAAGGCTCTAAAACTGTGCATCTCCTTTGATGTAGCAATACCACTAATAGGTCTCTGTCTCAAAGAGATTTTTTTAAAACAGGAAAGACATATTTGTACAAAAATATTCATCACAGTATTTTTTGTGGTAAGAAAGAATTGGAAATTGTGAGGGATGCCCATCAATTAGGGAAAACCAAAGATGATATGGTTCATGATTATGATGAAATACATTTGTGCTATAAGAAATTGGGTAGGATGATGTGAGAAAAATCTGAACAGACTTACATGAACTGATACAAGGTGAATTGAGCTGAATCAGAAGAAAATCGGACATAGTGACAGCAATATTTTGTGATGAACTATGAATATCCTAGTTTTTCTTAGCAATGCAGTGATCCGGGAGAATATCAGAGACTCATAATGAAAAATTCTATCTTCCTTCTGAGAAAGAAGTGGTGGAGTCTGAATGCAGATTGAATTATATTTTATTTCACTTTTTTTTTATTTCAGATCTCGACCAAGAAATGATCAATATGAAAACATATTTTATAGGACTGCATATGTAAAATCTGTATCAGATTTTTTTGCCATCTCAGGGAGGGGAATGGTGGAAGCAGAGAGAAAATGTGGAACTCATAATTTTTTTAAATTAATGTTAAAAATTATTTTATGTGTGTTTTGGGAAAAATATTTTTAAAAATACTGTCTACCTGACAGTTGTTATGCAGATCAAATATGTTGATGATTATAAAATACCTAGACTAATGCCTGACACAACTGTAGGTGCTTAACAAATATTTGTTTTCTTTCCACATAGACATTTTACACTCAACGTGTACAAACTTGCTCTCAATTTCCCTGGTAAATCTTCCCCTCTTCCTACCTACCTTCTTACTCTCTAGAGTACTAACATCCATCAAATAGAGAAACCTAGGTTTCAACCTTGATCCCTCACTTCTTTTCACATACTCCTGGATCCAAGCTGATCACACACACACACACACACACACACACACACACACACACACACTCAGTCCCTGGGGTTCAAAATGCTAATAAACTGTCTCCTCTTTCAAGTCTTCTTAAACCTGAAAGCCATTGCCCTACTCCCCATCTCCCAGAACTGGCTGCATTGCTGTTTGTGAACAAGAAATTCCATCTCTGTTCCCTGTTCTCTGGTTCCCTGTTCTCTGGTTGTCCTCCATTCCTCTGATTCTATCCTTTATCATCTCTACCTCCAGGCTTCCCTTGATTCCTTCAAGTAGAACCTAAAAACACTAATTATACTTTACATAGGATATATTTTCCTTTTCCCTTGATTCTAATGGCCTCCCATTGTAGATGATTATATCTAATTCATTCTTTACATTCTTTGATGACACAGAGTTGTTTTGCTGTGTTTCCACAATGAAGTGGTGAGATCTAAGACATGGACTGTCTTTCCTTTCTTTTTATCCTCAGGTATTAATACAGCAATTAGCACATTAGGTGATCCTACTTGCATGCATCCTGATTGAATAGAAGTAGAAGAGTCATATTTGAATCCCATCTGCTTAATACATTGATTAAAATACAATGATTATGGGGGCAGCTGGGTGGCTCAGTGGATTGAGAGCCAGGACAGGAGGTCGTAGGTTCAAATCTGGCCTCAGACTCTTCCCAGCTGTGTGACTCTGGACAAGTCCCTTAACCCCCATTGCCTAGCCCCTATCACTCTTCTGCCTTGGAGACAATACACAGTATTGACTCCAAGATGGAAGGTAAGGGTTTAAAAATACGATTAAAGCAAAAACCTTAATTTGTTTATTTATAACCTATAAGATTATGTATTTTTAAAATTAATTTTAATTACTTAATAATATTTTCCATGGTTACATGATTCATGTACTTTCCCTCCAATCCTCCCACCCCACTCCCATAGCCAAACAGCAATTCCACTGGTTTTACATGTGTCATTGATCAAGACCTATTTCCATATTATTACTATTTGAATATTTGCACTAAGGTGATCATTTAGCGTCTACATCCCCAATTATATCCCCATCGATCCATGTGATCAAGCAGCTGTTTTTCTTCTGTGTTTCTACTCCCACAGTTCTTCTTCTGAATGTTGATAGCATTCTTTCTCATAAGTCCCTCAGAATTGTCCTGGATTATTGCATTGCTTCTAGTAGAGAAGTTTATTATATTCAATTGTGCCACATTGTATCCATCTCTGTGTATAATGTTCTCCAGGTTCTGCTCCTTTCACTCAGCATCGATTCCTAGAGGTCATTCCAGTTCACATGGAATTCCTCCAGTTCATTATTCCTTTGAGCCCAATAGTATTCCATCATCAATAGATACCACAATTTGTTCAGCCATTCCCCAATCAAATGGCAATGCCTTGTTTTCCAATTTTTTTTGCCAGCACAAAGAGGGAGATTACAAATATGTTTGTAAAAGTATTTTTACTTATTATGTCTTTGGGGTACAAACCCAGCAGTGGTATGGCTGGATCAAAGGACAGGAAGTCATTTAAAGCCCTTTGGACATATTTCCAAACTGCCTTCCTGTGTTATTGGAAATTTTGAGGCACTTGAACTACATTTCCCAAGAGCCCACTGGCTTCCTGTTGTTACACAATGATGCAGACAGTAGGATAAAACTGAGGGACTGGCATTCTTCTTCCTCTTTGCTTCCTATCCACCATGGTGGCGGCAGGGAAAGGTGGCCTGTTTAAACAGCCTAAGCTAGCATGGCACGTGGCTTTATTTTCTAGAGACTACTAATAAATCTTACAAAACCCATAATATTTTTAAAGTTAACCTTATATGTTAATTTTATTTTTTACATTAATGGTGACCAGAAGTTGGAAAAAAGAGCTCTCAATCTTTTAAGATAGCATAAATAAATTTAGCAAAACCATGCTGCTGCTGATAGCTCCAGCTGCCTATTCCTGTTGCTTCTGTTCCTGATCTTCCTGATCTTCTCACCACAGGCTGCCCGCCAGCCCCTCCCTGGAACTGGATCTCCTATTACTGCTGCTGTTTCCAATCCAAAATGGTGCCTGGAGCTGCTGCCACTACTGATTGGAGCCATTCTCCAGAGGCTGAACAATATAAATCCTCTTTTTCATTGGTAACAGTCCTTACTAGCTGACAATAATCAACCTCCTAAAGGGGCTTTTACCTGAGTAGAGTTTCTCACTCTAACTCCCTGTCCACATGACTGAGATAGCACGTGGGCCCTAGCCTTTTACCCCAAGGGGCAAGGGGAAGAAAGGTTACTCTTCCAAACAGGAAATAGAATGGCAAACATGGCCTGAATAGCCTATTTCAAACAGATCCCAGTTGTGGGATGTTTTTTTTTCTTTCTACCATTCCTGTGTGCACTGGTCCTTGGAATTATCCTGCCTGAGATTCAGGGGGAAAATTCATCTCCCTACAAAACCTGGCCACTTGGGCCTGTCCAGTCTCTGTACCATATCCCATTTGGGGGTCATCCGCACTATGCTCAGTGCAGAATTCTCCCTCACTATGAAGAAATTGAGAGCTCCCATGAAAGGAACTTGAATGGCTTAAAAAAAAACTTTAAAATCATCTGGAGGTAAAATTAGTAAGCCTCAGATTCCACTGTTTTATGAAAGTCTCTGTATCTTATTGTACTTTGCTGATTGTTTTATAATTTAATTTTGTTGTTTCAAGTTCATATGTTAATCTGATCAATATCTTTCTGTTACACAGATTCATTTTAAGCTACTGTGTAAAATCACAGTATTAGATAAATTCTGTTACATTATTTTATTTGACATCCTCATGACTGTACTAAAGTAAATGCCATTGTAAAAATTCACTCAACTTACACAAACCTTTTTATGAGATTACATGTTCCCTTAACAATTTTTAATTCTAGTTTGACTATTGTATACAGCCTTTAGAGAATTTAATGAATTAAAAATTTAAGATGAAATGAGGGTCCACTGTTAGGTGAAGAGATGTGCAATGATACTATTTTATTTTATCCCCACTTCCCCATTTATAAAAATATAATGGATGAGAAATCTGAAGTGATTTTCACTATTTATTCCTCTCTTTCATGTGAAATGGGTGGGACATTTTGAAGACAGGTCTGTGAACTTTTATAGTCCCATACCAGAGGGAGAGAGATGCCCAAGAGGCTTAATTACACTGTATTGGGTTATAATCTCATCTGGGAGGCGTGAAGGGTTTTCTCTGAATTATAGTAGCTTTGAAATATTTTTAAAATATTTATAACTCTTCAATTTACTCTACTCCACCAGAATGACCTAAATTTTTGGTGATATTTTAGACCCAAAAAGTTTTTTATCAGCTTTGTTTTTTTCTAGGCTCTACTCCACATTTGGATGGAGACAGTAATAGATTTTGTTAAAAATATCTCAGCCAAGGTTGAATGATTTGCTATACTTGTAGAATTTGTGACAAGTATACATTTTTTAAATATCACCCAGCAAGTGGCTATATAGAAACTCATGTGAATCCTATATAAAAATGGGAATTTTTTCCTATTTTCATTAAACGCATTATTGTAATTTGGGGAAATTTTTGGTACTTTACTTGAATGTACATTATCTACTCTACTACTGTTTTGTTTTTATAAATCTGCTATTTTTGTGAAAATTATTTGCACTCTCACAGTAGTTCATGGAAAAGTTTAAAAAGGAAATGGATCTCATTTTTGGGTGAGAAACCTTTCACTGATCCTAAGTTATACATTTTTTATTTTTAAAATAGACATTCTTCTATTATTCTTTTCCCTTGTATGTACAATATGGCATTTGAGTTTCTTTTTTCTCTCATTTTTGTACTTGAACATATTATCAATATTAATCTTTTTTGATTTTGCAGTAATATAAGTTTAATATAAATATATATTTGCTATAATATTAATGCATGCCCAGAACTTTTAGACTATGGAAACCTGCCATTTGTTGATAAATGTTATGGCACTGTGATTAATGTTTGTGTCTAATTCCAGGAGAAGGGGACAAAAGAGCCACTATACAGTGCTTCTTGCACAAGGTCAAGGAGACAAACTAATCCCAATGGGATTGATGAGAACTTGCACAGTCCCTAGGAAAACAAGGTCAAAAAAGACCAATCCAATCCAGGTAGGATTGATGAATTTCTATGCCAATGCTAAAGGACTTGAACCTAGTGTTTGGGGTTCGTGATTGCAGCTGCTCTGACATATGTTAGAGGCCAGCTTTCCCTGAGCCACATCCTAGTCAAGTACCGAAGATTGGCTATCATCCGGGCTCGCCCTATCCCTGAGAGTGAAGGCAAATCAGACCAGGAAGTGACACTTCCCTTTTTCACACAAAATTTAGTCCTTTTTTCTCTCTTATAATGTAGAAACTTCCTATATTCTTGGCTACTGATTGGGTAAGTAAACAGTTGCTTGAATCACTTTAATTAGGCCTTGATTCAAGGAGCTATTATGAGTTTATTTTTCCTTTGCTTACATTTTTGAACATAAGTCTTTGACATTTTCTATTTCATCCACAAGTTATTTTTCTCTTTTATTTGGAATTTTTGGTGTTTTGGGATTTCTCTTGATAATTGTCTCATGCACCCCCATAACTCAGCCATATATCTTTAGCTGATCTGGGTGTTTGTCTCTGTCCTCTTCATGAGGGAATGTGTTATTATTCTCCTCAGGAGGGTATGTATGTATTATAATTTAAATTGTAAAGTTTAAATTCTTTTGAGAGTTATTTCAGGATAAAAAAGTTGCTACCTCCCCAAATCCAGAAAGTGAACTATTTTGAGAAGACGCCATGAAGATGCCTACAGAAACCTACACTGCAACAAGAAGATCCAGAATGAAATTTGGGATGTAGGTGATTGAACTGTGGGGGATTGAATGAATTTGTTTTGAATGTACACTATTGTGCTGAAGAGGACTGCCCCCAATTGGCTTTTTGTCAATGTGCCCAGAAATCATTGGACCACTGATTTTGTCCTCTTTTCTTTTTATCCCCAAATTACTGTATTTTAAAAGTCGGTTATGTTTACAAGAGCTTTGGGGGAGACCATTCTCCATTGACTCTCAGTGGGAAATGTGTTATTAGAAATTTTGGGGTCCCTGAACTACATGTCCCATGAGCCCACAGGCTTCCTGTACTTATGCAATTATGTAGACAGGAGAATAAAATTGAGGGGCTGGCGTACTTTTTCCTCTTTGCTTCCTATCCACCATGGTGACAACAGGGAATGGCAGGCTGCTTAAACAGCCTAAGCTAGCACAGCTCGTGGCTTTATTTTCTAGAGACTACTAGTAAATCTTACAAAAACTATAATCTTTTTAAAGTTAATGTCCAAATTTTACCACATCCCCTCCAATATTTATTACCCCTTGCTGTCATGTTAATCAATCTGTTAAATGTAAGGTGGCACCTCAGAGTTGTTTTGGTTTACATTTCTCTAATTATAAGAAATTTAGAACACATTTTCAAGTGCTTATTGATAGTTTTTTCAATTCTTTTTTTTTATTTTTTAGAACATTATTCCATGGCTACATGATTCATGTTCTTTCTCTCCCTCCAAGCACTCTTCTGAACCCATAGCCAACGTTCATTTCCACTGGGTTTTATATGTGTCATTGATCAAGCCTTATTTCCATATTATTGATAGTTTCACTGGGGTGGTCATTTAGAGCCTATATCCCAAATCATATCCCCATCATCTCATGTGTTCAAGCAGTTGTTTTTCTTCTGTGTTTCTACTCCCAGTTATTGATAGTTTTGATTTCTTTATCTGAAAATTGCCAATTCATGTCCCTTGCCCATTGAGGAATGGCTTGATTTTTTGTACAATTGGTTTAGTTCCTTATACATGTGAGAAATTAGACCTTTGTCAGAGGTTTTTGTTCTAAAGATTTTTCCCAACTTGTTGCTTCCCTTCTAATTTTGGAGGCATTGGTTTTGCTTCACATTTCTGAATATTCTCTGTCTCTTGCTTCGTCTTAAAAACTTTCCTTTCCCATAGATCTGACAGGTATACTATTCTATGTTCACCTAATTTACTTATAGTTTCCTTCTTTATATTTAAGTCATTCACCCATTCTGAGGTTACCTTGGTATAGGGTATGAGATGATGATCAAACCTAATCTCTCCTATACTCTTTTCCAATTTTCCCAGCAGTTTTTGTCAAATAGTTGAGTTTAGTCCCAAAAGCTGTGGAAAGATTAGTGATTCATGGGATTTGAGAATTTGCCATTGGAGGAGACCTGCTTATTCCCTGAAGTACAGAGACCATCTGCCTGAGATCCATCTGTAAGAAATCCATTGGTGAATATAAGACCCAGAGTTTGATCACTTAGGACACTGGGTATCCTTAAGAAACACCCCAGGCTTTAGTTAAGGTCCCAAATACATCTGTGAGTCCTTCCTATTTATCCGTTTTGTAATACACATTAATTACTTTAGTTTATAGTCAAATAGCTGAGATTTGGGGGTTTTAGTTAGAGATAAGGAGTTTAGAGTAACTTGAGCGAATTCTCAAGGAGAAGAACTAATTTACCATGAGGCAAAAGTAGGTGGGTAGAGATAAGATATATAAATTCAGGAAATTACCTATCATTTTCCCCTTTATTCCTATTATAAAATCAAATTTTGTTTTTAAAGCAAAGGGTTTTTTTTTTATTGGTCTATATTAGTGATGAGCAAACTATGGCCCGCGGACCAGATGAGGCCCCCTGAAATCTTCTATCTGGCCCTCGAGACATTATTCCTCATCTGACAAATACAATGAGTAGGATACAATAGAATGAAACTTTGAAAGAGTTGCCTTAGAAACAGACTGACAGATGACCATTTCCTTTCATTTGGCCCCCTCTTTAAAAAGTTTGCCCATTACTGGCCTAGACAGTTCCCTAGCAGGGTGGTTATCATCTCCCACCCATCTGGGATGCATTTTTATTTGAAACTGGGATCTTTGGGTTTATCATACACCGTCTTGCTTAGGTCATTTACTCCAAGTCTATTCCACTAATCCTCCCTTCTGTCTCTTAGCCAATACCATATTGTTTAGATGACCACTGCTTTATAGTACAGTTTAAGATCTGGTACTGCTAGGCCCCCAACCTTCAAATTTTTTTTCATTATTTCTATTGATATTATTGGTTTTTGTTATTTCAATTGAACTTTGTCATAGTTTTTTTCTAATTCAGTAAAAAAGTTTCTTGGTAGTTTGATAGGTATGGCACTAAATAAGTAAATTAATTTGGGTAGAATGTTCATTTTTATTATGTTAGCTCGTCCTACCCATGAGCAATATTTTCTGATTTTTAAGATTTAGTTTTTCCAATTGTTAAGATCTAGTTTTTCCAATGGTTAAGATCTAGTTTTAATTGTATGGAAAATGCTTTGCAGTTGTGTTCATATAATTCCTGTATTTGTCTTGGCAAATAGATTCCCAAATATTTTATATTGTCAAGGGCAGTGATGGGCAAACTATGGCCTGGATTTGGCCTGCAGGGAATAGTTTGCCCATCACTGGTCTAGGGTGATTTTAAATGGAATTTATCTTTCTAACTCCTAATGCTGAGTTGTGTTGGAAATATATAGAAATGCTGATGTATGTGGGTTTATTTTGTATACTGCAACTTTGCTAATGTCATTGATTATTTCCACTAGCTTTTTCATGGGTTCTCTAGGATTCTTTAAGCAGACCATCATATCTGAAAAGTGTAATAGCTTAGTCTCCTCCTTGCCCATTTTAAAACCTTCAATTTCTTTTTCTTCTCTGATTTGGACTGCTAGTGTTTCTAGTACAATGTTAAATATTAGAGGTGATAATGGGCATCCTTGTTCCAATCTTGAACTTATTGGAAGACTTCTAACTTGGCCCCATTGCAGATGATACTTGCTGATGATTTTAAATATATACTGTTTCTTATTTTTAGGAAAGGCCCTTCTATTCCTATACTTTCTAGTGTTTTCTATAGGAATGAGTGTTGTATTTTGTCAAAGACTTTTTCTGCATCTATTGAGATAATCATGGGCTTTCTGTTGGTTTGGTTATTGATATGGTCAATTATTTGGATGGTATTTCTAATATTAAACCATCCTTGCATTCCTGGTATAAATCCCACCTGAGCATAGTGAAAAATCCTTGTGATCATTTCCTGGAGTCTTTTTGCTAGTGTTTTATTTAAATATTTTTGCATCTACATTCATTAAGGAGATTAGTCTGCAGTTTTTATTCTCATTTTTTAGTCTGCCTGACTTTGGAATCAGTACCATATTTGTGTCATAAAAGGAATTTGGGGGAGGGGGCAGCTGGGTAGCTCAGTGGAGTGAGAGTCAGGCCTAGAGACAGGAGGTCCTAGGTTCAAACCCGGCCTCAGCCACTTCCCAGCTGTGTGACCCTGGGCAAGTCACTTGACCCCCATTGCCCACCCTTACCAATCTTCCACCTATGAGAGACAATACACCGAAGTACAAGGGTTTAAAAAAATGAAGAAATAAAAGGAATTTGGTAGAACTCCTTCTTTGCTTATTTTGTCAAATAGTTTGTATAGTATTGGGATGCTGTTCTGTAAATGTATAATAGAATTCACTTGTGAATCCATCTAGCCCTGGGGATTTTTTCTTAGGAAATTCCTTGATTGCTTGTTCAATTTCTTTTTCTTATATGGGATTATTTCAGTCTTCTATTTCTTCTTCTGTTAATATAGGCAATTTATATTATTGTAAATATTCATCTATATCACTTAGATTGCCATATTTATTGCTATATAATTGGGTAAAAGAGTTCTTAGTATTTACCTTAATTTCCTCTTCATTACAGGTGCAGGAAAATATAAGTAATGTGGGTACCAGGGATATTAAAATCAACTATGGGGTTTGTGGGAACACTCTCTGGGATGTAAGAGAGACTATAACTGAACACTGAAGTCTTGTACAGCTACACAACTCCCAACTGGAAAAATAACAGCCAACTGTCACTCTGGCCAGAGGCCTTGAATTAACTGACAAGGTAACAAGGTGAAATTGGGTTTTAATTGGAAACAACTAAAAGGAGGGATAGGAATGACTACTCTAAAATCTTAACACCTAATAACAAAACCCAAAGGGACAGGGAAGGACTTATTCACTACACTAATCAAAGCTATCTAACTAACAGGGCCTAAGGAGCTATACTGGAGTCTCTGGGTTTCTGCCTCAAACCTGGAACCTGCCAGGCTTGAGTACAGCTGGGGCTTTTGTGGCTTTGGGATTTCTCATTGCAATCCACTGATGATGTCTGGATGCCAGGAGCTACAGTTGTCTCAGGAACTAAGCAGTAAGGGTTTTGCTTGAAGCACTGTCCTCTTCTCTTGTTCTTTCCTTAAATGCCACACCACACAGGATCCCAGGGGAAAACAGGATGCAAGGTGTCCTTTGCTCTGAGGTCTCCCAGGCTGGCAACAGTTTTTGCCTACCACTCATGGAGTCCACACACAGAACACACATAGACTTCCTCCTCCTTCATTCCAACCTGGAATTCCCAGCTCCAGCTCCTTCCTGCTAGGTACTTCCTAATCAATACATAATCAATACCTAAAAACTAGCTATTCTAATCTTACTCATAACACAGGTGAGGTCACCCTTTTCAGATACTATTAATTCGATGTTCTTGTTTCTTTTTATTTGATTAAATAGTACTTTATCTATTTTATGTGTTTGTTTAAAGTACCAGGTTCTAGTCTTATTTATTAATTCAGTAGTTCTTTCACTTTTGATTTTATTCATTTTTCCTTTCATTTTTAGGATTTCTAATTTATTTATTGTCTGGGGATTTTAATTTGTTCTCTTTCTAGTTTTTTAATTTGTATGCCCAGTTCGTTGACTTTATTGACATGGAATCTAGAAATCCATGGAAAAAACCTCTTCCCTCTCCAATTTCTTAATATATGAACTCAGGGTTATAAATTTTCCCTTGAGTATTGCCTTGGCTGCATCTCATAGATTTGGATATGATGTCTCCTCATTGTCATTCTCTTCAATGAAATCATTAATTGTTTCTATGATTTGTTCCTTAACCAAACAGTTTTGGAGAATCAGATGATTTAATTTCCAATTAATTTTTGATTTGCCTCTCCATACATCCTTACTAATTATTATTTTTATTTTATTATGATCTGAAAAGGATGAATTTATTGTTTCTTCTTTTTTGCATTTGTTTGCAATGTTTTTATGCCCTAGTACATGGACAATCTTTGTGAATGTACCATGTGAGGGTGAAAATGTGTATTCCTTTTTGTAATTATTTATTTTTCTCCATATTTCTATTAACTCTAATTTTTCTAAGATTTCATTCACATCTCTTACCTCTTTCTTATTTATTTTTTTATTCGATTTGTCTATATCTGATAGAGGAAGTTTCAGATCTCCACTAGTATGGTTTTATTATCTATTTCCTCCTTGAGCCCTAATAGTTTCTCCTTTAAAAATTTGAATGCTATACCATTTTGTGCATACAGGTTGACTACTGCTATTTTCTTATTGTCTATACTGCCTTTTATCAATATACAGTTACCTTCTCTATCTCTTTTAATCAGGATCTAGTTTTACTTTGGCTTTGTCAGATATCATGTTTGCTAGACCTGCCTTCTTTTACTCAGTTGACACCCAATAGATTTTGCTCCAGCCTTTTACCTTTATCATGTGTGTTTCTTATAGACATCATATGGTAGAATTTTGTTTTCTAATCCACTTTGCTATTTGTTTCTGTTTTTATGGGTGAATTCATCTCATTCACATTCAGAGTTATGATTACCACCTCTGTATTCCCCATAATTTCAATTTCCTCTCCTGGGAATTACATCTTTCACTATTTCCTTCTATACCAGTGTTTTGCGTTTAATCAGTCCCCCAATCCCCACCCTTATTTTACTTTCTTTCCCATCTGCTCCTTTTTTATTCCTTCTTATTTTTCTTTAGGTTCTATTAAATTTCCTCCCCCTTCTATTTCCCTCCCTTTTTTGTATTCCCCTCCCTAATCTCCCCCTTGATTTATCTCACTCAACTTCCCTGTAGGGTAAGATAGAATTTGATACCTCATGGATATAGATGCTCTTCCCTCTCAGAATTGATTCCACTGAGAGTAAGATTTAAGTATTACATATTTGCACTCTCTTCCTCTCCTTCTTATGATAGTATTCTTCCCTTTCCCCCCTCCCAAGTGCTCTTTATGTGGTATAATTTATCTTATTTTTCTTATTTCTTTATGTTTCTCTTGGTGCCATCTTCTATCTCCTTCCATTTCTTTTTTTACATATCATCTTAAACCATTTAGTACCCCAACCTCTACCTATGATAGTGAATACAATTTATGAGAGTTATAAATATCATTTTTCCATATAGGTATATATAAAATTTGACTTTACTGAAGCCCTTAAATTTTTTTCTTCTCTCTTGTTTACCTTTTTTATGTTTCTCTTGAATTTTGTATTTTGACATTAGACTTTCCATTTAATTCTGGCCTTTTCTTACAAATATTTGGAAATCTTCTATTTTGTTAAATGCCCGTACATTTCCCTGAAAATACATAGTCAGTTTTGATGGATAGATGATCCTTGATTGTGGACCCAATTCTCTTGCCTTTCTTAAGATCATATTCCAAGACTTGGAGTCCTTTAGTGTGCAGGCGACCAGATCCTATGTAATCCTGATTGGTGCTCCTTGATATCAGAATTGCCTCTTTCTGGCTTCTTGTAATATTTTCTCCTTAGCTTGGAAGCTCTTGGATTTGGCAATTGCCTTCTTAGGGGTTGTCTTTAGAGGATTTAATGTAGAGGGTGATCTATAGATGCTTTCAATGTCTATTTTGCCCTCTCATTCAAGAATATCAGGGCAGTTTCCTTAGATCATTTCTTGTAGTATGATGTCAAAGTTTCTCTTTTTTTCTCGGTTTTCAGGTATGCCTATGATTCTCAAATTGTTTCTCCTGGACTTGTTTTTCAAGTCATTCATCTTCTCAGTGAGATATTTCATATTTCCTTCAATTTTGTCATTCCTTTGACTTTATTTTATTAATTCTTGTTGTCTTGTGAGTTCATTAGCTTCTACTTGTCCAATTCCAGTCCTTAAAGACTGGTTTTCACCTATGGTCTTTGATTTTCCTTTTTGGTATTATCTATGCTCCTTTTCATGACTTCCAACAGGTCATTTCTGGTCTTCAATTTCCTTATCATTTTATTTGATTTATGGACTCCTTATTCCAAGTGGGAGATTTTGTCTGTTAAACTGTTATTTTGCTTTTAAATTACTTGCTGTTCTTTCCCCCATTTTTCTGCCCATTGTTCCTCTATTTTTCTTACTTGTTTCTTAAACTCCAATTTGAGTTCCTGAAGAGCTTATGATCAATTTCCATTTTTTTAAAGTTTGGATGTCTTTACTTGTTTGTCCCTCTCTGCTATCTCCTCTTTAGTCTGTTGTTTTTCTCCATATAAGTTATTCAAGGTGAGAGTCTTTTTCTTATATATATTTTTTGGTAGATTATAGTTCTTCGGTGCTGGTGGCCATTACCGTGTTTTAGTTTTTTCTTCCTTTCCCAACCAGAGGTCTGAGTGAGGAGGATCAGCTCTCTGTTTATAGAGCTACAGAGTATTTTTTCCCTGAGGCTATTTTTTAGTCTCTGTGGCTTCTGCTTCAGGGAGACCCTCTATGCCCTTTCTCTGTGCCAAAACTCCACATTCTTCAGCGTCCTGGGGTTCCAAGACTCACTGCTCTCAGAGCTAAGTCTGTGGTATTCTCAGCCAGCCCCCTGAGAACCTAGAGATTGCAGTGCACTTGCTCTGTCTCTAGTTCCATAGGTGGAGTGGGGGGAGGGGTGTGAGCAGCTCATGCTTTATTAGGCGTAATTTGACATTCTTATAGCGTGGAAATGCCCAAGCCCTAGTAATGCCCAAAGAGTAATTTGACAATCTTATAGCACGGAAATGCCACAGCCTACTGGCTCTGCTCCTTTCACTCTGCATAAATTCCTGGAGGTCTTTCCAGTTCACATGGAATTCCTCCAGGTTGTTATTCCTTTTAGCACAATAGCATTCCATCACCACCATATACCACAGTTTGTTCAGCCATTCCCCAATTGAAGGGCTCATTGTCCAGTTTTTTGCCACCACAAAAAGCACGGCTATAAATATTTTCATGCAAGTCTGTTTATCTATGATCTCTTTGGGGTACAATCCCAACAATGGTATGGCTGGATCAAAGGGTAGGCATTCTTTTATAGCCCTTTGAGCATAGATCCAAATTGCCATCCATAATGGTTGGATCAGTTCACAGCTCCACCAGCAATGCATTAATGTCCCAATTTTGCCACATCCCTTCCAACATTCATTACTTTCCCCTTCTTTCATTTTAGCCAATCTGTTAGGTGTAAGGTGGTACCTCAGAGTTGTTTTGATTTGCAATTCTCTAATTATTAGAGATGTAGAACACTTTCTCATGTGGTTATTTATAGTTTTGACTTCTTTACCTGAAAATTGCCTTTTCATGTCTCTTGCCCATTTATCAATTGGGGAATGGCTTGATTTTTTTATATAATTGATTTAACTCCTTATATATTTGAGTAATTAGACCCTTGTCAGAGTTTTTTGTTTTAAAGATATTTTCCCAATTTGGCTACATTGTTTTTGTTTGTACAAAAGCTTTTTAGTTTTAAACAATCAAAATCATTTATTTAACATTTTGTAATTTTCTCTAACTCTTGCTTGGTTTTAAAAGCTTTCCTTTCCCAGAGATGTGACAAGTATACTATTCTGTGTTCACTTAAATTATTTATACTTTCCCTCTTTATATTCAAGTCATTCACCCATTTTGAATTTTCCTTGGTGTAGGGTGTGAGATGTTGATCTAAACCTAATCTCTCCCATATTGTTTTCCAAATTTCCCAGCAGTTTTTGTCAAATAGTGGATTCAAGTCCCAAAAGTTTGGCTCGTTGGGTATATCATACACTGTCTTCCTGATGTCATGTATCCCAATTCTATTCCATTGATCCTCCTCTCTATCTCTTAGCCAGTACCATATTGTTTTGATGACTGCTGCTTTATAGTATAGTTTAATATCTGGTACTGCTAGGCCCCCTTCCTTCACATTTTTTTTCATTATTTCCCTTGATATTCTTGATCTTTTGTTATTCCAAATGAAATTTGTTATAGTTTTTTCTAATTCAGTAAAGAAGTTTTTTGGTAGCTTGATAAGTATGGCACTAAATAGGTAAATTAATTTGGGTAGAATGGTCATTTTTATTATGTTAGCTCATCCTACCTATGAGCAATCAATGGCTTTCCAATTGTTTAGATCTAGTTTTAATCGTTTGGAAAGTGTTTTGTAGTTGTTTTTGTATAATTCCTGTGTTTGTTTTGGTAGGTAAGTATTTTATGTTATCTAGGGTGATTTTAAATGGTGTTTCTCTTTCTACCTCTTGCTGTTGTGATGTGTTGGAAATATATAGAAATGCTGATGATTTATGTGCATTTATTTTGTATCCTGCAACTTTGCTAAAGTTGTTGATTATTTCTACAAGCTTCTTAATTGATTCTCTAGGATTTTTTAAGTAGACCATCATATCATCTGCAAAGAGTGATAGCTTAGTCTCCTCATTGCCTATTTTGATATCTTCAATTTCTTTTTCTTCTCTAATTGCTACTGCTAGTGTTTCTAGTACAATGTTAAATAATAGAGGAGATAATGGGCATCCTTGTTTCACTCCAGATCTTATTGGGAAGGCTTCTAATTTATCCCCATTGCATATGATGGTTGTTGATGGTTTTAGGTATATACTGTTTGTTGTTTTTAGGAAAGGACCTTTCTATACTTTCCAGTGTTTTTAATAGGAATGGGTGCTGTATTTTGTCAAAGGCTTTTTCAGCATCTATTGAGATAATCATGTGACTTTTGTTTGTTAGACTGTTGATATGGTCAATTATTTGGATGGTTTTCCTAATGTTGAACCAACCTTGCATTCCTGGTATAAATCCCACCTGATCATGGTGGATGATCTTCTCAATTACTTGCTGGAGTCTCTTTGCTAGTATTCTATTTAAGATTTTTGCATCTATGTTCATTAGGGAGATTGGTCTGTAGTTTTCTTTCTCTGTTTCTGATCTCCCTGGCTTTGGAATCAGTACGATATTTGTGTCATGAAAGGAATTTGGTAGGACTCCTTTGCTTATCATATCAAATAATTTGTATAGTATTGGGATTAGTTGTTCTTTGAATGTCTGATAGAATTCACTTGCGAATCCATCAGGCCCTGGAGATTTTTTCTTAGGGAGTTGTTTGATGGCTTGTTCAATTTCTTTTTGTGATATGGGATTATTAAGGTATTCTATTTCTCCTGCTGTTAATATAGGCAATTTATATTTTTGTAAATATTCATCCATATCTCTTAGATTGCTATGTTTATTGCCATATAACTGGGTAAAATAGTTTTTAATGATTGCCTTAATTTCCCCTTCATTAGAGGTGAGGTCTCCCTTTTCATCTTTGATACTGTCAATTTGGTTTTCTTCTTTCCTTTTTTTAATTAGATTGACCAGTACTTGGTCTATTTTATCTGTTTTTTCAAAATACCAGCTTCTACTCTTCTTTATAAATTCAATAGTTCTTTTACTTTCGATTTTATTAATTTCTCGCTTGATTTTTAGTATTTCTAATTTAGTTTTCATCTGGGGATTTTTAATTTGCACACTTTCTCGTTTTTAAGTTACATGCCCAATTCACTAATCTCTGCCCTCCATAATTTGTTAATATACGCATTCAAGGATATAAATTTCCCCCTGAGTACTGCCTTGGCTGCATCCCACAGAGTTTGGTAGGATGTCTCATCATTGTCATTGTCTTCAATGAAATTTTTGATTGTTTCTATGCTTTCTTCTTTGACTAGCTTGTTTTGAAGAATCATATTATTTAATATCCAATTAGTTTTTGATTTGTCTGTCCAGGCGCCCTTACTAATTATTATTTTTATTGCATTATGATCTGAGAAAGTTACATTTATTATTTTTGCTCTTTTGCATTTGTTTCCAATGTTTCTATGCCCTATTACATGGTCAGTCTTTTTGAATGTACCATGTGCAGCTGAAAAGAAGGTGTATTCCTTTTTGTTCCTATTTATTTTTCTCCATATATCAATTAAATCTAATTTTTCTAGGACTTAATTAACCTCTCTTACCTCTTTCTTATTTATTTTTTGTTTGATTTATCTAGATCTGAAAGAGGAATATTTAGATCTCCCACTAGTATGGTTTTACTATCTATTTCCTTCTTGAGCTCTGCCAGTTTCTCCTTTATGAATATGGATGCTATGCCACTTGGTGCATACATATTGAGCAGTGTTATTTCCTCAT
>NC_058136.1:44616175-44637572 GCF_016433145.1 Gracilinanus agilis
AAGCTATCACTCTTTGCAGATGATATGATGGTCCACTTAAAAAATCCTAGAGAATCAACTAAGAAGCTTGTAGAAATAATCAACAACTTTAGCAAAGTTGCAGGATACAAAATAAATGCACATAAATCATCAGCATTTCTATACATTTCCAACACACTAGAGCAGCAAGAAGTAGAAAGAGAAACACCATTTAAAATCACCCTAGACAATATAAAATACTTAGGAATCTATCTACCAAAACAAACACAGCAATTATATGAAAACAACTACAAAACACTTTCCAAACAAATAAAACTGGATCTAAACAATTGGAATGCCATTGATTGCTCATGGGTAGGATGAGCTAACATAATAAAAATGACAATTCTACCCAAATTAATTTACCTATTCAGCGCCATACCTATCAAGCTACCAAAAAACTTCTTTACTCAATTAGAAAAAACTATGCTCAAAGGGCTATAAAAGAATGCCTGCCCTTTGATCTAGCCATACCATTGTTGGGATTGTACCCCAAAGAGATCATAGATAAACAGACTTGTAGGAAAATATTTATAGCTGAGCTTTTTGTGGTGGCAACAAACTGGAAAAGGAGGGTATGCCCTTCAATTGGGGAATGGCTGAACAAACTGTGGTATATGTGGGCGATGGAATACTATTGTGCTAAAAGGAATAATAAACTGGAGGAGTTCCAGGCGAACTGGAGAGACCTCCAGGAACTGATGCAGAGCGAAAGGAGCAGAGCCAGAAGAACATTGTACACAGAGACTGATATACTATGGGAAAATTGAATGTAATGGACCTCTGTACCAGCAGCAATACAGTGACCCAGGACAATTCAGAGGGATTTATGGTAAAGAACGCTGCCCACATTCAGAGGAAGGACTGCAGGAGAAGAAACATATAAGAAAAACAACTGCTTGAACGCATGGGTCGGGGTGGACATGATTGAGGGTGTGGACTTGAAACTACCACACCAATGCAACTACCAACAATTTGGAAATAGGTCTTGATCAAGGACACATGACAAAACCAGTGGAAATGTGCGTCGGCCATGGGTGGGAGGAGTGCGGGGGGTGAAGGGGAAAGTAGGAGCATGAATCATGTAACCATGTTAAAAATGAATATTAATAAATGTTTAAAAAAAGAATATCCACATTATTTCACAACCCAATATTAATATATTAATTTAACCTGTAAACATCACTTAGTTTTTACAAAGAGGCATTTATTGAGGATATAGCAAGGAAATAAATACAGAAAGTTCCTTCAAGTGGATGCTTATGCTCTGTTCCGTCTGCCAGCAATCATAGATTTTTCAGAGCATACAAGGCCATAGATGTTTCTAATATTCACTTACCTAAAGACAGGAGGAAAAAAAGCAAATCACAGAGACACTTTGTACTCATAATCAGGTATTGACAGTGTCAAGCTGAAAAAACACAGAACCACCAAAGCAATTACAAAAGAACATGGCTTGAGACACTGCTCTTATGGCCACCACACAGAGTTGTCAATGTGGAATCTAAGAGAATCCCAAGTTTAGTCAGTTTGAAAGATGGAGACCCCAAAGCTTGGCCTTTGTTCCCATGAGAATCCCCCTTGAAGGGAATCTCAGACTAGCAGTTTCAGACTGAATAATAGACTTTAAGATTTTTAATGGAACTAGTTAGGTGGAGTTAACAGATTTTAATCAAGTGCTAAGTACCCTTTTGTCCCAGTAGTTTCTCCCATTGTATCAGAGATCCTTTCCCAAGAAGATCCACACCTGTGCAGGGACCACTCTTTTTACTGTCCATTGTAAGTAATCCATTCCCTTACACTCTAGCCTCTGGCTATAGTTCCTTTCCTAGGCCTGTCAGTGTAGGTTTAATACTCTCATTTTCTTGTAGCCATGGTAATGTCAATCAATCATATTTCCCCATCCCTCATTTCCCCCAAAAGTATATAATTTTCCCAAATTCTTTTATTCTTTGGAGCTGTCAATCTCACACGTTTGGAGTTCCCAGGGGTCAGTGGCCAGGGCAGTCAGAATCTCAGGGCTCTGTGTGGGTTTGTGAAGGCCTGAGAGAAATTATGCTGAACCCTTCTCCTTAATTAAAGATGTGGTTTTTCTGACTATTTAATAGTTCTGTGTTTTTTCCAGTTTAACAACATTTGGAGGTTCCACCAAGACCCGAAGTCATAGCTGCTTGAATCACCCTGCTAACAAGGACCCCAAGATGTGAAGTAACCACAAAACCCATTGAGGGTTAGGTCAGGAGGTCAGTTAGCAGAGTTGCTGGGCAAGTGGACACTCTGGGAAAAAAGGACTTGATCTCATGTATTTGGGAATGTGACCCACTCTTTTTAATTAGGAGGCTTAAGCAGTTTCTGTGGTTTCATGGAGGATCCTGGAGCCCAGAGCCAGAAGTCTCTGTGGGGGCCAAGACCCTTTTTAATAAGGCTGCTTCAGATGGAGATCCAGAGTCTTTTTAGTAAAGACTGCTCCGGATTAGACTACCATAATTTGTCAGAGTGGCCCTGGGCCATGGGATGACCTTCATTTTACCACCCCAGTTATGAAAGTATGGGTGAATTTATCAAAATCTGTTATTGTTAATTTTGGTAAGATTTCTTGTTGAAAAATTATTCATTCAGAACCCTTGGAGCCAGAAGGAAAGAAGCTACAGAAAACATCTCTTTAAGGAACCTCACAGCTATAGGACTTCACCAAACCTCCAAGAACTACTGGAACTGGATAAGTATTCCATTTCTTATTGCTTTCATGTGCCTTTCAGTTTTTCTGTAGCGAGCATATAATTGGCTATCTTATTTCCCCTGGAAATTATAATTTTACCCTGAGCAAGGTCCTTTTTAAGTAGAGAAGTAGAAGGAGAAAAGAGCTGGTTCCCAGATCTAACTAAAGTAGGAAAAGTTCAACTTAGAAGCATTTTACCTTATTAAGAGGCCTAAAGTAATATCTCTTCATTTGAAAATTTGCAGCCAGAAGATCAAGTGCTTTTCTAAGT
Source organism: Gracilinanus agilis (assembly GCF_016433145.1). Classification (NCBI taxonomy): domain Eukaryota; kingdom Metazoa; phylum Chordata; class Mammalia; order Didelphimorphia; family Didelphidae; genus Gracilinanus; species Gracilinanus agilis. The sequence goes on from NC_058136.1 coordinate 44,619,184, forward strand.
CAGCATAACATAGGTTCATTATATATGTAAGATTGCAAGATATAATCATCCCAAGGTAATATCAGAAGGATTTAGGAAAGAATGATGGAACCTGGAAATAACTGTTAACTACAGGAGATGGGTTATTTTTAACCCTGAGCATGGTTAGGGAGAATTGCCTTAAGGGTGAATTGTATGGAAAGATAATTTTTTTGGAGAAAATTTAATTAATTAATTTAGTATATTTTTCCTTAGTTACATGGTTCATGTTCTTTCCCTCTACTCCACCTCTTACCTCCCCCCTCCGTAGCCAACATGCAACTCCACTGGGTTTTACATGTAGCATTGATCAAGGCATATTTCCATATTATTGATATTTGCACTAGGGTGATCATTTAGAGTCTATATCCCCAGTCATAGCCCCATCAACCTGTGTGTTCAAGCAGTTGTTTTTCTTCTGTGTTTCTACTCCCACAGTTCTTCCTCTGAATATGGGTAGTGTTCTTTCTCAAAAGTCCCTCAGAATTGTCCTGTATCATTGCATTTCTGCTAGTAGAGAAGTCCATTATATTTGGTTGTGCCACAGTGTATCAGTCTCTGTATATAATGTTCTCCTGGTTCTGTTTATGGAAAGATAATTGGAAAGAAATGCTACAGAGAAAAATGTGTTATGATGCAAACAGTCCTAGGAACGACTATGAGCAACTTCAGGTATGGTTTCAGATTGAAAAAAGGGGTAAAAATTATGGTTGGACTGAATATACAAGAGGGTGGTCTCCAGGAATTGATTCAATTCCAAATGAAAGACTCAAATCAGAATGACTTTCATGGTAGTTTATTTACAAATAGGAAGAGAGAGAATGAAAGTAAGAAAATCAGAGGATAGGGCAAGATATCTAAACTAACATGCTAAGTATTTTGCTCTGGTCCCTGGCTCAACCCAGGGGCTAATTAGTCCTCAGCCAGAGGGGTCTCAGGCTTTAACTGAGGGCCAAGGGCCCGGGGATGAATAAAGCAAAGGCTTTAGTCATAAAGCCTCTCTTAAGAGGAAAGTACCTTCAGAAAAATCCAGGAAGGAGTCAGTCTTTTTCACGCACCACGTGGTAGTTCAAAGGGAGAGATTTAACAACAGTCTCACTTAGTCCAAGGTCTCAGGTCCAGTAAGCAGATTCTTCATCAATCTCCAACTCAAGCTTGGAACTCCAAAGAAGTCCTCAAAGGAAGTTGTAACTCCTTTTTAAAGCGCAGCTTTTGCATCACTTCCTGTGCATTCCTTCCATTTTACATGTACCAATTACAGGCTAAAACTTTGGTTAGGACTGCCCAGGGGGCAGTCAGTCAATTCTGATTCATCACCCATTTTCACACATATGGGTTACAGACTTCCCCCACTCAAATATAAGTGGGGTGCTTACACTTTTGGTCATTAAATCTAAAAATGGGTAGGGTGGAGTTAATCTCATCTTCAGAATCCCCTCTGTGATCATTTGTGAGACTAGTCTCCCCAATTGATCATTTGACATAATTATCTTGAACTCCTAAAAATCTTCTAACTACAGGTGCATACAATATTGCATCTTCTAAAAGGAAACTACAATAGTTAGAGACAAGAGGAAAATAGAAGAGAGAGAATGCAAAGCAATGTTTGCTAGGCACATTGATAAAAACCCAATTAGAGGGCAGTCCCCTTTGGCATAAAAGTTTACATTTACAGTAAATGTGTTCAACCCCCTTCAGTTCAATCAATTGCACACCAAAGTTCATTCTGGATCTTCTTGATGCAGTGTAGCTTTCTGTAGGCATCTTTTTCCAAACAGTTCATTCTCTGGATTCAAGAAGTTAGCAAGCTTCTTTTTCCTGAAATTTTTCTCTAACAAAATTTTAAATCTTGGATTTTTATGAAAATACAATACAATCCCCCCTGAAGAGGGTATTAACCAACACCCGGATCAACTCAGGATACATGATTGAGTTATGGGGTGTATGAGTCAATTATCAAAAGAAAAAACTAAAAGCATGAAAAGAAAAATAAATAGAAGAAAAAATTAAACTTTGGGAGAAATAAAAATTCAAAATCAAAATATCAAAAATGTATATAAAATTCTGAGTGAACAATAATAAATTCATAACAGACCCTTGTATTAGGGTCCAATTAAAGTAATTTCTGTCCCACAAGTCTGTAGGACAAAATACAGTAATATTGCATTTACTCATTAGCAGTCAGGACTACAGGAACTTGCCATACAATAAAAGAGAAAAAAGGACTAGATTTTTGTGTAAAAGGGAAGTGTCATTCCCTGGTCTGATGTTTCGTCATTTCTCAGGGATAGGAGAGCCAGAACAGCTAGGTATTTTGATAGAAAGTATTTCACAAGGAGCCCTGCATCTTAACATATGTCAAGCACTACAACCTTGAGTCTCATACTAGGTTCAAGTCCTTTCATATTGGCATACAAGTTCATCAATCTCACCTGGATCGATTTCTTTTTTGACCTGTGTGCTCTTTTTTGACACTATTCAGGTTAAGTTTGTGCTTCTATGGCACTGAGTAAATGAAGTCTTTGCTCCTTTTTGATCCCATTTCCTAGCATCAAGCACAAATATTAATCACAGTCCCATAACATTTATCAATAAATGGCAGGTTTCCATAGTCTAAAGCTTTTGGGTAAGCATTTGTATGCTAGGCAAATGGACATCTTAGCTCATTCTATTGCAAAAATCAAAACAGTTTAAAAAATCTTTTCAATACTGGTGACATGTGCTTCAAATACAAAAAAAATGAGAGAAAAAATCGAATACTGTATCATACATGCAGGAAGAGAAACAAAAATATTAAAAATATGCGTATTTCACAATCACAGAGGTAAAATGTAGCGTCTATACTTGCCAAAAAATAAGATTCATTTCCTCTTTAACTTTTCTTGATCCATAGTGTGAGTGCAAATGAGATAGAAAAGCAATAATACATTCAAGAAAAATAAAAAAAACAAAAGGCACAGAATGTTACAAAAGGTACATCAAGTCAATATAAGTCAGATTTTCTTTTTTGAGGTAATATATGTGTTGTCCTACAAAGGCAATTTGTTCAAGTGGAAGGATCAACCAAATACAGAGGAACAAAATAGTACAGATCCAGCTTTAGGGAAGTCTTATTACGATCAATAATCAAATACAATCAGCACAAGTAATTATTCATTATCAACAGAAGGTACTCATTTTTCATAGCTACAATGAATTCATGAGTCCTTCTCCCCAATTGTAATGGATGTTGGTGTAGTCAATAAGACTTGGAACAGTCTAGCATGAGCAGGTTCAGTCAACCCAGTATGTTTGAAATTATTTATGTACACACTATCACCTGGGTTTAAATCATGAAGTGAGAAATCTATGGGGCCTGCCTGAACAGCAGCTCCAGAGCTACAGAGTTCTTGCAATTTTGTTTGTAATTGTCTGATATATGTGGCAATGGTTGTATCTCCTCTTAACAATGACATATAGATAGGGGTAAATGGTTGTGCCTGAATAGGTGGATGTCCAAATAGTATCTCAAAAGGTGAGATGTATAAATCACTTCTGGCATGGCTTCTGAGATAAAATGGGGCCAGAGGTAGAATTTTGGGCCATTTTAAATGTCTCCATGCACAATTTGCCAATAATAGTTTTAAGTTCTTTATTCATTCTTTCAACTTGACTGGATCTCTGGGGATGATGTGGTGTTTGAAATTTAGGCGTTATCCCCAAACATGAATAAATTTGTGATAAGACAGAATTAGTAAAATGAGTTCCTCTATCTGAATCAATATGTGCTGGCAGGCCAAAACAAGGAATAATTTCTTTCTAAAGGACTTTGGCAGGGGGCAGCTGGGTAACTCAGTGGATTGAGAGCCAGGCCTAAAGACGGGAGGTCCTAGGTTCAAATCTGGCCTCAGATACTTCCCAGCTGTGTGACCCTGGGCAAGTCACTTAACCCCCATTGCCTAGCCCTTACCACTCTTCTGCCTTGGAGCCAATACATAGTATTGACTCCAAGATGGAAGATAAGGATTTTTTAAAAAAGGACTTTGGCATCAAAAGCCACTGTGACCCAAACAGTAGGAAATGCTTCAGGCTACCTGGTCAGCTGATCAACTATGATCAGACAAAATTTATACTGACCAGCTTTTGGCATAGAGATAAAATCAATTTGTAAATGCTCAAACAGTGTGTAAGCAAGAGAATGTCCATCAAAAGCTTTGCCATGAAAGGTGTGTTGGTTATATGCTTGGCAGGTAGGGCAGGCTATAAACACTTTAGAGGCTATAGTAGTTATACCAGGAACTATCCATACTCTTTTAACAGAGTCCACGATGCCCTGGGTGCCAAAGGGACCATATTTATCCACTAATTAGCAAATTTATTGATAAAAACTTATAGTGAGCAAGGGTTTTCCTTCAGATGACACCCATACTCCATTAATCTGTTGTGCTTTAAAATTTTGCTTCCACTTTCTCACTTCCTTATCATTATAGGAAAGGGATAGATCTAGATCATCATTAATTGTTAGTGGCATAATTAATTCAAGTCCTTCTAAGGCCACTAGTTTGACTGCAATATCTGCTTGGTTATTTCCCCTGGAGACAGGGTCAGTGCCATCTGTGTGTGCAGAGCAGTGAACAACAGCTATGGTTTCAGGGAGTTGGAGGGCAGAAAGAAGTTCAATAATAAGGTCTGTGTTGGCAATACACTTTCCAGCTGATGTTAAGTATCCCCTCTGAAGCCATAACATGCTGAAGGTGTGATATATGCTGAATGAATAATGGGAGTCTGTGTAAATTTGACCCTCTTATTCTTTGCAATGATACAGGCATGTTTCAAAGCTGTGAGTTCTGCACCTTATGTGCTTGAATTTGGAATCTGACCATAGAGTAGCAAATTCAGTAACTACTGCAGCTCCTGTATAGCTCATGCCATCCCTCATAAATGAAGAACCATCTGTAAATAATATTAAATCTGAATTATTCAAAGGGATGTCCAGTAAATCATTGTGAGGTTTATCAGCAATGGACATTAAAGATGTATAATCATGTAAAGGTTCTTCAGAAGTTAGCAAATCAAGGAGCAAGTTTGAAGGATTAAGAACTCCACAGCGTTTTAATGTGATATGTTCATTATTCAATAGAATTATCTTGTATCTCATAATACTTTTATTGGTAAATGCCTGTGTTCTATGTCTTAATAACAATGCCTCCACCTCATGCAGGCACATTATGGTCAGAAGGCATCCTCATACTAGATCAGCAGATTTGGTTACTAATAAAGCTGTGGCAGCTACTCCTCTAAGGCATAGTGGTGCTCCTGAAGCTACTGGGTCCACCTGGGCCAAATAATAGGCTACCAGGCATTGAGCAGGTCCCAAAAGTTGAGTTAGAACACCTGAAGTACCCCTCTCTGTTCATGTACATATAAAGTAAATGGTTTATCATAATTTGGGATGCCTAGAGCAGTGGCAGAAAGGATAGCCTGTTTCAAATTTGGAACAGCTGTTAGATGTTCTGTTTCCAATTTGTTTTGTTTTGTTTTTTTGTTTTGTTTTTATACCCTTAACTTCTGTGAATTGGCTCATAGGTGGAAGAGTGGTAAGGGTGGGCAATGGGGGTCAAGTGATTTTCCCAGGGTCACACAGCTGGGAAGTGTCTGAGGCCGGATTTGAACCTAGGACCTCCCGTATCTAGGCCTGACTCTCAATCCACTGAGCTACCCAGCTTCCCCCTTCTGTTTCCAATTTAAGTGGTTCAGGGACTGAGTTTTTTGTGAGTGATACAAGGGGCTTAGTGATTTCCCCATAGCAAGGGATACCCCAACAAAATTCTGTTGCTCCAAAAATTGCCCTTAATTGCTTTTTAGTGGTAGGAGTGCTTAATTTTTAGATACTTTCAATACACTTAGAGGAGATTAAAAGGGACCTAACAGTTAAAATGAAACCAAAATATTGTACTTTAGGGAGACACCACTGAACTTTGTCTTTGGAGACCTTGTGGACTCTCTTATGAAGCTCCAAAAGGAGATGCTTGCTATCCTCTTGGCATGCTGTAGCATTTGGTGAAGCCAAAAGCAAATTATCCATATATTAAACGACTGTATTTAAATTTAATGGCATCCGTATCAGCAGTTAAAAATTGTGTAAATAATTAGGGCTGTCCACAAGACCTTGAGGTAAATGAGCCCAGGTCCACTGGGAACCTTTCCAGGTGAAAACAAAGATATGCCTGGAATCCTCATGTATTGGTATAGAAAAAAAAGATGAGCACAAGTCTACTACAGTAAAGTATGTAGATGTACTAGGAATAGAAGAAATAATAGTGTTGATGTTGGAAACTATGGGGAGTCTCTTTATAACATGATTATTCACAGCACTCAAATCCTGGATGAATCAATAGAGATGCTTGCCATCAGGCCCCAATTTTGGCTTTTTGACAGACAGGATAGGCGTATTGTATTCAGATTTACAGAGAATTATGATGCCTTGGTCAATTAGTGAATTTATTACCAGGCTAATGCCCTCAACTGCCTTCTTTGAGAAAGGATACTGAGAAATGGAAGGAGGTGGGCTAGATTTTGTTTTAATTTAGACAGGTACAGAGAGCCATGAAACCCCCTCCTGAATGGCAAAATCTCAGATGGGGTACTAGAAACACAAAGTGGAATTATAGGAAGGATTATTACCCCCCGACTCAAGATTCCCCCGCATGACTCCTCTCTCCTTAGTGGAAATATTATAACCAATATCTCTATCCAGCCCTAGTGAAATACAGAACACTATAGGCTATTATTAGAACCCTTACAGGCCCCCTATAAATTTTTAGGAAAGTCCCACCTTTATATATAATAATATAGAAATTCCCCTAAAATACTCTTATAACAAACCAGCAAATAATGAGTTAATGAAAAGACTTTAAACTTCCCAGCAAGGTTGCACCAAAGAATTTCACAATTCCAACACAGATGCCTGAAACTGCTTTCAAGCTTCCCTGATCTTTCACAGGGAGGACAGGAGATGAAAAATTAGAACAAGTTACTTTCCCACTACACTAGAACATTCTTATTAAAGAACAAGTACAAGAACAGTAAACTTACCTTTGAAAAATATTGAATTATGAAAGGCTGTTATTGAAACAAAGTTTGGACCAAATTGGGATTATTGTATTTTTCAGAAGCTTGATTAATTATGTATATGCGTGATCATCTAGCATAATGAATCATTACTGATTTATTATACAACTGTATAATCATGCTTAATCTAATTGGTTAAAATATAATTGACCATTCTTCTAGCTGAAATGCATGCCCCTCTACCTCGCGAATGATAATTTGCAACCCAGTTATTTTGTGATGACTTATACCTGACTATCTTTGCATCTTTTGTTAATCATAAAGAACAAGATGATCACAGAATATTAATCAAATTATTTTGTAATTCAGTAAAAGTTAATGTATGACTTGATCTATTCTCTGCAAGAAAAAAAATGTATGGGGAATGTGGAAATTCATGTTAGCATTTATGTAATCTTGGGGCAGCTGAGTGGCTCAGTGGATTGAGAGCCAGGCCTAGAGACTGGAGGTCCTAGGTTCAAGTCTGGCCTCGGACACTTCCAGCTGTGTGACCTTGGGCAAATCACTTGACCCCTACTGCCCACCCTTACCACTCCTGGGCCAAGGACGGTCCCTAGCCCAGATGAAAAAAGGAGGAGGGTTGGGCGTGGGGCTAGCAACCCCACCCTGTAAAAACTACATCTGCTAAAGAAACTGCAACCTAAAGTAGGGGCAGCTGGGGTAGCTCAGTGGATTGAGAGCCAGGCCTAGAGACGAAAGGTCCTAGGTTCAAGTCCGGGCTCAGACACTTCCCAGCTGGGTGACCCTGAGCGACTGTGTAATCTTAAGGAATAGGTATAAAAATTAAAGTCAGCAGATGGCAGAACAGAACGGCCTCTGCAAGCTTACTGAATTTCTGGCTGTTCTCATTCTGTCTCAAACCGCTTAACAGTCCCACCCCCAAGATACCTAAACTGCCAGAGATGGCTTCTCATAGACAGGGACTGTCGATTTAAGTAGGCCAACATCAAAAGATGATGTGGCCCAGAGAAAGTCAGGTATATTAGTTGGGATTTCAAAAGTGGAGACTCCTTCATCTCATGAGTATCTGAAAGAAGCACAGGGAGCAAAGTTAAGGATTCCTCTGGCAATTCCAGTGACATGGAGCCATCTCAAAAGCAAGTTATTGTGGTTCTAAGCTTGCATAAAAGACCTCTCCCAGGCAAATTTATAGGGGAGCCAGGCATCAAGTGGAAGGAGTGTTCCACTTGCAAGGGTCCTGTGGACACCATCCTAGGGGAAAGCTTTGGAACCTTTAGGAGAGTCCCTGATACCCCCACTACATTTATTGAGCTGATGGATTTTCAATCTAAAGCAGGTGTACTCCTCAATACAGACCTGGAGGTTCTAGTGTCGAAAAGACAATCATAATAGGCATTACCAACCTTTAATGTTACATGGGGCTCATCAGTATGGGGGAGGCAGTGGATAGGGACAACAGGCAGTGAGATATCAGGATCTGTAAAATCATAATCTTTGGGTAGTTCTTTGGGCCCCCCACTGAGCACCATTAGCACCCTGAGAAGTTCGGGGATGAGCTCCACTTAAGATATGCTGTTGCGGGGTCATTTGGTTTGAGTTATCAGTTGCTTGATTTGTATTTCTAGAATTGTTATCAGTCCTAAAGTTGTGATTCCTGAAATCATTATTGTAGTTATTATTTCTATAATTGTTTCTGTAGTTATTATTCAAGTGGATATTATTTCTCATTGCCTGGAACAAATTCCTACAGTTCATCATTATGTGGCCCTTCTCACAGAAGTGACAGGTAAGGGGTTGATAGTTAGATTCTTGGAGAGGGGCAAGTGCCACTGTTTGAGTATCATGCCCTTTTTCTTGTTTATCTATTCTATCAGTTAAAGAGTCTAGCTTCTTCTGAACCATTTCCAATAAATTGTTTGTCTCTTCCTTTTTCTATTTATGACCTTTTGAGACAAAAACAGCAGTTCTCAACTCTTCAAGATCTATCTCAGGCCACTTTGGGCAATGTATTTTAAAGTAATCCTGGACCACTCTGCAACAGTTGTTTACAAATTGTTGCCTTATTTGCCTAACATCCCTTTCTGTAGAAAGATCAAGGTCCAGATACCTACCTCCTAGCTCAAAGAGGCTATCCATGAATTGGGAGGGTGTCTTATCATCAGATTGTTTAAGGCAGTGATGGGCAAACTATGACCCCCGGGCTAGATGTGACCCCCTGAAATGTTCTATCCAGCCATGTGACATTATTCCTAATCTGACGAATACAATGAGTAGGATACAATACAATGAAACCTCGAAAGAGTTGCCTTAGAAACAGACTGACAGATGAGCATTTCCTTTCCTTTGGGCCCCTCTTTAAAAAGTATGCCCATCACTGGTTTAAGGCATTCAAATTTGGTCCATGCACTCGGTCTTTCAGAGCATTCTCTCATTGCTTTTAGAATGGCCTCCCTAGTACAATATAATTGCAAATAATCCTAGGGGTCATTATAGTCTCATTTAGGATTCTGAAATGGCCAGTGTGCTGCATTGTGCCCTCAGGCTTTATTGACATGAGAGATGATCTTATTCTTCTCACGCTCCATTAGAAAAGCATGGAGCAATTTTTCAACATCTTTATAATAAGGTTCATATTGAAAAATATATCAGCCATCTTTTTTGTTACCAAGATTGGATCGTCTTTGTAGCTACAAACATTGCATTTTAATTCCTTTATATCTTGGTCTTTGAAAGGTGTATGGTGTCTTAGGTTTACCACATCCCCATTAGGTTCTATTGTGGGCACTTCCCTTAAGGGGAAAATGCTTTCATAGGAATTGTTCAGTGGTCATGTTTTCCTAGAAGTTTTCTGTGGGGATACCAAGGCAGCATGGGTAGGAGCCGGTATGGTAGAAGGATGATGTTTCCTCAGGGCTGGGATTAGACATGGGATGGGAGAAGGGACAGGGGAGGATGGGGCATTGGGAGAAGCAGGGGAGGGAGGGTTAGCCAGGAGTTACAGAGCATGACAGAGGAGGTGCAGAGTATGAGAGAGGAGGTTTTGTACCTGAGCTATGGGCGGGGGGGAGGGGGAGGACTTCCATCTCTATTTTAGGAGAAATCGGATTTTCCTCTCTCAGGAGTTCAAGAATAGGCTTGCAAAAATCAGACATTTTTTTGCTGGAATCTTCCTTTTCCATTAGACCATACAAGTAGTGTTTGAAGTTGTTCAATTGAATTTGCATGTCAGTCTGCATATTTTTCCTGCATTTTCCTCATGGTAACTTCTTATGTCTTAACATTTGGGATTTCAAAAAGAAAAATTCCTAGCAACATAAGGAGAAGTGGGCATTCTGAAACCTCAAATGTTCCCAATTGGGCAAAAGCCAAAAAGGCTTTCCTGTAGAGTAGCATTCATGCTTCTCGGTGTTGTAATCAGAAGATTAGATTAAAGGAAAGGGGGAAAGAAAATAATTTTCAATGTATTTTTATCTAGTTATTGTATTTAATTATGTTTAAAATTTTTAATATATTTTTAAATTATTATTATAGGTGGGGTAGGGTAAGGAGTATTTTATCTTATTTTATTTTATTTTATGTGATGTTATATGATTTTATTTGCAAATTTTTTTTTTTGCAATTTTTTATTGTTGCTGCCCTCTGGTGGTAGAAAAGCAGTCACTATAGCTCAGCAGAGAGAGAAAAAAAATTTTGAGTGCTCAGTACTGGCCTCTACTGGTCAAGAGGCAAAACTGAGTGCTCAATACTGGCCTCTAGTAGCCAAGAGGCAGCACAAAAACAGGGGAAGTAAAGGACGGGGTTAAGGTAGAATGGAGGATCTGGTTGCAAAGGTAAGGTGGGTATGGAGCAGGCAATTATTAAATTGCTTGTAATTCTGGTTTTTGTCAGTAGATGGCACTACTGGCTAGGGGGTTAAGTCAGGATGTGGTTCCTTTAAAGATGTAAAAGGACCTTGATCTAATTAATTTTTTGTTTGGAGGGTAGAGGTGGAAACCTTTTGCTGGAGGCTAAGTATTGGAGGGGCAATGGAAGGCAGTTGTCTTCCACACTAGAACCAGGTGCTTCTAACCACATGCTTCCTTCTTGGGCAAAGCGCCACTTTTCTGAGTTGGCCTGGGGAAATAAGAGTTTTTATAAATTATTTTTTTCTCTTATTTGGGCTCTCAAAGCCTCTTAAGGTAAAAAGGACCAGTTTCTTTTTGTTACTTTAATGCTACTCTTCCTGACTTATCTCCCTAGGTTTCACTTCTCACTTAAGTTAATTCTAGAGACACATGGGGCTTGGAAAAAAAGAAAATAGATTTCCAGTAGCAAAATAAGGTTAAAACTTTGTTGATTTCAGGGGGCAGCTGTGTAGCTCAGTGGATTGAGAACCAGGCCTAGAGATGGGAGGTCCTAGGTTCAAATCTGGCCTCAAGCACTTCCCAGTTGTGTGACCCTGGGCAAATCACTTGACCCCCATTGCCTACCCTTACCACTCTTCTGCCTTGGAGCCAATACACAGTATTGACTCCAAGATGGAAGGTAAGGGTTTAAAAAAAACTTTGTTGATTTCATCTTAACAATCACTTTCCCTAATTAAAAAAAACATAACTACAGTTTTCTGGAGATTTTTGACTGGAATTCTGTTTGGGCGTGGAGCAGTGCTGCTTCCCCTCTGAGAGGGAGTGGAAGCTTTTACCCAGGTGTGGCCCTCACAGCTAGTTTTTTTTTTAAGAAACAAAGCAGCCTGCTTGCTTTGGAAGGAAAAACAACCAGCTTACTGCTGGCAAGGTAAACAGCTTCCCCAGGTGAAGCCTCAGGGCCCTGCCGATAAGATTAAAAAACGGCTGTGTTTATTTATTTTAAGGAGAAAGAAAGAAAAATTGAACTTACCTTTCTAACAGCTGTGAGTTATAGACTCAGATTTGAGGAGGTAGTAAAGACTGATTTGAGGAGGTAGTAAAGAGTGAAAGAAGAGTCAAGAAAATTTGAGGAATATTGAGGGTACTCATCACAATCTATGTGAGCAGCCAAAATGTAAAGGGATGGCAGTAATGTAAGGGGTTAAAATTAAAGGGTTGGACTAAATTATTTAAGAATATGGTCACCAGGAATTAATTACTCAATTCCAAAATGATTTTATGGTAATTTATTTTATCAAAGGAGAGAGAAAGAGTGGAAGTAGAGAAATGGGAAAGAGGGCAGAGTAAGAGATCTAGCTAAATGAACTAGAATATGTGCTCAAGCCCTGACTTAATCCAGCAGGGCTCCAGTAGCCCCAACCAGAGGGCCTAGAGGTCAATTAACAAGGGTTTTAGCTAAGAGGCCTCCTCCCAGATGAGGGGCCACTCTGGAGGCTAGTACCTCCAGCTAAGGCCAAGGAAGGGAGTCAGCCTTTTTCACTCACCCACGTGGTAGTTCTAAGGAGAAATAGAAAGCAGTTCAAGGACCTCAGCCAAAGCTCCTCCATGGTCCATTTCAAGGCAAAAGACCTTGTCACAGAAAGTTCTTGCCACTTTTAAAAAGCATTCCTTTCATCAGTTCCTGTGCCTTCCTTCCACTTTTATGTGGCCCAATTACAGCTAAAGATTTGCTTAGGATTGCCCAGGGATCAGTCAGTGGGTTCTGATTCACCACCTACTATTGGTCATAGGCACACATGGCACACATGGGTCATAGACCTCCCCATTGTAAGGACAGGTTTTGCAAGGAAATGTTTGGAATGTGGAAAAAGGATGATTGACATAGAGCAGCAGTTTGAGCCAGGAGCAAAGGATCGTGGGAAGGAAAGAACCTCTTTGATCTCTGATCTCAGAGGAGAGAGGAAGGACTCTTGCCTACCTCAGGATCAAGCAGAAGCCATCCGAAGGTTTTCCTTGGACATCTGGATACCCCTAAGACCTATGTTGTTCCTGAATTCCTCTGATACCATCATGAAAGAGTGCTAGGATATATCAGTGGCCAAAGGGGTCAATGAACCCAGCTGGTCACTGTGCCAACTGTTAAGACTCTCTCTGTCCTGCCTTACTGTTGAGACCCTTATTATATTATCAATCTATATATTATTTTAGGATTAAGAGATTAGGGAGGGAAGGAGAATTCCTGGTCCATCTGCTTGGCTTGACCAGTGAAGAAGGACCTTGTCATTTGGGCTAGATTAGGGACCCCTCTCTCCACTACCCTTCTCCCATCTTATTCATAATAAGAATACACAACCTTTGTTAGCAGTCAGATTGTGATATTCTTGGGAATATAGGAAATCAGAGGGAAGAAGAGGGTAAGGGGGAAGGCTGTATGTTCAGGTCTTGGTTTCATCAGTCCAAGGCCCCCTGCTGTGAAGCCTTAATCTGGAAGGGGGTATGATCTGAAGGGGGCTCATTGGGGCCAAAGCATTTTAGCCAAGCCTTGGGGACCTAACATTATCTCCAAAAAGAAATCCTCACCAGGATAATAACACCTTCCCATTCTCTGTCAGTACACCCATTTCACAGAGAATACCCTTTTATTCCCTCCAGTAAGGGTGAAATCTAGAAATCTAGATTGTTCTGATGGAAATAAATTAAGTTAAACAGTTAAAATATCATGCATGCAGGAGCTCTTTTGGCTTCCTGCTTTATATATAAAAACTTTTGGCAAGAACTCCTATTTGGTTCTCTACCTTTAATATAAATTCTTTATTACACACACACACACACACACACACACACACACACACACACACATATATATATATATATATATATATATAAACCTATCATCCATTCAGAAGGTAATAGATATCTAAAGTCATTTCTAAAAACACCTTATGAAATTTCTATTTATTATTATATTCTCCAAGGTTGTATAAGCAACATGTGACCTTGATAGTTAAGATACATAAGACCTATGGGCTTTTTACAATGACATGTTGTTCTGTAAAATCATATAACAGAATAGATATCAATTTAGCTTAATACAGATAAACTTAAAAAAATTAAAACCTCAAAGAAATTAGCAAGTACATTAAGCAGATGACAAGTTATAAGCAATGTAGTCAAAAACCTTCAAGAAAATCATGAACAGAATTTATCTAATAGCCAAAAACTTAGCTTAAAATGATTCAGTGTAACAGAAAGATGTTGATTAGACTAATATATGAACTTAAAACAGCAAAATTATTCATAAAACAAGCAATCAGCAAAGTAAAATAAGATACAGAGACTTTCAAAAGTTTACAACTTTTTTTACAAAAGTTTACTACAGAGGTTTACTACTTTTACTTCCAGATTTTTAAAAGTTCCATTCAAGTTCCTTTTATCTGAGTTCTGCACTGAGTATAGTGTGGATGATCCTCATAATGGGTATAGTTCAGAGGTCAGGACAGGCCAGCATGCACAGGGGGATGAATTTCTCCCTTGAGTCTTGGGCAAGATAATCACAAGGAATGGTTTGAAATAGGCAATGTGGGCCATGCTTGCCATTCTACTTCCTGTTTGAAGAATAAAAGATAAGGCCCACATGGAAACCAGTTGGAGTAGGGGCTAGAAAAGCCACAAGCTCAAAAACTCACGTGGAGCAGCTAACTAATCTCTCTTCAGGTTAAAAGTCCTTAATGTCTAAGAGGAAACACACCTGGGCTTCCCTTTAGGAGGCTAATTATTGTCTAAAAGGAAACACACTCAGGCTTCCAAGGAACCCATTAAGGAAACTCTCCAGTGTGCACAATGAAAAAGAAGGGGGTTTATACTTTCCAAGCTTCAAAAGGTGGCAGCAGCAGCTCCAGGCACTTTGTTGGATAGGGAAGGTAAAATAGGAATAGGGAACAACCAGGATCTGGCATCAGCAGTAGGGCGGGAAGCCAATGGTTGAAAGAATATCAACAGTACCTTTTTCCCCAAGGAGGGGGAAGTGGGAGTGGAGGCAGACAACAGGGTGGTCAAAAATAAAAGCACAAAAGGGGCAAGAGCAGGGCCAAAGCTCTGGAGAGAATTTGGAGTTCTCTCAGAGTTCTGCCTATGGGGGAGGGTGAAAAATCATGGCAGAAGAAGCTTATTAGTCTATCTGAAAAGTTGAGGATCCATTTTCTAAACTTCTGGTCACCAAAAATTTAAGAAATAAAATGGATATAGAAGGATAGATTTAAAAATATTATGGTATTAAAAATTTATTTGTAGCCATTAGAAAAATGGAGCCACATGTCATGCTAGCTTAGGTTGTTTAAAAGACCCACCATTTCCTCCATCACCATACTGCTTCAGCCTGAAAAGAGAGAGTGCCAATCCTGGCACTTTTTTTCCCCTTCTATCTACGTTATTACGTAACTGTCTTACATCACCACATAAGACAGGAAGCCAGTTAGATCATGGGAAATGTAGTTTCAAAGACCTTGAAATGTCCACAGGAAATTTAGATCAGAGACCTCAAAATTTCAATTACACAGAACCAATATACAGTATTGATTCTAAGATGGAAAGTAAGGGTTTAAAAAAATAAGGGTATGTAATACCTCTCTCTAGAACACAAGAAGATAATGAAGAGCCTAATCTAAGTATTTCTTATGAGCTAAGATTTAAGGGAAACTTGTAGTTCTGATAAGTAGAGGTGAGGATGGAATGTATTCCAAGGGTGGGAGATATGTTGTGCATAGGTATCCCACTGAAATCCAAGAACAGGGAAGCCAGCATCTAGAAATAAAATAGTTGCAGAATCACAAATTGATCTTCAATTCTCTATTAATTATGCCTTCATCAGTCACCTAACTTAGCATATTTGTATTCAACTCTGCACCATCCTTTCTTTGTCCTTTGTTTTCTCAATCCATTTGTAGTAGAAATTTTTCAGCCTTACTCAGCTTGTGTGAAGAACATTGCCATGAAAGCTTTTTGCATGTCTGTGGGTCCAATCTGTACTTCCTTTGTGTAAGTCATAAAATTGCCTTAGTACAGTGATGAGCAAACTATGACCCGTGGACCAGATATGGCCCCCTGAAATGTTCTATCCAGCCCACGTGACATTATTCCTAATCTGATGAATACAATGAGTTGGATACAATACAATGAAACTTCGAAAGAGTTTCCTTAGAAACAGATTGACAGATGAGCATTTCCTTTCCTTTGGCCCCCTCTTTAAAAAGTTTGCCCATTACTGCCTTAGTCAACCCAAATGTAGAGCACTGAGTCAATTATTCAGTATAAAAAGAGAGCAAGTTTTTAAAGAAAAGTCTAGGATGGGGCAGCTGAGTGGCTCGGTGAATAGAGCTCCATGCCTGGAGTCAGGGAGGGCCTGGGTTCAAATCTGACACTTTCTAACTGTGTGACCCTGGGCAAGTCACTTAATCACATTGTCTAGCCCTTATTGTTCTTTTGTCTTAGAGTTGCTAATAATACAGAAAGTAAGGGTTTAGGGAAGTGACAGTGATATTGGTGAGAATTTCAATGTGATATCCATGGTTTAAGGAATTAAATTTAGGGTTTGACTACATATGAGAATTCTAAGTTAATATTGTGGTCGCTGATTTAAAATATTATAGCTCAAGTCAAAACGACATTTAGTAGCTTTTATTTACAAAGAGATGGAAAGAGTGAAAGTAGAGAAATGTAAGAAGGGGGTAGATAAAATGTCTAGCCTATCACACTAAATGTTGCTCCAGTGTCCAGCTCAGCCCAGGCAGGGTTAACCTCAGCCAGAGAACATGATGGTGTCTTATGCAAGAGTTCCACCTACACAGCCTCCTCTAGGAAAGGAAGGCCTCTCCAGGAACTAATCTCTCCAGAAGCCAGGAAAGGAAGGCCAGCTACTCACTCACCCAAGATGAAGTCTAAAGGAGAAGATCCAGGAGCATTCCTTCAAGAAGAAGTCCAAAACCAAGGTCAAGTTGAAGCCAAAGTCCCAGTCCAACGTCACCTCCAAAAAGCCAAGTCAACAGCTGAAGATCCCTGGACAGGAAGTTCAGGCCTTTTTATAGTCCTTTTCCCATGTCACTTCCTGTCCCTTCCTCCACTTTATGGGAACCAATTGCAGTCTTTCAATTTGCTTAGCACTGCCCAAGGGGTGGTCAGTCACCTCTAGAGTTGACACCCACTTTTAGAAAGTGACTTGCAAACAAACATTCTTAATTAGTGTTAAGTAAGGGTGCTTAAGTTTTTGATTGATTAACTTAAAAATTGCTGATTGATAGACAAAGAAAGTTTGGTTCACTCTTCACAATGGTAATGAGGTAGTGATGATTGTGGTGCTGTTGTTACATTGATTGTTGGGATGCAAATATTCATTGTGGAATAAATGTGCCCATGCTTATGACAGGTAAAGTAGGACATATAATATAATAATAATATAATATAATAGAGATGTGAAAGTGACAAAGATATCATTTATATCATTACCCTGATGATAATGATGTGACCCCCCCTTATTGATCATGAGCAAGCCACATCATAATGGCTACATGACTGTCCTTGAAGCTAGGAAGACCTTGGTTCACATACTCCCTCTGACACACACTGGCTCTATGACCCAGATCAAATCAATTAAACCCTCAGTGCTCTGGGTAATTTTCTAAGACTACAGGTTGCAGAAAAGCTGCTGAACTTCATTGGGAGAGGGATAATCCTCACTTGGGAGTTCACTATACCAGCAGTCATAGATCCCATTCCTATCTATTGCTCTGTGTTAAGCACTAGAGATACAAATATAACAACTGCAATCCCTACTTGCAAGTATATTACATTCTTTCATATTTATTTCCTGAGCAGCTAGCATGGTACCTGACATGCAGTAGGTGCTTATTAATTATTGATATATGATTATTTTCTAACAAAATTAATGAATATTTATATAGTACATTATAACAATTTCACATAAATTCTTTTATATCTATAATATCATTTTACCTCCCTCTCTCAGAGGCCTGTGAAGTAAGCCATTTTATAGATGAGGAAACTGATGTTTAATAGTTTGCTCAAGGTCACATAGCCAGGAAATGACAGAAGTAGTATTCAAACTGAAATTATTTGACTTCAGCTGTAGCCTTATTTGCACTATATAGATGAGATAAGCAAAATTAAAGAATTATAGGTCAGTCACCTATATATCAGTGTTGCTTTCATGTTACAAGATAATCTGTCTCCTAACAATCTTTCTGTCCACTACCCTTATACCTTTCCCCTCCTACCATCAGTTGCCAGATTCTTTCTAATTCCTTCACATACATAGTCAATCATGCCCACAGATTGGTATGTAAATATTTTGTCCAGTAAATACTCAATTCATAGTGTTACTGAACTTAAAAGGAAAAGGGGAAAAAGGGAGAGAGGGAGAGAGGAAGAGAGGGAGAGAGGGAG
>NC_058136.1:44638072-44639186 GCF_016433145.1 Gracilinanus agilis
TCAATCTACTGATCTCTCTGTTGATACATCCGTCTTTGTATCTGTCTCTGTTGTTTGTCTATCTATCTCTATGTCTCCTTTTTGGTTTCTGTATGTATGCCTGCCTGCCTGCCTGTCTATCTATCTACCTATCAATCTATCTATCTATCTATCTATCTATCTGTCTGTCTGTCTGTCTGTCTGTCTGTCTATCTATCTATCTATCTATCTATCTATCTATCTATATGTCTATCTATCTGTCTGTCTGTCTGTCTATCTATCTATCTGTCTGTCTGTCTGTCTGTCTATCTATCTATCTGTCTGTCTGTCTGTCTGTCTACCTATCTGTCTACCTGTCTCTCTGTCTATCTATCTATCTGCCTTTCTTTCTATCTATCTGCATATCTCTGAGTGTAGGAAAACTGACAGACTCTCACAGACTGAGCGATAGACAAACAGATGGATGGAAGGACAGACAGACGAATGGATAGAACGACATAACTTTTGACAGACATACACAGATACATACATACATACATACATACATTCTCACATACATACTTACATAAATTCAGATAAATAGCCAGACAGGACAGACATCCTGACATCCTGACAGGCAGACAGACAGATATATAGAATGAAAGGGAAACTAATCTGTCCACTCCTTATATATGATAGTGTCTGTCTGTCTGTCTATCTATCTATCTGTCTTTCTTTCTATCTATCTGTCTGTCTCTCAGTGTAGAAAAACAGACTGACAGACACTGACAGACTGATGGATAGACAGACAGATGGACAGACAGACGAATGAATAAAATGACATAAATTTTGACATAGACAGATACATACCTACTTACATACATACAGATAAGTAGCCAGAAAGGACAGCCAGACAGACATCCTGACAGGCAGACAGATAGAGAGAATGAAAGAGATAGAGAGAATGAAAGAGAAACTAATCTGTCACTCTTTATATCTGATAGTTCTTCTGACTCTCTGTCCTATAGTCTATCTGTCAGTCTGTCTTTCAGTTTGTCTGTATCTCTCAGTGTGTTTCTGTCATTTTGTCTATATATCAATCTATCGATTTCTCAATCTACCTTTCTGTCTGTCTATCTATTTGTCTTTTTTCTTT
>NC_058136.1:44639267-44662795 GCF_016433145.1 Gracilinanus agilis
TATCTATCTATCTATCTATCTATTTATCTATCTATCTGTTTATCTATGTATCATTCTGTGTAGAAAAACAGATTGACAAACACTGACAGGCTGGGGGATGGACTGACAGGTCAAGGACAAACAGAGAAATCGAAAGAACAACATTAAGTTTAACAGACACAGATATATAGACTGATAGATACACACACACACACACACACACACACACACACACACACGCATGCATGCATGCATGCACAGATGTATTCATACATACATACATACATACATACAAACATAGAGATAGATAGCCACATGGGACAGAGGGGCAGAGAGATACATAGACTGATAGATGAACATACAGGTAAGGAGATATACAGAATGACAGAAATCAATGTGTCTGTCAGTCTTTCTTTCTCTGTGCCCATCTGTGTGTGGGTCTGTCTATCCGTCCTTATGCCTGTCTACTAGAATAGATACAGATACATAGCCAGAGAGGACGGACAGGCAGACAGACAGACAGACTGATACATACAATGACAGGCAGTTAGAGAGATATATAGACTGTAAAGACAGAAACACAAAGACAAATAGATAGAGAGACATACAAAGATAGATACAGAAACAGGTAGAGAGAGATCAATAGATCAATAGATAGATAGATAGACAGATCGATTGATAGATAGATAGATAGATTGACTGATATTGTAATAAACAAAATAAAGAAAGTGTAGAAGCAAAAGATCCAAAGAAAAGGTCCTTATTTAGAAAAAAATCTTTCCTACAAACATTCCCCTGCACTGTAGTGTTCTCAGCTTTCCAATTCCTTTGAAATGTCCCACTTTGGGTCAGGATTGGTCCTCTTATCCATCAATCACAAGCCCAAGGAAGGAGAGGTGGGCGGGACCCGACACAAGCCCAGGATTGGTCCTTTCACAACCAATCGCATTCCAGGTCATTGGCCCTCCCTAGGGCAGGATTGGTCCCGTTCTTGACCAATCCCTCGCCTGTATCTAGGGGGGTGGTGGAGTGGTACCGCCCTAGGGCGAGATTGGTCCATGAAGAAACCAATCTGATGTCTGGAAGTAGTGAGGAGGAGTCCTTCCCTCTCGCAGAATTGGTCCATTCCTAGACCAATCCCGAGATAGAAAGTAGAGAGGATGGAGCCCTGAGGATTCTGGGAAATGTAGTTAAATGTAGTTCGGCCTAGCAATCTTTGCAAATCCCACAATAGAGAGATAGACAGATAGACAGATGGAAAGGCAGAAAGACAGACGGAAAGATTGACAGTCACAAATAGATAGATTGATAGACAGATAGAGAGAGAGAGAGAGTCAGAGAGAGAGAGACAGACAGACAGACAGACAGAGAGACAGACAGACAGAGAGAGAGAGAGAGAGAGAGAGAGAGAGAGAGAGAGAGAGAGAGAGATACCTACAGAAACCAGACAGGAGGGCTAGACAGACAGATAGACAGATTGATAGATACACAGAGAGGCAGGCAGATATACTCTGTTTGTCTTTCTGTCTGTCTGTCCATCTGTCTACCTGTCTGCCTTTCTATATCTGTCATCCTGTCTATATATCAATCTATTCATCAGTCTGTCGATCCTTCTGTCTTTCTATCAGTCTTTCTTGTCTGTCTGTGTATCTATCTATCTATCTATCTATCTATCTCGATATCTATCTTTCCATTCATCTATCTGTATCTATCCAATAAGGAATTCTACTGCCTTGAAATGTTTCTGCATTTTTGCTTCATCGTCCATAATGACTAAAAGTCTTTAGAAACTATATATTAATTTAAAATGATTTATTAGTAAAAGTTAGAGAGAGGTAGATTTAGAAAGAGAAAAGGATCACCAGGCCACACTAACTAAGAAGCAAAACAAAACAAAATAAAGAAACCAACCAACAATAAAAACCCCTTCTAGGCTTTCCTGCCTCCACAGTTCCCAGCTAAGGCTCCAGAGGAGTGTTAAATGCTCCAGAGAAGGGAGCAAGTGACACAGCGAAGCACAAGTGACAGGGATACTGTTCTATTAACAACTGTGAATTACTTAGCTATTCCTAGCAACGCAACGATCCAAAACTATCCCAAGGACTCATGATGAAAAAGAATGCCATTTTCTTCCAGAGAGGGAGAACTGAGAGTCTGCCTCCAGACCAAAGGAAAGTGTTTGCACCTTCCTTCTCAACTGTTTTGGTTTCACTTGCCTTACCAAAAGGATTCATGTGGGAAAATGTTCTATGGGATTAGCCATGGAAAATGTAGATGAGATGGCTTACATTCTCAAGAGTGGTGGAGGCATGGGGCAAAAGGGGGGAGAGAGTGAAGTGGAGACTCAATATTCCCTTAAGAATGTTGTAAACTGGGGCAGCTGGGTAGCTCAGTGGAGTGAGAGTCAGGCCTAGAGACAGGAGGTCCTAGGTTCAAACCCGGCCTCAGCCACTTCCCAGCTGTGTGACCCTGGGCAAGTCACTTGACCCCCATTGCCCACCCTTACCAATCTTCCACCTATGAGACAATACACTGAAGTACAAGGGTTAAAAAAATAAAATAAAATAAAATAAAATATGGTTTAAGAATGTTGTAAACTGCTGTCACATTAGAGGAAAATAAAATAAAATAAAATTTAAAACACAGGAACAAAGGAAAGGAGGATAGTAAGGATTCGCTTCGAGCTGGTAAACATCCCAAAGAGGGGTTCAAAGGGGGTCGCTTCTGTCATTGAGATAAAGGGAGTAAGGAAAATTCATGTGGATTTTATTACGTATGACCAATATTTCTACCTAAATCCATCCATTTCCTTGGATGTGAAGGTTAGGTAGTTTCTTAAGGATGTAGCTGAGTAAGGCCATTACCCAGCCCTTCTAGGTATCTACCTGAGCAGGGACCTTTACTGAAACAAAATCTAGGCAAAGGAGGCCTTCCCCAACACATGCCCTTTTTGTGCTTGCTATTCCCCCGATCAAGATTTGGCATGAACATTAAAAAATTAAAAACATAAAAAGTGTTGGGGTGACCTGGTCTAGGAAAATGCAAAGAAACCTCATCAAGATAGCTTATGTTTGGCTAGCCAGCGATTGCTAGAGGAAGCTAGATTTTATAAGTTCACTAGCATTCCATTTCTTAAGTGTCAGGGAAGGGCCAAGCACCACATTTGGAATCTGTTTTCCTGTCTGTAGTGAAGCTAGGTGCCTCAGTTGGATTGGGCCTAGAATCAGGAAGATTCCCATTCAAATCCTGCCTCACACATTTCTTGGCTGTATGACCCCAGGCAAGTCTCTTAACCTTGGATTGACTGACAAAAGGATCCACTGGAGAAGGAAATGGCAAAGCCCTCCAGTCTCCTGGCTATGAAAACCCCATGGATAGCTGTGGTTCCTGAGCTCAGCAAGAGTGGGAGGAGACTGAACAGAACTCACAGTGAAGCTGTGGGGATGTTCCCAGCTGAGGACCAGTTGTCCCCTTCCCAATGATGAAATGATGGGGGAAGAGCTGAGAACTCTAAGCCCTCCTCTTCATGAAAATATTCACCAATCAGGACTGCCTGGAGAGATCCGAATGATGTCCTTTCAGGCAATCAAAAGGAAGACACACCTTAGAGTAAAAGACATTTGTTCCCTGCTGTGGACCTTTGGCACAAAGGAAGCTATGCCACTGATAGCTCCTTTATTAATAGATCACTTGCCCCTGTTAATCAATAGTATACTCAGAGAAATGCCCTCATCTTATTTCTTGGTGAAAATTCCAGGTGCTACAAAAGCAGCTTCTTGTCACAGGGAAGAATTCAAAGGGTTAGTTAGAGCTGCACCATGTGGCAACAGGAGTACTTCTGGGTTGTCCAAGAGCAAAGCACAGTGGGGCTTGAGAATGGGGGAGCTAATGGGCATGTACAAAATCATGTAGTCAGAAGTCCGAGTCCCAGGCCTTGCCCCAAACTGAGTCTGGGCAGGAATACCAAGGTGAAAGGAAACTCTTCCCGATCCTCTTTGTATCTCAGAGCATTCCCAGTAGCCAGAAAAGTTCCCAACGTAGGCCATGTCACAGAAAATATTAACAATGCAATTGTCTTCCTAGATTCTGCCAGCTGATGAGGAAGAGGAAGAAGATCTGTACCAGCTTTCTCCGATCTAAGAAGATGAGTTTCAGTGCACGTGAAATAGGATCTCTTCCAAGTCACAGCAGTGCCAGAAATACACCCAGAAATATACCCTCCATGCCCTGGACAGCAAGAGCAAGGTCTTTGCTTCTCATCCCATGAATGGGAGCAGTGAACGCTCAGCTTCCTCATTTCTGGCTATTAGAACCCTCTCTTCCCAGTTCTTGATACCAGGTAAAAGTTTCTCATCCTTTTTCCTCGTGTAATTCTTCAAAACCTCTTTGATATTTTCTCTTAGTTTTGAGGGACCTTTCTGTGGCCTCCAGGGTTAGCCTGTTCCTAGCATACTGAAATGATGACTTAGTTCTGTAGAAGGTTGGAGTTTGTTGTCATGTCCGCATCAACCCATGTTTTCCAGCAGGTGTTTTTCTTCTGTGTTTGCACTCCAGTAGTTCTTCCTCTGAATGTGGATAGCTATCTGTCTCTAAATCATCTGACTATCAGTCTATCAGTCCGTCTGTCCATCCATCCATCTGTATGTCTGTCAATCTGTATGCGCTTCTGTTAATCTGCCTCTATGTCTGTCCATCAGCCTGTCTGTATCTATCAGTCTCTTTATCATGCTGTCTAAACATCAATCTGTTGATCTCTCTGTTGATCCATCTATCTGTCTTTGTATAAGTCTAACCATGTCTGTCTGTCTGTCTGTCCGTCTGTGTCTGTCTGTCTCTCCCTATGTATCAGTCTATTTATCCACCTATCTATCTGTGTATTAAAACAGACAGACACACACTGATAGACAGGTGGGTAGAGAGACAGATAGACGGAAGGAAAGAAAGAAGAATGGACAGACAGACAGAAAGACTGACAGACTCAGAGAGATAAATAGAGTGAGAGATAGATGAATAGAGGGAGACAGCTAGAGAGACAGACAGAGATAGAGGCAGAAAGGTGGAAACACAGACCGAAAAATTGACAGATATAGAGAGATGGATGGATAGACAGATAAGATACGTAGATACATACACACATACATAACTACAGAGATAGGTATGTAGACAGGACAGACTGGCAGGCAGATAGACAAACTGAGAGATACTCAAAGAGGGAGTCAGATAGACAGAATGACAGAGGAACTAATCAATCTGTCCGACTCTCTGTCTGTCTGTCCACCTTTTTATCAGTATATCATCCATCTGTCTTTCCATCTGCCTATCTGTCTGTCCAACAGTCTGTATGTATCTTTCAGTCTCTTCCTCTATTTATTCTATCTATATATCAATCTACTGATCTCTCTGTTGATACATCCGTCTTTGTATCTGTCTACCTTTCTCTGTCACCTTTTTTGTTTCTGTGTGTCTGTCTGTGTACCTACCTATCCAGCTGTCTTTGTATCTAATTACTATCTATCTACCTACCTGTCTATCTGTCTTTCTATCTCTCTACCTGTCTATCTACCTACCTATTTGTCTGTTTGTCTATCTCTGTGTCTGTTACTTTATATTTCTATCTATGTATATCTATCTATATCTGTGTCTGTTTATTTGTCTTTCTATGTGTCTCTCTATGTCCTATTTATATAACTATCTACCTACCTCCTACTCATCTGTATATCTGTCTGCCTGTCTATCTATCTATCTGACTGTAACCACTGTACCTCTCCCTGTCTGTGGCTTTCTCTCTATCTGTCTGTCTGTCTATCTATTTATCTATCTATCTATCCATGTAGAAAAGCAGTTTGGCAGACAGGGACAGATGGACAGAGACAGAAAGACTGACAGACACATATAGATGGATAGGGAGAATGATGCAGAGATAGAAAGATAGATAGATACATACATACATATAGATATCCAGACTGGACAGACAGGCAGACAAACACACTGACTGATAGATACGTAGACTGCACAGACAGAAACACAAAAGCAGCAATATTGGTAGATGGACAGTCAGACACAGATAGACCAATAAACACAGATACTTAGAAAAACAGATATATATATACATACATAGACAAAGAGAGGGGCAGAAAGCATGATCTGCTCAGTAAAATTGTGTGCCTTGATAAAGACAATGGGATAATAGGGCAATGAAATCAGCAACCCTCAATGTGAAATAAATCCATTAGGTAACTCCTTTCCCATTGATGGGATGACCTACTTTTCTCCATGAGTTGTCTTCTATCCATCCTGAGGGAGGACATGTACACTGCAGCAACATTCAAAGTTCTGAATTTTGGAAAATAGGATAAAACTGTCTCCATATCCAAAAAGGGTTCTAGGTGCTTTGGGTGTATGGCCATGGTTTTTGGAACTGGTTTGTTGACATTGAGAATTTGGCAGGTAGAGCAGATATGGCTATAGTCTCAAGCAACTTTAACAAAGTTCTGCACACTTCAGTGGTATTTTGTTTCTCTTATCATCCCTCTATAGCACACACCATGGGGAAGGATTTGTGAGACTTGTGAAAGGGAATTTTTTATTCCCTTTGTCTATTTTAAGTTTATCAATCAAGAACTTAAAGTATCCCTACTTAACACTTAGCAAGTCACTAACAAAGAAAGTTCAGGCCCTAAAAGGCCGCAAGCACTGCTCCACCCCATACCCACAATGCTAGGCAAATTGAAAGGCTGTGATTGATTCCTGAGATGTGACAAGGAGAGCTCTTCATTCTCAGTGGCCTTTAGCCTAGGTACTGTGGGATCTGGTGGGATTCTTGGCTGTCTTAGCCTCCTGTGCTCTGAAGGTTCTTAGTGGCTTTTCAGTGACTCTTAGCTTTTTGGATTTTGGCTTCCTGATTCAGACTTTGGATTCTGGTGAGGTTGGCATTCAGATTTGCATTGGAGGTCTGGAGATATTAGGATTAGGACTCAGGGTATTTTTAGCTAGGTGATATTTTCTAACTCCTTCCTATATCTCTACCTTGCTGTAAATAAAGCTACTAACAGTCTACTGACTCATAATTTAGCTTTAATTTTTATAAACAGTGACCACAATTCTTTTTTTAACCATTATTTTTGTCAAAGTAAATTTTTAAATATTACAGACTGCTACTTGATAATTGTTACAAACCTTCTGAATTTTCTTCTTTTACTTTACCTGGTATTTATTATAGGTATATGATTCAGACAAATTACATTCTGACATTCTCTAATCTACCCTTTTCATTAGATTGTGAGGTCTTTGAGGGTAAGAACTTTTTTTTTTTGCTTCTTTTTGTATACTCAGCACTTAGCAAATCACTAGATCTTGACAACAAAATTAGAAAATTATGTGACTGAAGTGCATAGTGTGCCTGGAGTCCTGACTTCTAGAAGTGGTTGGTGGAAGTCTATGTGTGATTGGTGGCATGTCCAGATGTCAGGACTCAGGGCCTGGACTGTCCAATCAGAGAGTCCCAGTAGGAGTGATATCATTGGACTTACAAGAAAAGGGATGGAGAAGAAGCTTGCTCTCTTTTTGCTTGGGACTCTCTTTCTGACTGGGCAGTCTTGCTCCCTTCTCTGGAGCATTAAACACTCCACTGGATCCTTAGCTGGGAACTGGAGCCAGGAAAGCCTAGAAGTGTTTTTTTGTTTGTTTTGTTTTTAGTTATGGTAGCCTGGTGATCCTTTTCTCTTTCTAGCTCTTCCTCTCTCTATCTTTTACTAATCAATCATTATAAATTAATATATAGTTTCCAAAGAATTTTAATCATTATGGACAATGAAGCAAAAATACAGAAATATGGGGCAGCTGGGTAGCTCAGTGGATTGAGAGTCAGGCCTAGAGATGGGAGGTCCTAGTTTGAAATCTGGCCTCAGCCACTTCCCAGCTGTGTGACCCTGGGCAAGTCACTTGACCCCCATTGCCCACCCTTACCACTCTTCCACCAAGGAACCAATACACAAAAGTTAAGGATTTAAAAAAAATATACAGAAATATTTCGATGCAGTAGGATTCCTTAATTTAGTTAAGACTGATATGCATGAGGAATATGAATAAATTTTAAAATCTCCTTAAATTATGCAAACAACACATGCAATTAAAAACAAAATAAAGAGAAGAACTGAGCATTTGCTAACTACCATTATACAGGCAACAGAAAGTTTGAGTCTATGAGAATGAGGTAATAGACTCTGAGGTAGAAGGAAGTTAAGAACATAAGAGCCCTGAGGCTATGGGATTTAGAGTCAATAGAAGGCTATGACAACATGTATTCAGAGTCAACAGTGAAGGAAAGCCTCCCAAGGATGGAGTTTATCTAGTTTAACCAAAGTCATCCATATTCTGGAATGAACTGTCATCCAAATATGCCCAAGGCATGGAGCACAAGATATCAGAAGAACATTTAAAGGCAGAAAGGTTGTAAGAATGTACAAGGAAGACACCATTCTTCCAAAGAATACCTTCCACTTAACTCCTGTCCAGAACCTTGTAATATTTAGATATTTGATATTATATATGTATATATTAAGGTGTGGCCTCCAGGAATCAATAATTCATATTGATTCTGTACTTAAAATAGACCCAAGTCAGGATCTGTTTTAAAGTAGTTTATTTACAATTAGAAAGGTAGAAGGTAGGGAAATAGAGAGAGGGAGAGGCTGACCCAGGCTGGCTATTAGAGGAAAAGCCAAGGTAGGCCAAGGAAGCCAGCTGATCTTACCCACATGGCAATTTAGAGAGGAAGCAGCCTGAGGTCTCAGCAGAGATCCTTCAGCAGGAAGTTCAAAGTGGGAACTGCCCTCAATAGGAAGTTACCAACATGCTTGAAGAGATAGTGTCTTTCATCACTTCCAGTAGGTCCACCTCTAATTCAAGTGGACAAATGGCAGCCTCTACACTGATTTGGACTGCCCAAAAGGTAATCCCTTGTTCTTGATTTGTTACTTATTGTCAGGTGTGGGTAACTCATCTCCCCTCCCCACTAAGGGAGGTGAGGATGACATTATCTCTGGTGGGTAGTTTTAACTATGAATGGGCTTGAGCTAATTCCATTTACACAACCTCAAAAAATTCTAGATCCCCTTTAGATCCATCTTGCTGAAGAGCTTCTTCACTATAGGATAAGGGAAACAAGTAGAACTAGATAAACTGACTGAGGACCCTCCACTGCAGAATTTCAGTCAATTTGGAGAAGTGTATTATCTCAGTTGTAGGAGGATACATACTACCTAGGTCCATGTTGGCAAAAAATGGCCTGCTCCCCTCCCATTCTCCATGGGCCTGAGACATTTCTCCCATTCCCCTGCCCCACTGCCCAGCAGCCCAATGGGAGCACTTCCTCCCTCCCCTGTCTGGGGTAAGGAAAGGGGTTCACATGCAGCATGAGGATTGTAATTTGGGGACTCAGCCTCTAAAAGGTAATCTATCACTGACCTAGGTCAATGGTATAGCTGCCCCTTCCAAAATAGTCATTATAGTGCCTTCAGCCAACCCCATATGATGCTGGTAAAACTCATTCCAAGTCTAATGTGGCTACTACTCCCTCCTCAATCTGATAAGACAACTCAACAAAAAGTCTAGAAAACTGTATCTAGAAGATTCCCTATGAAGTAAAGGAGAGGCATAACAAAGAATCCAGGTGGGGTAGAAAAATCAAAGGCAGGCATTTTTAAACAAGGTAAGTAAAGCCCCAGGCATCTAGTGCATTCCTTCCATTGAGTATCTTTGGCCATGATGTGACAAAAGAAAACATGACAATCAATGTGACAGCCAGGTACTCAGTGAGCCTTTCATTTATCACATCTTTTTTTCCTGTAGATCCAACATGTTCCAAGTGGTTGAAACTCCATGTTCCCAGAAATGCACATGATAGTTAGGATATCATTTCATTTAGATCAATGGATATTGTTGATATACTGTTAATTTATAAAAACACAGAACTATGAAATAGTCATAAAGCCACTCTTTGATCAAGAGAAAGGGGGAACAGGGCTGATTTAGGCCTCTTATGCAGAGTCCAGGATTGAACACTGCTTCGCTCTGCTCCCTGACCCCCTGGGAGTACCACCATGCTAGATGACCCCTCCAAGGAACAAAGGAAATTGGGAAACTTCGATATCATTTGGGAAGATCCAGGGGCTGGGAGAGATGATTGACATTATACTGGTAAGGATGGGATTTACAATCAAGCTTGGGAAAGGAATCCTAGCCAGAAGCTGGGGTGTAAGGGAAGGGGCTGCTTACAATGGATACTAAAGGATGGTCCCTGCCCAGGCAGGTCTTCCTGGGCAAGGGTCTTTGATACAATGGGAAAGACTACCTAAAACAGGATATTTAGCATTTACCTTAGGGTCCATTATTCAGTCTGCAACTGCTAGCCTGAGATTCCCTTCAGGGTGGATTCTCAGGGGAACAGGGAACAAGCACAAGTTTTGGGGGTCTCCAACCTACAAGCCATTTCTAAAACTTGGGGTTCATCAGATCTCACTAAGCCACAAGTTTGGGGTCTCTAGATTCCATGTCGACACCTCCCCCTTTTGGTCAAGACTGAACGTCGCTGACCAATAATGGAACTCTCACTAATGGTGGGGAAACTTTAGGGTACAGGTATGGGCGATTGGCACTTGGGGGCACTCCCCAGTGCCTGGCGCATTGACAGTTGTGCCAGAGAAAGGTAGGCAGTCTACCCTTGGCAAATTTTTACAAACACAACATTAGCCCACTTCCCCCAAGTCTTTAAGTCTTTCAATTCCCCGGGTCCTGATGTGATTAATGCCTTTGGCCTCCTCTCTCCTACAGACTTCTTCCCTTGTACAAAACATCTTTATTGCTGCAAGGGAAAACTTAGAAGAGCTCTATAAACACATTCTTTAACAGACCTAGATCAACTCCCAACACACTCACTATAAAGGTTATTCTAACCTTATTCTTGACATCCCATATAATTGATTCTATTAGTGTTCATTCCACACTATTATAAGGTTATTTAAACTACATACCCAATCAAAAAATTGCCTTACTTTACCAAAATATTATATAAAAATCAACCCTACAAACTATAGAAATATAAAAGCAAAAATAAATCCACATCTTTGGTTAATCAGGTCTTGTAAATCTGAAAGTAGCCTCTCTGTTGAGTGACCAAAAATCAAAATATCATCTAATTCAAAGAAAAATCCTAATTAAATATTCTATGACGGCAATCCCAAAATCATATGAAAAACTATGACAATTTCAACGTCAAAACAATTTTTAAAAGTCTCAAATTAAAATTAACTCCAAAAATTCTCTCAAGATTCAAAATCCTTCTAACTTTCCCTAATTTTAAAACCTCACACACCCCCCTTTGGGGAGTTGAGATGCTGGGGATTTA
Organism: Gracilinanus agilis; assembly: GCF_016433145.1. NCBI lineage: Eukaryota > Metazoa > Chordata > Mammalia > Didelphimorphia > Didelphidae > Gracilinanus > Gracilinanus agilis. Next base: position 44,650,651 of record NC_058136.1, read on the forward strand.
AAACTTTTTTCATTCACCTTTTAACTACTTAACTATAATGCCTATTACTTTGCAGGAAAAAAAATTTTACAACTGAGTCAGCTAATGTAAAGTCTGTAGATAAAAATTCTTGTGAAAATAATTGTCTTGTCCAGGCAGTAACATGCCATCTCCTTAACCAATTTAGTTTTGGGGCACACTTTTCGATTTCCTCAAGTATCTATTCATTGGCAATAAAGGCTCATTTACCATTGAACTTAGGGTTAGTCTATGGGCTATTTCAATAGCATTCCTAGTCACAAAAGTTTCCTTATCTCATTGTTTCCTGCCTTTAGGCTTCAAGATGTATAAACTTTACTAGTACTGGGGAGAAAGTCAGTGTTCTAGCTGAACCCTGTTTATTAAAATACTGCTTAGAATCTACTATTTTTATGTATTGCTTCCCCCCTTTTTTGACACGGATGTTTTACCAGGTTTTCCTTATGACCTAAATTCTTCCTCCTTTTAGGAAAAGGGACTCTATAATCTGCTAACCTCATTCACCAATGGCTAAAACTTTCCATCTGCCTTCACAATTCCCATATTCTAGGCCTGGCCTTTCTAAAGCTTCCTTCATCCTATGATTACAGAAAATTGCTATAACAGGAGAAAGGTGGGAAGTAACTTAAACTGAGGGAGAAAAGGCTCCCATAATTTGGAATATTGATGCCATGCATAAGTTGGTAACGATTGGCAGTCAGTCACCTGTAGAACTTGACAGAAACTTAGCTGAGCCATTTCTCAGCCCTTCCATTCGCCTTGTGACTGCATCCATAACCAATTTTCCTCCATAGCACAATTATCTTCCAATACAATTCTCCCTTTGATGGCAATTCTCTCTAACCATGCTAAAGGTTTAAAATAAACTTTCTTTGCTTATTAACAATTATTTCTAGGCTCCATCATTTCTTTCCTAAATTCTTCTGATAATACTTTGAGACAAACACATTCTGTAATACTGAACTAGCACTCTGGAATCTCTGCTGTGAATTCTCAAATCTAACAGATTACTTTCAAGCCTCTTAACAAAGCAAAATGCTACTATTTTAAACTTTCCCTACTTTAAATTTGGGGAATGGCCCTCTTCCTTCTAGGTTCTCTCCTTATAAAAGGGGTTTTGCTTAAGGTAAATTTACGAAAATGCTCAAGTTTTTGTCTGCTACAGAAATTTGAAAGGCCAAATGAAAGCAATTAAGAAAGGGGATACTTATCAGTTCCAGAGACATCTAGGGGCTCCTTCGGATTTCTCATAGGTGTCTTCTTCAGAGAATCTTTCAGATTCGAATTCTGAGTCTTGTCCACACTTTTGGCTCCTAAGTAATGTCTTGAGATAAAAGTGCTCCAGGGGTTCTGAATAAATTCCCTTTAACAAGCCATATAGCAAACTTAACTTTAATAAGTTTTAATCACCTCACCCACACTCCAGAACTGGGATGGTAAAATGCAGGGCATTCCTAGAAGTTTCTTAGGAATTTTCCCAGGTGGGGAATTCCTTTCTCTAATATCGGTCATGTGCAAATGATCATCTATCAGAAAAATAATGCTCACAAAATAAATAAATGCCAAATCGGATTAGTTCTCTCCATTCGAAAAGGAAAACTTAATTCCTTATAGGAACCAGGATTCCCTGGTCTTTTTAAAACAAAAACTTATCTATTGTAATGGTTGCACTCTGGAAATTTACCTTAATAACTCCAAAAATCAGGCTATAGTTCATGATCCCTTTTTTAAAACCCCTAAAACTTCTCTCAACCCAAAACTTTGGATTACTAAGGAAAAGCTAAGAATTACCTTTAAATCCGAATACCTATCCAATTCCCTTCTATCTTCTTACTCTGTCCTTGGCTCCAAATGACATTTCTCTCAGCCTGGCCTCAAAAGCCTTCCTTTTGGCCTAAGGCTAACGCGGCTCCTTCAGAGGAAAATTGTTGGTCAGTTTAAAATCCTTCAGTTTCCTTCCCATTCAAAGCCAAGCCTTTCCCTAACCAAGTCTTGTCCTTTTACAATGACACAATGACCCAAAATGAACAGTCTTTACTTCTGAACACAGGCTGATCAGAAAAACCTCGCTCTCTGGAAACCAATAACAGCTTGAAAAAAAAAACAACGTGGAATACTCAACACTCAAATAAAAAGGTTAACATCTAGAACAAATGCATCCCATTACCCACATTATTAAAACATTAAGTGCACTTGGTCTACAATATTTCACACATTATACCAAAACTGAGAAAAAAAGATTAGAATTTTAAAAGTTAGGAATCTCTGGACCTCCTTTTGCCTTTTGCCTGAATATCCTCATATCCAGATCACCAACTCTTGTCTCTTTAGCTTTTGGGAGAAATTAACTGTTAACACAACTTTTAGACATTTAAACCACAAACATTAAGGTTATTAGTGGATCCTTTTTAAAACACATCACAAATGCAATATAAGCAAAACCTTGGGGAATTGAGAAGAGATCCAGAACTTAAGTTCTTTTAAGCTTCTGTGAGCTCTTTTGCAAAAACTTATAACCATTTAAACTTTAAACCCTTATACCGTGGCATTTCCGTTCATGAAGCAACTTTCTCCATTATAATGGACTTAAATGTCCATTCAGGCTCCCCCACTCCAGCTCAGCTTCCCATTCAAAGCTTTCAGCCAGCCATTCCCGCTTCTGAACTCCTCTCCTTGCTCTTCTACTCCAGACATACTTCACCCACTTTCACATGCAACAACACACACACACTCTAATACCTAGTCACACTCGGAGCTTGTAGCGGGTTGAACTCGACTCCATTTTGGCCCATTCACCTTGGGACCATTTGCCATGTATTTACATTTCACTCTCAGAGTATCATTAGGTGGTTCTTTGGGCTGCTGGCTTCCACCTCTTGGGGCCACAGATTTACTGTGCCTCAATATCCAGACACCCCTGGGCTGGTTCTGGTTCTGCGACTCTCCATAGATCTATGGACTGTCGCCTAAACCCCCCCTTAATTAAAGAGTGGGTCACCCCCAAATACACGCGACCAAGTCCTTTACTCCGAGAGCCACTTGGCTGGCCCCTCTGCTAAGAGTACTCCTGACTCAACCCTAAATGGGCTGTGTGGGTACCTCACGTCTTGGAGTCCTCGTTAGCAGGTGGCTCAGGCAGCTGGGACTTCGGATCTCGACGGGGAACCTCCATTTGTAAACTTAGAAAAACACAGAACTATGAAATAGTCTATAAAGCCACTCTTTGATCAAGGGAAAAGGGGAACAGGGCTACCTGGCCTCTTATGCAGAGCTGCGCCTTGTGCAGAGTCCCAGGATTGAACACTGCTTCGCTCTGCTCCCCGAAGCCCTGGGAGTGACACCACGCTAGATGACCCCTCCAAGGAACAAAGGAAATTGGGAAACTTCGATATCATTTGGGAAGATCCAGGGGCTGGGAGAGATGATTGACATTGTCCTGGTAAGGATGGGATTTACAATCAAGCTTGGGAAAGGAATCCTAGCCAGAGGCTGGGGTGTCCGGGAAAAGGGCTACTTACAATGGATACTAAAGGATAGTCCCTGCCCAGGTGTGTCTTCCTGGGAAAGGGTCTTTGATACAATGGGGAAGACTATCCAAGACAAAAGGGTATTTAGCATTTACCCTGGGGTCCATTATTCAGTCTGCAACTGCTAGCCTGAGATTCCCTTCAGGGTGGATTCTCAGGGGAACAGGGAACAAGCACAAGCTTTGGGGGGTCTCCAGCCTACTAGCTATTTCTAAACCTTGGGGTTCATCAGATCTCACTAAGCCACAAGTTTGGGGTCTCTAGATTCCACATGGACAATACAATCAATTATGTTATGCTAAATCTTTCTCCCACTCAGTCCTAAATAAAATCATTTAATATCCCAGGGGCCTTGCTTATATCCCAAATTACTGAGCCACAGAAAACTCCAACAATTGAAGAAATTAAACCTAAATCAAACTGTTTGAAAGACATTCCTAAGCTTAGGGTCTTCAAGAGAGTTAAGTTCCTGCCTAATTAAATATGAGTGAGCAAAGATATTTGGGGTGCCAATTTTGAAATAAGCCACCCTAAAAATTAGGGGGGAAATGTCTTAGTTCTGCCTAGTAAGCTCATACTTAATGTTATTTTTTTTGATCTGCAGAATGAGAGCAAAAAGATATACATCCAATTAACCTTTAGATGGAGCTGTTTCTCCTTGAAAATTATAATGCATACAAAGAATGTTTTGAGCAAACTGGAAAAGTAAGAGTAGTTTGGATCTTGCTATAATATAGTATTCGAATTTCTGGCTTTTTCAGTTATTGTTTTTAAAAATACTCTTAGAATAGATAACAAGAGAAAACAAGTGCATTTGTTACTCTTACTGCACAAATTCGAAAGAAGTTTAATCAGAAATATAGCCAGTTAATTGTTCAGCCTCACAAGAATATCTTAGTGATGGGTTGAATTCTAAAGTGATAAATGAACCAAAAGGCTTTAGAGATGAACAGCCCTTTAGGTGGATAGGCAACAGCAATCATTTTTAAACTGGTAAAATACTCTGTTTTGAGCTCTGTGCTTTGAAGACTACTCAAAAAAAAAAATCAAGAGTTATGCTAAACCAGTCATAGAAATAAAAAAAAATAGTGCACAAGGATTTAATAAGCAGCACCTATTATAGGTAGTGGCTGGATTTTAACAAAGGGTAGACTGAGGCAAATCTCTAAACTAGATATCATTTTTAATAGAGCCTGCTATATATTGAGGAAAGACATATCAATGGCATTTCTCCATTAGTGCCCAAGACCCAGAGTGAGAGCGAACAGTTTCTTTTATATTTAGGTGTGTCCTCCTTTTGATTGGCCTGACAGTATATGATTTGAACCTTCCCTGGCAAACTAAGGCAGCTGAGATCAATGGATGTTTTAATGAAGAAGTGGGAGTTCACAGCTCCTCGCCCATTACTTCATCATTTTCACTTTAGCTAAGAAAAAGGGCTTTCAAATGTGGCTGATCCTCCTTCCCTGGCACTTAAGAAATGGAAGGATAGCTGATTTATGAAATCAAGCTTCCTCTAGCAGTTTTTGGCTAGAAAAGCATAACTATCTTAATCAGGTTTGCACTGGCTCAGTTTCGCCTCTCCTGGACCAAATCATCCCAAATCCTGATGGGACAAAGACAAAAAGGACTTGTGCCTGTTGTACCCAAATTTTAATACCTAACCCAGGTTCTTGGCTGGAGGAAGAATCACACTGACAATGCAATATGCAAGAAGAGGCTCATTCTTAACTAGCAATAATAGCTAGGGTCCCTAGGCAGAGAGGCATGCCTGAACTGACCCTTTGGAATTCTTAGCCAAGAGTTTATATAGAAATGTTTGGGGAAGGGGGTTGGTACATACATAATTATCAAGGTAGTGTCAGGGACAGGTGGTCAGGAAGCATCTGGGGGGGGTTCAGAGTCAGGGGTCAGGAAGCATTTGGCAAATATACATTAAGTAGGCAAATATTGTTAAGAAGGTAAACATAGACAAACATTCCTCAAGAAGGTTAATATTCATCAGATAAGATAGCTTCAGTTTTAGGCTTATCATAGGGGGAGATAAGGAAGACTGTACTGGGAAACCTTGGGGGCTGGAGGTAGCTTGCCCAGGCTAGAAATAGTTCAGTAGTCTGTCAGACTGATTTTTAAATCCAACAGTGCCCAGGAGAAGGGCTGGCTCTGCTTGGCTTTTGTTTAATAGGTAAACCAAAGTAGAGGTCCCTGCCCTGGTAGATGTGAGAGGGTGAGTGGCTAGAGGCAGATTAGATTACCTAGTTTGAGAGGAATATTTTGGGCCAGGCTAATAGGTGAATGGATATTTATAGAGAAAATAAATATTGCAGATTCATATTAAAAATCAAATGATATAGCATTAAAATTCATTTTCCTCATATATGTCCAGTATTGCACTAAGCCCTAGAAATATAAAAACAAAAACCATGGAGTCCCTGCCCTCAAACAGCTTACATTCAAGTGGGAAAACCAACCTGGTCATGTATAAAGGATAGTTAGAATATATACAAAATAAATGCAAGGTAGTTTTGAGAATTACGGTACTCTTAGAGCAGGGGGTCATGAAAAATCCAGTTTGATCTAGGGGTCTGATCTCTTTGCAACCATCCAGTCTGATGGGATTGGGAGAATCAGATAAACTGATTAGGGATATTTACCTATATCTATTTCCACAAGACCTATTTCACATTCACTAACTCCAGGTATATCTTTTCCATCCTCCGAGCCCTCTTATTAAAGTGAAGTTCATAATACATGCCCTATCCATGTTAAAAAAAACAACCTCAAACTAAAAATACAGTTCTTTATGTAGGTAAGATTCTAGCATTCTGATTGGTTGAGGCTGGTTCTGATACAGGAGGGTCAGGTTAGCCAGTCATGAGATTGTACAAATAGACTATTATGAACCTGGTTGGTCGGCTAAGTCATTCATTTTTGTTCCCATATACCCCATTTGTATGAATGGTGAGTTAGACTTGTTTCTCAAAATGTTCAGAGTACTGAATTGGCAGGTGATTGAATGTTTTTGAGTCATTTTCAGTTGTGCCTGATTTTTTGTGACCTCCATTCTTGGCAGAGACTTTGGAGTGGTTTGGCATTTCCTTCTTCAGCTTCTTTTACAGATGAGGAACTGAGGCAAACAGTGTTAAGTGAACTGCACAGGGTCATACAGCTAGTGTCTGAAGTCAGATTTGAACTCAAGATGATTCTTTCTGACTCCGGGGGCAATGTTCTATCAACTGTACCACTTACCTGCTCTTTTTTGGAATGTAGGTCGGGCTGACCAAAAAATGAAGAAAAAAAGGAAGTATACCTTCATGATCAGTTTTCTTTGTCTAAAAAAGAGCAGTACCATTACCATAAAAGAACTCTAGGAAACACAGGAAAAGAACTGGATTTGAGGAAGTGAATACCAACTATTGTAATGACATAGAGTATTACAAAGAGTCTATATCATGTTTAATCATTTAAAATGTATAGCATTCAGGCTGCTTCAATTCCTTGTTCTAGTACTTTTTACATTGAAATGGTCATCCAAAAGGATATCAACAATGCGGCTCTCAAGGTAATTTCAGGCCAAATTGAAGAGATCGGTCTTCTTACTTTGGTTTTCTGGGCTTGCCTGTACCCCTCCTGTATGAGTATTTTTCAGTATCTTAGAATACTTGCAAGTCCTCTTTCTAGACAGAGTGATGGAAGATGCTTTCTGTAGTAACAGTGTGTTCCATGGAGAAAGGACCATCTTTATGTGTGTATTCCTTCGGCCTGTGCAAAATAGCAAAAACTCAAGGTACTAGTTCAGTAGACCTACTGTCTGTCTGCCCACCTCTCCCTTTTCAATAAAATGACCATATAGGCCTCTTTGAAACCAGGCAAATGTCCTTCACTCTCTCAGCCTAAGTATACTTCTCTGTAAATTGGGAAGTTGTACTTCAAATTCCTTTTATGATCTATGAACATCTCTAGGAAGGTAATTCTTTTTTTCTTGCCTTCATATTTCCAGGCTAAACCGAGCCCTATCACCCGTGCTACCTATTGCTCCATGCTGATCTTCATCCACTCAAAACAGAAACTTTTATTGTTTCAGCTCTGGAATTACGTATACAAGGAAAATAACCTTTCAGTAGCTTATTGATGGCTTTGTGTGCGTGTGTGTGTGTGTGTGCATATATATGTATGTGTATTTGTGGGGAAGAGTATCTCCATTGGTTGATATACTGGTACTTTAAAGTAAGTGCTTCTGAAATGAACCTTTTTTACTTGAGAGTTTTGAAAGGTTTTAATGCAGTTTTTGTGAGGTGATAAATGTTATGTTGCTTTTTTGTTTTCCATTTATTTATCACTATGATTGCCTGCTTAATGATGTGCCAAATGGTTCAGAAATAATTGTCCCCTATAGAACCTGCAAGTTCATGGTGAGACCACAATTTCTTATGATGAAATTCCTGATGGAAGTTAGAGAGAGCCGATGGTAATATCTCTAATACTTCTGAAGCCACTGATCTGGAATTGAATGACGAATCTCTGTGAAGAAAAGGCATTTGGATGATTTCAGAGGCCCTTTTGATAAAAGCTATGTTCTCTATCACCGGGTCACACATTTTATTTGGAGACCATGCATATGCTATCCCTTAGTTATTTTTCTGCCTTAAAACAAACAAGTGAAAATCTATATTAACCCAGTGTCTGCATAATTGAAAATAATTTGGCATTTAAGATAGATGGAACCACTAGTTCAGCAGGTTTATTGATGATTTCCATGACAGACACCACCTGGAAATAAAGAAGCAACATCTGAGAATTTGGTTGCAGTCTCAAGAATTCAGTGATCAGACATTTTTCAGAACAACAGCAAACATAGCTTTCAGGTTTTTTCTCAGCACTGGAAGGTGGGAAGAAGATTTACAGCTAGAGCCTACACAATCCCAAATGAGGCACAGCTGCCATGATAAAGGTTCTATTTTTATCCCTATATTACACATGAAGCTGAGAGGAGTTAGTTCTAGGTATGGATCTTAGAAATATGATGAGATTATCTCTGAAAGCCTCAGCGGATTTTCTTATCTAGTCACAGAATATTAGCATCTCAAATTTGAGAGCAACTTCAGAGAACTTCCAGTCAAAGTCATTTTTTTTTAATTTAAAAAAAATTTTTTTAAACCCTTAACTTCTGTGTATTGACTTATAGGTGGAAGAGTGGGAAGGGTAGGCAATGGGGGTCAAATGACTTGCCCAGGGTCACACAGCTGGGAAGTGTCTGAGGCCGGATTTGAACCCAGGATCTCCTGTCTCTAGGCCTGGCTCTCAATCCACTGAGCTACCCAGCTGCCCCCAAAGTCATTTTTGAACAAAGATCACTTCTCAGTATCCTCTATGAATAGTCATAAAGTTTCTTCATGGAGATGCCCATTGAAGGGGCCCGCCACCACCCCAGTGAAGCCATTCCAGACTGGCCCTTCCAAACCTTTTTGTCACTCCTCAAATGTCCCATGGATCCTCTTCTCACCACTCTCTCAGCTAAGAAAGTTGCCTCATATTTTACAGAAAAAAAGTTGAGACCATTCATCATGAACTTCCTCTCCCCTCTTCTTTGTCTCCTATCACTTAAGTACCTTCTGCCGTTTCTCCTCCTTATCCCATCTCACATGATGAGATGGCCTTACTTCTTGCCAAGACTAACTTCCTCTACTTGTGCAAGTGACTCCCTTCTACTCTATTTCCTTCAACAGGTTGGCTCTTCTGTCATCCCCACTCTTTCATGAATTTTCTCTCTGTTTCTACTCATTTATTTACTACTTCCCACAAACATACCCATATCTTTCCTTTCCTGAAAAAAAATCCCTCACCAAATTAACCAAGCAAAGAAGAGGAAATGACTAGATTAGAACAATGTTTTACTTCCTAAAGCTTTTTCTGTGTTTTTCTAACATGGCTGGTACCTTTAAATTCACATCAGTTACAAAATGGCTGTTATCTTTACCTCTTAAGTTACTAAATGGCCATCACTCATCTCTTCAATTACAAATTGGCTGCCATTTGTATCTTTATAGCCTCAAAATGGCCAATTCTGTGGGCTCTTTAACAGTTATAAATGGCTACCACCCTAGTCTCTTCAATTATAAAATAACTGCCAACCTGGAGCCTATAGTTACAAAATAGCAGTGATCATTATCATGGCTGAAAAATAGAATTCTAGAGTTGCAAAAAGGCTGATTGTTGATTCTTTAACAGTTACAAAATAGCCATTACCCTTATCTCCATAATTATAAATGTCTGCCACCCTTATCTTTTTAACAATTACAAAACAGTGTCTGCTTTTGTTTCTATACTTACTAAATGACACAAGCTTTCATCTCCATGGTCAATTGTAGCACATACACAAATTGGATTTGGATCCTTCCTGAAGTTGAATTTTCAAGATTCCAAGCCCTCTAGGCCACCTGGATGGCCCTCTATGTATTTGTCAAAAGGAGTACTTGTATCCAGGTTCTTCTTAACAGTTCCCTAACCACTCTGCCTCAGTTGCTATTTTCATCAAGTGTGCATGTTGGTTTTCAGATGACCTAGTTGGGCCCTTCAGGCATCTTGTTGTATTCTAAAGATGTGTTGTGGAGGCAGTCAAGATGGTGGCTTAGAAGCAGCAACAGTGAAGTCCTCTGTGAAAACACTTCCACACCATTCAAAAACAAAGCACTCTGAGGGGTAGAAAAAAACCAAATCCAAAAACAGGACAGAGCCAGGAGACCTTCCTGCTTGATTCAACTTAAAAGGCACACAAAGAAGGTTGAATTCTTGGGTTTAAGGAAAAGAAAGAAGGAAGGTCTATCTGTGTCGCTTTATATCTGACTGTGGCTCTGTTTCTGTGAATCTATCTTTCTATCTATCTTTGTCTGTCTATATATATCAATGTCCTATTTATATACCTATCTATCTGCCTCCTACCCATCTGTATATCTCTCTGCCTATCTGTCTTCATGTTTGTCTCTCTGTGTGCCTATTTGTCTGCCTATCTATCTATCTATCTATCTATCTATCTATCTATCTTTATCTATATGACTGTAATTTCTGTCCATCTCCCTGTCTATGCTTTCTATCTGCTGTCTATCTGTCTGCCTGAACATCCATTCTGTCTATTTACCTCTATGTACGTATGTATGTACATATGTATGTATGTATGGATGGATGGATCTATGGATCTAACTATCTCTCTATTTGTGACTGTCAATCTTTTTGTCTGTCTTTCTGCCTTTCCATCTCTCTGTCTGTCTTTCTATTGTGGGTTTTGAACAGATTGCATGCTCTAACTACATTTCCCAGCATCCCCAGGGTTCCATCCTCCCTACTTTCTGGTACGCTATTGGTCTATGAATGGACCAATCCTGTGAGAGGGAAGGACTCCTCCTCCCTACTTCCAGTCATCAGATTGGTGTATTAATGGACAAATCCCACCCTACAGAGGTACCACTACATGCCACCCCCCAGATACAGGGGAATGATTGGTCAAGAAAAGGACCAATCCTGCCCTAGGGAGGTCCACTCACCTGGCATAGGATTGGTTTATAAAGGACCAATCATGGGCTTGTGATGGACCCCGCCCACCCCTAGTTCTTGGATTGTGATTGGTGTATAAAAGGACCAATCCTGACCCAGAGCAGGACATTTGAATGGACTGGGAGGCTGAGAATACTGGAGTATAGGGGAATGTTTGTAGGGAAGTTTTTTTTTCTAAATAAGGACCTTTTCTCTTGATCTTTTTCTTCTACAGTTTATTTTGATTATTACAATATCAATCTATCTATCCATCGATCTGTCTGTCAGTCTGTCTCTCTGTCTAGCTTTCTCTCTTTATCCATCTATCTATCTCTCTATTTATCTATCTGCATCTGTCAGTCTTTCTGTCTTTCTGTCCATCTGTCTACCTGTCTATCGATTTGTTTTTCTTTCTTTTTTCTTTCTATCTATCTATCTATCTATCTATCTATCTATCTATCTATCTATCTATCTATGTATCTATCAGTGTAGAAAAACACACTGACAGACACTGACAGACTGGCAGATACACCGACAGGACGGACAGACAGATGAATGGACAGAGAGACAAAAAGTTTGACATACACAGATAGATAAAAAGAGAGAGAGAGATAAATTGGTGGAGAAAGAGAAATTCAGAGATTAAACAGACAGAGAATGAGAGACAGAAAATAAGAGACATAAAGGTGGAAAGATGGACAGAAAGTTGACAGACATAGATAGATAGATAGATATTTATGTACTTAAATACATACATGCACAGATACATACATAACCACAAAGAAATAGGTAACCACACAGGACAGATGGGCAGACAGATAGACAGACTAAGAGAAACACGAAGAGTCAGGCTGTTAGGCAGAATGAAAGAGGAACTAATCTCTCTGTCACTTTTTCTTTCCGTGGGTCCATCCATTTGTCTGTCTGTCCATCCGTCCTTCTGCATGTTTGAAAGGACCCATACATAGCCAGACATAACAGACAGGCAGACAAATTGACAGACTGATAGATACATAGACAAGCAGGTCAATAGATATATAGACTGCAAAGACAGAATCACTAATATATATATA
>NC_058136.1:44667638-44745550 GCF_016433145.1 Gracilinanus agilis
CCTTCCTTCCTTCCTTCCTTCCTTCCTTCCTTCCAACCTTCCTTCCTTCCTTCCTTCCTTCCTTCCTTCCTTCCTTCCTTCCTTTCTTTCTTTCTTTCTTTCTTTCTTTCTTTCTTTCTTTCTTTCTTTCTTTCTTTCTTTCTTTCTTTCTTTCTATCTATCTATCTTTCTGTGTAGAAAAACAGATTGACAAACACTGAAAGGCCGGGGGATAGACTGATGGATGGACGGACAGAGGGACAAATCAACAAAATTACATTAATTTTAACAGACAAAGATAGGCTGATAGATGCATGCATGCATGCATACATACATACATGCATATACATACATACATACATACAACCATACAATCATATAACCATACAAACATAGAGGTAGATAGCCACATGGGACAGAGGGGCAGAGAGATACATAGACTGATAGATGAACAGACAGGTAAGATATACAGAATGACAGAAATAAATTGGTCAATCTTTCTTTCAGTGTGATCAATACTTTGTAAGTCTGTCTGTCTGTCTTTCCATCCTCATGCCTGTCTGCAAGGATACATAGATAGAGATACATAGCCAGAGAGGACAGACAGGCAGACAGGCAGACTAATATATACACAGACAGGCAGTTAGATAGATATATAGACTGTAAAGACAGAAACACAAAGACAAATATATATAGACAGACATACACAGATACAGAAACAGAGAGAGACAAATAGATAGATAGATCGATAGATTGATATTGTAATAATCAAAATAAAGAAAATGTAGAAGAAAAAGATTGAGAGAAAAGGTCCTTATTTAGAAAAAAGTCTTCCCTACAAACATTCCCCTGCACTCCAGTGTTCTCAGCTTTTCAATTCCTTTCAAATGTCCCGCTCTGGGTCAGGATTGGTCCTCTTATCCACCAATCACAAGCCAGGAACTAGGGGTGGGCGGGGTCCATCACAAGCCCATGATTGCTCCTTTATAAACCAATCCCATACTAGATGAGTAGACCTCCCTAGGGCAGGATTGGTCCTTTTCTTGACCAATCACTCACCTATATCTGGGGGGGTGGGGTGGCTTGGTACCTCCACAGGGTGGGATTGGTCCATTAATACACCAATCTGATGACTGGAAGGAGCAAGGAGGAGTCCTTCCCTCTCACAGGATTGGGACCAATCGCATGCCAGAAAGTAGGGAGGATGGAACCCTGGGGATGCTGGGAAATGCAGTTTGAGCATGCAATCTTTTCAAAACCCACCATAGATAGAGAGATGGAAAGGCAGATAGACAGACAAAAAGATTGACAGTCACAAAGAGATAGATAGATAGATAGATAGATAGATAGATAGATAGATAGATAGATAGATACATACATACATACATACATACATACATACATACAGATTGATATCCAGACTGGACAGACAGGCAGACACACAGACTGATAAATACACAGACAGGAAGGCATATAGATACTTAGACTGCATAGACAGAAATACTAAGAAAGATATATAGATAGATGGACAGATAGACACAGATAGACATATAAGAACCTAGCTAAATAGATAGATAGAAATATAGAAATACAAATTTATAGATACATACGGACAGACAGACAGACAGAATGATAGAGGAACTAATATGTCTGTCTTTCTGTCTGTCCATCTGTCTGTCCATCAGTCTGTGTGTATCTGTTGGTCTCTTTCTCTATCATTATGTCTGCATATCAATGTATTGATCTCTCTGTCAATCCATCTGTGTTTGTATCTGTCTATCTTGTCTGTCTGTCTATCTCTGTTTCCTTTTTTGTTTCTGTCTGTCTGTCTATCTACCATCCTAACTATCTGTCTATCTTTCTCTCTATCTACCTACGTATATGTCTGTCTGTCTATCTGTCTGTCTGTCTTTCTATCCATTTATCAGTGTAGAAAAACAGACTGACAGACATTGACAGACTGATGGATACATAGACAGATGGACAGACGGACAGACAGACAAATGGATAGAATGACATAAAGTTTGACAGGCAAAGATAGATACATACACACATACATGCCTACATATACATACATACATACATACATACATACATACATACATACATACATACATATAAATAGCCAGACAGGATGGACATACAGACAGAAGGACTGCAGGCAGACAGATATATAGAATGAAAGATGAACTAATCTGTTACTCTATCTGATAGTGTGTTTGTCTGTCTGTCCATCGGTCTGTCTGTCTGACTGTCCTTCAGTCTGCCTGTGTTTCTCCGTCTGTTTCTCTGTCATTCTGTCTATATATCAGTCTACTGATCTATCTTTTGATTGATCTATCTACTTGTCTGTCTGTCTATCTCCCTACATATCTATCTCTCTGTCTGTCTGTCTATCTATCTATCTATCTATCTATCTATCTATCTATCTATCTATCAATGTATAAAAACAAACTGACAGACACTGACAGACTGGCAGATAGACAGACAGATGGACAGATAGATGAATGGCTAGAACTACATAAAGTTTGACAGACATAGTTAGATATATAGATACATGCATGCATACATACATATATAACTACAAAGAGATAGATATCTAGACAGGACGGATGGGCAGACAGATCGACAAATTGAGAGATACACAAAGTGGCAGGCAGATAGACAGAATGACAGAGGAACTTATCAGTCTATCCATCTTTCTGTCTGTCTGTCCACCTGTTTATCTGTATATCCGTCCATCTGTGTGTCCATCTGCCTATCTTTCTGTCCATCAGTCTGTGTGTATCTGTCAGTCTCTTTCTCTTTCTGTCTATATATCAATCTATTGATTTCTCTGTCGAACTATGTGTCTTTGTATCTGTCTATATTGTCTGCCTCTCTATCTATCTCTATGTCTCCTTCTTAGTTTCTGTCTGTCCACTTATCTATCTTTCTATCTATCTGTCTGTCTATCTATATGTCTGTCTATCTACCTATCTGTCCATCTGTCTGTCTATCTACCTATCTGTCTATCTGTCTGTCCATCCGTCTGTCTGTCTATCTGTCTATCTATCAGTGTAGAAAAACAGACTGACAGACACTGACAGACTGACGGATAAACAGACAGATGGAAGGACGGAGAGACAGACGAATGGATAGAATGACAAAGTTTGACAGACATAGACAGATAGATAGACAGATAGACAGATAGATAGATACATACATACATACACAATACATACATACATACATACATACATACATACATAAAGATAGATAGCCAGACAGGAAGGACAGACAGACAGATAGACTGACAGGCAGACAGATAGATAGAATGAAAGAGAAACTAATCTGTGACTCTTTCTATCTGACTGTCTGTCTGTCTATCCATTGGTCTATCTCTCTCTCTGTCCTTCAGTCTGTGTCTCTCATTCTGTTTCTCTGTCACTCTTTCTTTCTTTCTTTCTTTCTTTCTTTCTTTCTTTCTTTCTTTCTTTCTTTCTTTCTTTCTTTCTTTCTTTCTTCCTTTCTTCCTTTCTTCCTTTCTTCCTTTCTTCCTTTCTTCCTTTCTCTCTTCCTTCCTTCCTTCCTTCCTTCCTTCCTTCCTTCCTTCCTTTCTTTCTTTCTTTCTTTCTTTCTTNTTCCTTTCTTCCTTTCTTCCTTTCTTCCTTTCTTCCTTTCTTCCTTTCTTCCTTTCTCTCTCTATCTAATTATCTATCTATCTATCTATCTATCTATCTATCTTTCAATGTAGAAAAACAGATTGACAAATACTGACAGGCTGGAGGATGGACTGAGGAATGGATGGACAGACAGACAAATCGACAAAATGATATTAAGTTTAACTGATATATATATGTAAATAGATTGATTGATACATACACACACGCATACATGCATATATTCATACATACATGCAACCATACAAACATAGAGAGATATAGCCACATGGAACAGAGGGGCAGAGAGATACACAGTCTGATAGATGCACAGACAGGTAAGGAGATATACAAAGTGACAGAAATAAATCTGTCTTTCTTTCTTTGTGTCCATCTCTCTGTCTGTCTATCCTTATGCCTGTCTACAAGGATACATAGATAGAGATATATAGCCAGAGAGGAAGGACAGGCAGACAGACAGACTGATATATACAAAGACAGGCAGTTAGATAGATATATAGACTGTAAAGACAGAAACACAAAGACAAATATATAGATTGCTAGACAGACATACACAGATAGATACAGAAACAGATAGATAGATAGATAGATAGATAGATAGATAGATAGATAGATAGATAGATAGATAGATTCATATTGTAATAATCAAAATAAAGAAACCGTAGAAGAAAAAGATCAAGAGAAAAGGTACTTATTTAGATGGGACGGAGAGATAGGCAGACTGAGGGATACACAGAATGGCAGGCTGATAGATACATAAATAGACAGACAGAAATACCAAGACAGATATATAGATGGATATACAGACAGATACGGATAGACAGATACAGAAATCTCTATCTGTCATTTTATCTGTCTATCTGTGTCTTTTTATATCTGTTTGTGTCTCTGTGTCTGTGAATCTATCTTTCTATCTATCTGTCTGTCTATCTGTCTATCTGTCTATCTGTCTATCTATCTATCTATCTATCTGTCTGTCTGTCTGTCTGTCTATCTATCTATTTACCTATCGGTTTGTCTATCTGTCTTTCTATATATCTATCTCTCTAAGTATCTATCAGTGTAGAAAAACAGTCTGACAGACACTGACAGACTGGGAGATAGATAGACAGATGGACAGATGGACAGACAGATGAATGGACAGAAAGAAAGAAAGTGTGACAGACCGAGAGAGAGAGAGAGAGAGAGAGAGAGAGAGAGAGAGAGAGAGAGAGAGAGAGAGAGAGATAAAGTAAGAGATATAGACAGAGAGAGACAAAGAATGAGAGACAGAGGGACAGAAAGGTGGAAAGATGGACAGAAAGATTGACAGACAGACATAGATAGACAGACAGACAGATGAATGGACAGACAGACAGAAAGTCTGACAGACACAGATAGATAAACAGAGAAATAGATTGATAGAGAGAGACATACAGACAGACAGAGACAGAGAAAGAGATAGAAAGGTGAAAAGACAGACCGAAAGATTGACAGAGATACATAGATAGATATATAGATAGATATGTACATACATACATACAGAAAGACAGACAGACATAACTACAAAGAGATAGGTATCTAGATAGGACAAACAGGCAGACAGATAGACAAACTAAGAGATACACAGAGAGGCAGGCAGATAGAGAGAATGACAGAGGAACTAATCAGTCTCTTATTCCTTCTGTATGTCCATCCATCTGTCTGTCCATCTGCCTATCTATCTGTCTGTCCTTCAGTCTGTCTGTATCTATCAATCTGTCTCTCTCCCTCTCTCTCTCTCTCTCTCTCTCTATATATATATATATATATATATATACATATGTATATGTATATGTATGTATATATGTATGTATTTATTTATATACACACACACATACATTTATTTATTTGCTTGCTTGTTTGTTTGTTGAGCTCTCTGTCGATCCATCTGTCTTTGTATCTGTCAATCCGTGTCTCTCTGTCCATCTAGCTCTATGTCTCCTTTTTTTCTATCTGTCTGTCTATCTGTCTATCTATCTACCTATCTATCTATCTACATACCTATCTTTGTCTGAGGGTCTGCCTATCTGCCTGTTTTTGTCTAACTGTCCATGTCTGTCAGTCTATTTATCTATCTCTCCATCTCTATCAATCTATTTAGTGTTCTCTCTCTCTCTCTCTCTCTCTCTCTCTCTCTCTCTCTCCATCTATCTATCTACCCATCTATCTGTGTAGAAAAACAGATTGACAAACACTGACAGACTGGAGGATAGACAGACAGATTGACGAACAGACAGACAAATGTATAGAATGACATAAAGTTTGACAGCCACAGATAGATACATATATACATACATACAAACATACATACATACAGATAGATAGCCAGACAGGACAGACAGACAGATCTGTTTCTCTGTCATTCTGTCTATATATCAATCTATTGATCTCTTTATGTGTCTTTTTTTGTATCTGTCTATCTGTGTCTATCTGTATATCTAACCATATATTTGTCTTTGTATTTCTGTCTATTTATGTATCTATCAACCTGCCTTTCTGTGTATCCCTCAGTCTGTCCATCCCATCTTCCAACTGCCTGTCCTTCCATCTGTCTGTCTGTCTGTCTGAGTCTGTCCCACTGTCTCCCTGTTTGTCATTCTGTCTGTCTATTAATCTATGGATCTCTGTCTATCTTTCTGTATATCTGTCATTCTATCTATCTGTGTCTGTGAAACTGTCTTTCTGTCTATCTATCTATCTATCTATCTTTCTGTGTCTGTCTATGTGTCTATCTATGCCCTATTTATATACCTATTTGCCTCTCACCCATCTGTATATCTGTTTGCCTGCCTCTTTGTCTTCATGTCTGTCTTTGTTTCTGCCTATCTATTTATCTATGTGACTGTAATTTCTGTCTGTATCCCTGTCTGTGCCTTTTCCTCTNCCTATTTATATACCTATTTGCCTCTCACCCATCTGTATATCTGTTTGCCTGCCTCTTTGTCTTCATGTCTGTCTTTGTTTCTGCCTATCTATTTATCTATGTGACTGTAATTTCTGTCTGTATCCCTGTCTGTGCCTTTTCCTCTGTCTGTCTGTCTGTCTATCTATCTATCTATCTATCTATCTATCTATCTATCTATCTATCTATCTATCTACCTATCTATCTGTCCGTGTAGAAAAACAGACTGGCAGACACAGACAGATGGATGAACAAACAGACAGATAGAAACAACAGAAAGACAGAAGGACGGAGAGACAGACAGACAGAAAGCCTGAAAGACATAGATGGATAGAGAGAATGATACATAGATATATTAATAGGTAGATAGATAGATACATACATACATACTTGCATACATACATACATACAGATAGATATCCAGACTGGACAAAGGGGCAGACAAACACACAGACTGATAGATACACAGACAGGCAGGCAAGTAGATACACAAATTGCGCATATAAAAACACAAAGACAAAGATATAGATAGATGGACAGACAGACACAGATAGACTAATAAACACAGATAGATACAAAAACAGATACGTAAATACATAGATACATACATACATACATACAGACAGACAGATAGATAAACTGATAGACACACAAAGAGGCAGGCAGATATGTAGAATGACAGAGAAACTAATCTGAATGTCAGACTTTCTCTCTGTCTGCCCATCCATCTTTCTGTATGTCTGTCCCTCTGTCTATATGTCCATCAGTCTGTCTGTATCTGTCAGTCTCTTTCTCTGTCATTCTGTCTATATATTAATCTATTGATCTCTCTAGGTATCTGTCTTTGTCTCTATCCATGTCA
This sequence comes from Gracilinanus agilis, assembly GCF_016433145.1. NCBI lineage: Eukaryota > Metazoa > Chordata > Mammalia > Didelphimorphia > Didelphidae > Gracilinanus > Gracilinanus agilis. Next base: position 44,675,065 of record NC_058136.1, read on the forward strand.
ATCTATCTCTATATCTCTCTTTGTGTTTCTGTCTGTCTGTCTGTCTGTCTATCTATCTATCTATCTATCTATCTATCTATGTCTTATCTCTATGTCTGTCTGTCTGTCTCTCTCTATCTATCTATCTACCTTTCTATAGATCTGTCTATCTGTGTAGAAAAACAGACTGACAGACACTGACAGACTGGCAGATAAACAGATGGATGGATGGACAGAGAGACGAAAGGACAGACAGACAGAAAATCTGACAGACACAGATAGATAGATAGATAGAAAGACAGACAGACAGACAGAAAAGCAGACAAACAGACATAAAGATAGACAGATGGACAGATTGACAGACAGAAAGATTTACAGAAACAGAGAGATAGATAGATACATACATACATACATAAATACATACATAGGAATATATAGCCAGACTGGATGTTTTTGGACAGACAGACAGATAAACTGATTGATATACTTAGAGGCAGGCAGATATACAGAATGACAGAGAAACTAATCTGAGTGTCAGTCTTTCTCTCTGTCCATCCATCTTTCTGTATGTCCATCTGTCTATCCATCTTTGGATTGACAGAGGAAACAATAGATTGATATATAGACAGAATGACAGAGAAACAGACTGACAGATACAGATAGATTGATGGACAGACAGAGAGACAGATAGACAGATGGACAAATGGACAGACAGACAGACAGAAAAACCGACAGATTAGTTTCTCTGTCATTCTGTATATTTGTCTGCATCTCTGTGTATTTATCAGTCTGTTTATCTGTCTGCCAGAATATGCCTTATGGCTATCTATCCCTATGTATGTAAGTATGTATCTATCTATCAATTTATCTTTCTACATGTCTAGCTCGTTCTATAAATCTTTCTGTGTGTAAATCCATCAATCCATCCATCTGTGTATCTGACTCTCTATCTACCTATCTGTGTTTGTCCGACTTTCTCTCTGTCTGTCCATTCGTCTCTTTGTCAGTCCATCCATCCGTCTGTCTATCTGCCAATCTGTCAGTGTCTGCCAGTCTGTTTTTCTGCAGAGACAGATAGATAGACAGATAGAAAGATATATAGACAGACAGACAGATGGATAGTGTAAAGGGAAAAGGGGATTTTTTTGGGTCGAGTGTATTAAAGCTTGGTCACCAGAGGATTGAACAATTATCAATCCTCAATTAAGAATAATCTCAAGTCAAAATTGACTTTTATGGAAGTTCATTTACAATTTAAGAAGAGAGAGAAACTAATAAAATTAGAGAATAAGATAGGATAAATGATCTAACACACTGAGTAAATTGCTCTGGCCTCTGGCTCAAACCAGGCAGATTTTACTTGTCTTTAATTGGAAAAGATCAAGCCTTGAGCTGAGGGCCGGAGGCCCAGAAGGCGTATGAAGCAAAGCTTCAGTCACAGAGTCTCTTTGAAAGGAAAGTTCCTTAAGAGAAGTTCAGGAAGATTCAGTCTTAACACTCACCACTTGGAATAGTTTTGGTCACGAACCAGCAGAGCTCCCTCAGGTCCCCCTCACAAAACCAAAAGACCCTTGACTCACTCAACTCTCTCTTTTTAAAGGGGTCACTTATGCATCACTTCCTGTGCCTCCCTCCTAGTTTGCATGTCCAATCACAACAGACGCTTCTCTTAGGACTGCCTGGGGGCAATCAGTTGATTCTGATTCGTTACTCATTCTAACACATGTGGGTTATGGACCTCCCCCACTTGTGAATCAAATGGTGGTGTTTACATCTTTGGTGATTAAATCTAAAGATGGGCAGTATAGATTTAATCTAATTATCACAATCCCCCCCCGTGATCATTTGGGAGCCTGGTCTCCCCAATTGATCATTTGACTTAATCATCTTGTACCCCTAAAATTCTCCTAACTATAATAGTTAGAGATAAGAGGTAAATAGAAGAGATAGAAAGAGCAAAACCAATGTTTTACTAGATGTATTGACAAAAAGCCAATTAGGGGGCAATCCCCTTTGGCATAAGAGTTTACAATTCAAATAATTGTGTTCAATCCCCTTAAGTTCAATTAGTTGCACCCCAAAGTTCATTTTGTATTGTCTTGATTCAGTGTAGATTTCTGCAGGCAAATAGTCCATTTTCTGGTTTCAAAGTGTTAGCAGACTTCTTTTCCTGAAAATTTTCTTGAACAAAATTTTAAAGCTTGGATTTTTATAAAAATACAATCCCCCCTGAAGAGGGTGTTTGACCAACATCCAGATCAACTCAGACTACATCGTTGAGTTATGGGGTGTATGAGTCAATTATCAAAAGAAAAACTAAAAACATAAGAAAAATAAATTTTGGGAGAAATAAAGATTCAAAATAAGAATCAAAATATCAAAAATCTATGTACATAAGATTTTCTGATTAAGTAAGAATAAATTCATAACAGGCCCTTGTATTAGGGTCCAATTAAAGTACACTCTGTCCCATAAATCTGTAGGACAAAATGCAGTAATATTGCACTTACCCATTGGCAACCAAGACTACAGCAAGTTGCCATATCATAAGAGAAAAAAGGACTAGATTTTTATGTAAAAGGGAAGTGTCATTCCAAGGTATGATTTTACTTCATTCTCAGGGATAGGGGAGCCAGAATGATGATGACCAACCTTCGGTACTCGACTGGCAGTGTAGTACAAAGCATCCTACATATGCTTAACATATGTTAAGCATCACAACTTCAAGTCTTACACTAAGTTCAAGTCCTTAGTATTGGCATGGAAGTTCAACAATACTAGTTGGATTGGTATGACCTTTTTTTTTAACCTTGTGCTCCATGGCACTATTCAGTTTAAGTCTGTGCTTCCATGGCACTGTGCAGATGAAATATGTGCTCCTTTTTGATCCCATTTCCTAGAATCAGGCATAAACATTAATCATAGTCCCATAACATTTATCAATAAATGACAGGTTACCATAGTCTAAAACTTTTGGGTATGAATTAATATTATAGCAAATATATTTTAAACTTATATTACTGCAGAATATAAAAAAAGATTAATATTGATTATATGTACTTTAAGTATAAGAAATTAAAAAGGAGAAAAATCAAATATCCTATTAGAAAAGTAAAAGGCAATAGCAAAATAAAAATTCGGGAATTCAATGTGTTCCCAAAAATGGTGTCCACTTTTCTATGGACTATTATCTCCAATGTTTATAATAAGATACAGTCAATCAGTTTCAATAGAAGATACTCTCTTTACATGTGAGCAATGAATCCAAGAGTCCTTTTCTCCAATTTTTATAGCTGTTGGAGTGGTTAACAATATCTGAAATGAACCTTCCCAGAAAGGCTGAGTTGCTCCAGTGAGCTGGAAATTCTTTATATATACCTTGTCTCTTGGGTTCAGGTTATGAAGTGAAAAATCTATTGGTCCTGCTTGTACTGTAGCTCCGGATTCATGGAGTTCAAGCAGTTTATGCTGTAATTCCTGTATATAGGAAGCAATAGAAGTATATCTTCCTAATAGTGATGTATATGTAGGAAAAAAGGCTTAGCCTGTAGAGGGGGATGTCCAAAAAGCATCTCATATGGTAAGATGTGTAAATCTCCTCTGGGCCTGCTTCTAAGATAAAATAGAGCCAGAGGGAGAATTTCAGGCCATTTTAAATGTGTCTCGGTGCATAATTTGCCAATCATAATAGATAGATAGATAGATAGATAGATAGATAGATAGATAGATAGATAGACAGACAGACAGACAGACAGGAACACAAAGAGAGATATAGAGATAGACTGACACAGATAGACAGATATAGAGATAGACAGATCGACAAAGAGATCGATATATGGATATATAGACAGAATGACAGAGAAACAGACTGACAGACACAGACAGGCTGATGGACAGATGGATGGACATACAGAAAGACGGATGGACAGACACAGAGTAAGATTGACACTGAGATTAGGTTCTCTATCATTCTATATATCTGCCTGTCTCTCTGTGTATATATGTGTATGTCTATCAGTCTGCCAGAAAACATTCAGTCTGGCTATATATCCTTATGTATATATTTATATACATATGTATCTATCTATCTGTTTCTGTAAATCTTTCTGTCTGTCAATCTGTCCATCCGTCTATCTGTCTGTATATCTCTCTATGTATCTGTGTGTGTCAAACTTTCTGTCTGCCTGTTCTTTCAACTCTCTGTCCATCCATTCATCTGTCAATCTTCGAGTCTGTCAGTGTCTGTCAGTCTGTTTTTCTACATAGATAGATAGATAGATAGATAAAAACACAAAGAGAGATATATAGACAGAGTGACACAGATAGGCAGAAACAAAGATAGATGGATCGACAAAGAGATCAATATATTTATATATAGACAGAATGATAGAGAAAGGCTGACAGACACCGACAGACTGAATCACTGACATACAGACAGATGGACAGATGGAAGGACAGACATACAGAAAGACAGATGTACACAACAACAGAAAAACTGATAGTCAGATTAGTTTCTTTGTCATTCTGTGTATCTGCCTGCCTCTCTGTGTTATCTATCAGTCTTTGTATCTCTCTGTCTGTCTTATCTTTCTCTATATCTGTCTTTGTGTTGCTGTCTATCTGTCTATCTATCTATCTATCTATCTATCTATCTATCTATCAATTTATCTCTGTGTTTGTCTGTGTGTCTACCTGTCTCTGTCTAACTGGCTAACTGTCTATCTATCATTCTGTCTATCTGTCTATCTATCTATCTGTTGGTCTCTCTGTCTATCTATCTACCTTTCTATCTATCTATCTATCTATCTATCTATCTATCTATCTATCTATCTATCTAGATGGCTAAAGAGAAACAGACAGATAGACAGACAGGTAGATGGATGGATTGATAGAAAGATTTACAGAAACAGATAGACACATAGAGAGATAGATAGATAGATAGTTACATACATACATACATACATACATACATAGGAATATATAGCCAGACTGGATATTTTCGACAGACAGATAGATAAACTGATAGATACACTTAGAGGCAGGCAGATATACAGAATGACAGAGAAACTAATCTGAGTGTCAGTCTTTCTCTCTGTCCATCCATCTTTCTGTATGTCCGTCCATCTGTCTATCCATTTGTAATTTTAAAGCACCATGTAAATGTTAGTTTTCATCATTTTCTTCATGGTAAACTCCCTGTGTGTGTACATGCATATGTATGTGTGTTTCGGCAAGCATGTGCATGTGTGTGTTTGGGAGTGGAGGATGGAGGTGTATCTCCAGCCCCATTCTGCCCTGAGCTTCAATCCTACCTCAACATGTCCAAAACAGAACTCATTATTTCCCCCAGCCCCAAAACACTCCTCTCTTCCAAATCTATTTTTTTTACCTATTTCTCTCAAAGGTACCACCATATTTCCAGTTTCCCAGATTCATTACTTTGGCATTATCTTCATTTTCTTAGTCTACCCCTTACCCCACACATTCTTATTTCTACTTCTACTGCACTTCTATATTGGCACCCTTCTCTCTAGTCACACGGCTGTCACCCTAGTCATGTTTTGTCTCCTGGATTCTTATAGTAGCCTCCTAAATGATCTCTCTATCTCATATCTCTCCAACCCATCCTCTGCAAAGCAGATCTAGCCATATCACTATCCTACTCAATTGATTCTAGTACCTCTATAATAGAGTTTCTTAACCTAAGATCTCTTGTTCCACAAAGGTTCTAAGGAATGGTTTCCAGAAGTCCATGAACTTTGAAGGGGGAAAATCCCTACATATAGATTTATTTTCACTAATCTCCAACTGAAAGTTAGCATTTACTTCAATTTAAGAAAATCTCTTAAGAAAGAATCTATAGGCTACAACCATATTGTCAGAAGAGTCTATGACTCAAAAAAGGGGAAGAATTGCTATTCTAGGATCAATATAGACTGCTCTGTTTGGCCCAACTTTTTCTTGCTTCACTGGCTATTGTGCTCCTTTTTGTACTTTATGGATAAGCAAAGCTAGTCTTCTCTTTGTTCCTTACACAGAGCAGTCTGTCTCTTATCTCTGTGCCTTTGGACTGGCCCCATGTGTGGAATACTCTCCCTCCTCACTGCTACCTTAGAGAATTCCTGTATTCATTCAGAACAAAGCCAGACACCATCCATCTACACAAATTCTTTCCTGATCTCCTCAATCAGTGCCTCCCTCCCAAACTACCTTGGACTTTAACTAACTTATATTTGTTCTCTAATCCTTCTGCATATATCTACATAATGTTTTGGCTGTTTTCAAGCCAATCAAATAATTTCCTTGAGGACAGAGAGTGTTTCATTCTTTGCATTTGTATCTCCAGTGTCTGGAACAGTGCCTGGCACATATTAGGTGCTTAAAATGCTTATTAATTGATTTATAAATTAAAAGTCAACCTGAACAACCCTACCTTGACATTATATCTCTTACTTTATCCCTCATGCCTTACATGTAGGGATTTGGGGCTTGATTTTGAGCATTTTTCATAATTTAGTGAGTGTTGACATTGTTGGGCATTAATCTAAGCAATGCGATTGCACTTAAAGGGTCTGAGATTATAGGTGCAAAATGTTTTTGAGTCTTTCCATGAGTAAACATTAAACCACCTTGGGCTTCACTTTCCTCCCCTGTATCATAAGAAAGATTCCTGAAATGGCACGTGGATCCTTGGTTGTGAATTTATAGGAAGTTGTGCATGAGAGTCCGTGGGATAGACAGAAATCATTCACCATATGCCTCCTTGGAGAAAAATGCCCACATCCATGAGATGAGAGATTAAGGGAAGAATATTGGAGTTCAGTGAGTAATTTGGTTGAGGTGATTGCTAAGTTTATTTCTGTCACGAACTTTCTACAACTCTGTGGTCCTCTGTCAAAAGAACCAGCTTGGTGATCTGGCAGGATGGATTTTTATACTATTCTCAAACTGGGGGATTTGCTGAGGTTTCCACGGGCTTTTCTATGTGTGCCTCAATTAAAGGCATTAATGGCAGCCATGTCTTTACTTTTCAGAAGGGCAGGCCTAGGCATCCAAGGAACTCTAGAATAATCTGTTGTTTCTCAAATCCATTGCCTGTCCAGAAAATCCCAAGTTAAGATGCTTTATGTGTCAAGATGAATATGACAGGAACTGCCTTTTGTAACTTTTTAAGATTGAAAAGATGTGTCAAAACGTAGTAGAGAGGGGGCAGCTGGGTAGCTCAGTGGATTGAGAGCCAGGCCTAGAGACGGGAGGTCCTAGGTTCAAATCTGGCCTCAGACACTTCCCAGCTGTGTGACCCTGGGCAAGTCACTTGACCCCCATTGCCTACCCTTACCACTCTTCCACCAAGGAACTAATACACAGAAGTTAAGGGTTTAAAAATATAAAAACAAAACAAAACAAAAAAGTGTAGTAGAGAGAAATATGTTGCTTATTTGCCAAAGCCATAGATATTTGACTCTGTGTTGGGAGGTGAATTTTGTAGTCTGCCCTGAATACTGAGTGATATTCCTTTGATATCTGAATGTGAATATCATCCCATTTACAGCTGATATCTGCATTCCTTGACGTTTCAGTCCCATTTTACTAGGAAACATGAAGCCTTCATCACACTGCTTCAGCTTGGCATTTCAGCTCTTTGCAATTGAGGAAAATCTATTTGCTATATTTAACTACCAGTGTGGATTGAACCTCTTTTGAGGAAGACTGTGCCTTCTCTTTGCAGAAGAAGCTTGACTAGCAGCCAGCATAAGTGATTTCTCGGTTAGAGTTTCTGCAATGCCTTTTATTAGCGAGCTAGTTCTGCTGAGCATCACTCAGAGTTGCCCTAGATATCACCTGGGGATTCTCCAGCTTTAGATCAGAATGCAGCTGGATGTTCCATGTCAGTCATGTGCCTCCCTGTTTTGTTGTTAGTTATACTGAAAAGAGCTAGAACATAACACTAGATCCTCCCACCTACCCACACAGTTGCTGAACTGATTGTGTAATGAAGACGATCTCAGGGAATATGTTCAGAGAAGCTCTTCCTGATCCTGGCTGACCATGTGGGCTGTCTCCAAACTTGGACACATTGGATATGATGAGCTCCTTGTCTGCTTCTAACTATGTGGTGGCTCATTGCTGAAGGGTGCTTTGAGAGATCCAAGTAATTCTCCCATCAGCTGTTGAACCAGAGGAGTCAATAAGCCAGTGGGCCATTAAAAAGAATTATAAATAAATTATAAATTATAAATAAAAAGAGCCATTTCTGGCTCACTCTCTGTCACTTTTCTTCCTGTAAAGTAGTATTCTCTGGATGAGAAGAATAGGGGCAATGGCTTGTGCTTTCACCCCACCTCATTGCTGCTCTCATATAGAACACTGATTCAACCAGTTGAGCTTATACCTAAGTCTTAGCTTTTCTACTTCATGTTTTCTTTCCTGACTCAGGAGTTAAACATGATTCTTGAACTGGATGTGTCCTTGATTGGAAGTGACTTGGTGAATTTGAGTGGTTCAGAGGTCCTGAGTCCATTTTGATCAGAGCTACCTAACACTAAGGAAAGTTTCATCACTGGCGATAAAACCCAGGAAGCTATCTTTGCGGTTCAGGAGAGAGGTCTTTGTAACCCCATAACCCTGTCACATATTGTTGTTCAGTCATTTTCGGTTGTATCTGATTCTTTGCACCACCTTTGGGGTTTTCTTGGCAAAGATACTTGAATGGTTAGCCTTTCCCTTCTCCAGATCATTTGACAAATGAGGAAACTGAGGCAAACAGAGTGAAGTGACTTGCCTAGGGTCACACAACTAATAAGTGCCTGAAGCTGGATTTGAACTCAGGAAGATTAATCTTCCTGACTCCAGGCCCAGGGTTCAATCCACTGTGCCTCCTAGCTATATATTGTAATAGTCTCTTCTTAACTGGTATCTCTGTGTGCAGTCTCTCATCTTCCTTTGGCATGACTACTAAAATCATCTCAAGGTGCAAGTCTGATCATATCATCCCTTTACTTCAAACCTTTCACTTATGCACCCATAACCACTTATGGGTTGAATAGAAGCCTCTTGGCCCTGTATTCGCAGCCCCCATAAGCTTTATTTTTTCAGCTTCTGGTCACTTTGCCTGGCTTTGGAAGCCACTGAGGAGTGGTGATCTCAGCTTGGCCAGATTACAAGGAGATTGCAAAATCTGTACCTAGTCGATCGCCAGATGCAGGAGATTCCTAATTCTATTCATCTGCCCAGTGTAAAAGTGAGGGTAGAAATACTAAAATACAGGGCACTGTCGGTACCTTTCAGTAGACTCAGCCCTGTCCAGATGAGAAATCCTTTACAAGATTTCCTTATGCTTATTCTAACTACACATTTGGAAATATGGCAGCCATTTGCCTAGCAGGACTATATTTTCTATCTCTTCATCACCTAGTCATTCTTTCTGGGTGGCAAACTTGGATGATATCTTTGGGAAGAAAACATCCTGGTCATTAAGATGGCCAGCTCTTATCATCCCAAATGTCAGCTGATTTACCAGTCCTTTGTGCAATGCCTTATTGATGGCCTCATCACTTCCCTGTTCTTCCTTTGATGAGTTTCTAGGCACAAGGCAGGGGGCAAAAGGGGAGCCATTTCCTAGAGAGCTGCCAGTGTTTGATTTCTTTCTACTGATTTGATTTCATTGTGAAACCTCACTGCCCAAAGCTTCTTCCATTCAGTCCTTCTTTAGTCATCGGTAATCTTTGTCTGCTGCCCTTGATACGGTTCTGAATGGAACTGACAGAAGCTACATAGTCAGTGGGTCAGTCTTGTTTGCCCCTTTCCACCCCTGGCCCATCTCAGGATGACCCTGACATCTGCCTCATCGAAGAAAGAGCCTGAATTTGCTCTTATATTTCAGTTTTCAAGAATAAGTAGGACTTGGGGATTGCCTTTTTGGAAGAAGGATGTCTTCTTGGTGGTAATTTCAGCATCTAGCACAGGCTACACTTCTTCCAGGCTTTGGGAGAGTTGTGCCTGTAGCTATGGCCTCACCTGATTCTTCAGCCCCTTGTTTCTGCCATACTTCACTCTAGGAGCTTTCCTGACTCCCTGGGCACATTCCCTTCTGCCTGGTTTCTTCCCCACTCTCACCCCTCAACAAAAAGAAGCCTCTCTGCTTTTGAACTTCATATCAACTTCCTTCCTGTTCTGTTTCTCTTTCTCATTACCCACAGTTCTCTTCCTCTTAATGCCTAAGTCTCTGTCTTTCTTGCCTTGTATCACTTGCTCCAAAGTGATCTTTTTGATTAATGGCTTCAAAGCCCAATTACCATTTACAATCTCCTTCTTTCATTTGGTTTAGATTGAATAAGATTCCTCTGTGTGCCAAAGGGGGCAGCAAGGTAACATACTAGACAGAGCACTAGATCTGGTGGTGGGAAGTCCTGAGTTCAAACTGAGCCTCAGATATCTACTAGCTGTGTGACCCTGGGCCAGTTACTTCACTCTGTTTGCCTCAGTTTCCTCATCTGTCAAATTATCTGGAGAAGAAAATGGCTAACCACTCCAGTATATTTGTCCCCCAAAAACAAACAAACAGGGTCACAAAAAGTTGGACATTAGGGAAATGACTGAACAACAAAGGAAACACAAACACACAGGCAAGAAATGAAAGCCTAGCACTGCCATTACATTTCTGCTTTTGTATCAGAACCATTGAATCTGGTTATTCATAATAGCTAACATTGACATAGAGTTTACAGTTTGCAAAGCTGTAAGAAGACTTTTATTTCTTTGATCCTTATAACACCGTGAGAAAGATGTTCTTATTATCTCTGTTTTTACCCATTAGGAGACCAATTCTCAAAGGGGCCTAGTTACTTGCCCAGGCTAAAGCAAGGTATTACAAGGTAGTAAATACCTGAGGTAGAATTTAGACCCCAGTTCTCCTAACTCCATTGAGAACCTTGTCAGCTGACATGATCTGATTTTCATCAAGGAACTTAGAATTTGGTAGTACTGCTGCTGCTGCTGCTACTTCACACATTTTGTTCAGTAGTTTTTCAGTTATGTCCGAATCTCATTTGGGATTTTCTTGGCAAAGATCCTGGAGTGTTTGTCACTTCCTTCTCCAGACCATTTTACAGCTGAAGAAACTGAGACCAATAGGGTAAAGTGACTTGCCCAGGGTCACACAGCTAGTAAGAGTCTGAGACCAAATTTGAACTCGGGTCTTCCTGCCTTCAGGCCTGGTGCTCCACACGCCATTGCCTCCTGGCTGCCCATTCCCACATATATGACATTTTTACCATTACAGAAAGGCTTTGCATCTACTCTTTCACTTGGGGAGCACCGTGAAGTGGGTACTGCTGGTATCTTTTTTGTTTGTTTAACTAGATCTTTGATTTCGTCATTGGAAAGAACTCCCAGTGGACACATGGTCTCTCTGCAAACTGTCACTTTTTCTCTGCCGCTTGGCATCACACAGCTGGCATGCATCAGGCTGACCACGAACCCCTGTCTTACCAACTTGGAGCAAATTCCTCCATCCACAAAGTGCCTCCTCATGCAGACATTACTATCCCCAGTTTATAGTCATAAAGAAACAGGCCCAGGGAAATGACAATATTCAACTTGCCCACAGTCTGTGAAATGGTGTAGAACTTTTCTCTCCCCCCTTCCTTAATGCCAAAAGGATGCTAAGCTTTTTTAATGCCATAGGTCGGTGCTGGGGACGGAGAACCAATGAAACATCAGGCTTTGGAGCCACCCTGAGAAGCAGCAGAGACTGGGGATGTTTATTGTTGTGGCCAAACTTGCTCCCTTTTTGGGAGACAGCAAGTCAGCAAATCATAGTTAATGAACATTTTCCTTAAAAGCAGTGAATGAGGGGGCAGCTGGGTAGCTCAGTGGAGTGAGAGTCAGGCCTAGAGACGGGAGGTCCTAGGTTCAAACCCGACCTCAGCCACTTCCCAGCTGTGTGACCCTGGGCAAGTCACTTGACCCCCATTGCCCACCCTTACCAATCTTCCACCTATGAGACAATACACTGAAAGTACAAGGGTTTAAAAAAAAAGCAGTGAATGAAAAGGAGCCCTTATCTGGGAGAGTGTCCCTGGTTCTCTTTGGGCATCGGCTTCTTGTTAACAGGGTTATCTAATTGTTTATTAAATGAAGGAACACTGGAGTCTTTCTTGCTCCGATGAAAGCTCCTGTGTCCACATCTGCTGGAGAGATACAATTCACTGCTGCTTATCCTCACAAGGAAAAGAGAAAGTATTTAAGCTATTAGGGTAAATGGCGCTGACACTACCCAGTTAATTATAGAAATTTACACAATCAGGAGCTTTAACACAGACACATCTAACATAAACAGCAAATCAGTAAATGAGAAAAATACCCCCGGCAACATTGCCCGCTTTAAGTATAATTGCCATTAGAAAATGACATAATGTAATTACAGTGGTGGAAAAAGAGGTGGGAAAGAGCATCATCACACAGAATAGAAATGACTTATCCTTAGAGAGCCTCGACTTCCTGAGCAATTCTCCCAAGTCTGTGCAGAAATAACCTCGAGAACAAGGAGGCCAGAATATTTGGAAGGTTGGAGCCTCCACCTAGCTTTGTCAGGCCTGCATGCTGGAATGAGTTCAAGGAGTTTAGCTTCAGAGATCCTGGGTTTGAACTTTAGTTCTCACTTCCTCTGTCATCCTGGTCGTGACAGTGAAAACAAGCATTTCTTAGGCACATCCTGAGCAAGTCCTTTGTTTTACTTTCACCTCAATTTCCTTCTTTGTAAAATGAGGGGATTCAAATAAAGAACATCAACGTTCCCTTCTTGTTCTACATTCATCCATTCTCTTGTTGAGGAGTTTGAGAGTGGGATTACTTGAGGAATATGCACTGGGTAAAAAAATCTTAGCCTAGGCTAATGGAGTCCAAAGGTAATAGTTTTCTATTGGAAAGAAGCCTGGAAAAGCAACAAGCCGGGAGAACATTTTTATAACAAAACTCTCTGTCAAAGGTTTAATTTCCCAAATATATAAGGAACTAAGTTAAATTTACAAAAAAAATCAAACCATTCCCCAATTGACAAATAGTCAAGGGACATGAATAGTTAGTTTTCACATGAAGAAATCAAAACTATCAATAAGCACATGAAAAAATGTTCCAAATCCCTCCTGGTTAGAGAAATGCAAATTAAAACAACTCTGAGGTACCACCTCACACCTAGCAGATTGGCTAATATAACAGCAAAGGAAAGTAATAAATGTTGGAGGGGATGTGGCAAAATTGGGACACTAATGCATTGCTGGTGGAGTTGTGAACTGATCCAACCATTCTGGATGGCAATTTGGAACTATGCTCAAAGGGCTTTAAAAGACTGTCTGCCCTTCGATCCAGCCATACCACTGCTGTATTTGTACCCCAAAGAGATAATCAGGAAAAAGACTTGTACAAAAATATTCATAGCCGCGCTCTTTGTGGTGGCAAAAAACTGGAAAATAAGAGGATGTCCTTCAATTGGGGAATAGATTTTTGAACATTAAAAAAAAACAGAGGAACGGTTTTCCTTTTCTCCTGAAAACCTGAGAGTCATTATACCTATTAGCCCTGTTGTGCTCAGCAACTTAATTTCCTTTGAGAAAGGGAAATTGAACACACATGTGGAGGGGTTTGAGCTGGAACCAGGTGGGGGGGCAGGAAGAGGTTACAGGTTTTATAGTATAGTAAGAGAGAGGAGAGGGGGTCTCTGGGATTAAACAACAAGAGAGAAACTTTCTTTCTAGCAACAGAAAAAAATTATCAACAGTTTAGAATGTTCATCGAGGCTTGGAATGTTGACCAGGATGTGTCTCTCATAGGAGAGAAAGAAAGGGGTTTGAGTTTGTTTGCAGATGCTCAGGGTGCTCAAGGCTAGGGTGGCTTTAACTCCACAAAGATCTATTTCAAGGTGGCTGCCAGCACCATAGCAGGTCAATCCTGATGTTTCTTATTAATATCTAGAACCAAGGCAATTCTAAACAAAACAAAGTCATGAAAAACTGAGACCAGAAGTAGGGCTAGGGCTGGTTTCCTTTGATTGGATTGGGTAGATTGTTTGCTATGCAGCCATTTTTCAGCACTTAACATCCCTTAGTTTGGCAACTTTCACTGTGACTCTGTATGCAGGCCTTGTGGAAACTCATTTCTTTTTTTTTTATTTTTTTTTATTTTAAACCCTTAACTTCTGTGTATTGACTTATAGGTGGAAGAGTGGTAAGGTTAGGCAATGGGGGTTAAGTGACTTGCCCAGGGTCACACAGCTGGGAAGTGTCTGAGGCCGGATTTGAACCTAGGACCTCCCGTCTCTAGGCCTGACTCTCAATCCACTGAGCTACCCAGCTGCCCCGGAAACTCATTTCTTAAGAGCAGCCCAGCACCACTCATAGCCTCTTTTGAGTGTTTGGGAAAGGAGTAAGAGGGGAGCAAGAAGGATATTTAGAGGTGAACAGAGGGCTGAGAGGGTTAAAAAATATTGGCCTGGGTGCAGCTAGGTAGCTCAGTGGATGGAGAGCCAGGCCTAAAGATGGGAGATCCTGGGTTCAAATCTAGCCTCAGACACTTCCTAACTGGATGACCCAGGGCAAGTTACTTAACCCCAACTGCCTAGCCCTGACCCTTTTTCCTCCTTGGAACCCAGAGTTGGTATTGATTCTAAAATGGACAGTAAGAGGTTAAAAAAATTGGCCTGGCACTGAGTCCACAACTGTCCTTCTTAGGAATCCTCTACTCTGAAAACTACAATCACAAGGCCATGGATTTCAGCCACACGATGCATTTCCAACTTATTTGAGTGCATTTTCCACCAACCGTTTGATTTTAACTTGCTAACTTGTTTCTTGTCTCTACCTGGGGTTCTCTCTGCCCAGGGCGCTCTTCCCCATGCAAATCAGCAATCACCTGCAATTTCTGGTCTTACAGAGATTCCTGGAAGTCAGGAGAAATGTAGTGACTAGAATTAGAACCCAGGCCTTCCTGAATCAGTTCTGCCACTTCATCTCCCTCCATATGTTTCTCCAGTGGAATTAGTAAGAGTCTCAAAGAGCAGGTGGAACAGGAAGCCTCCCACTGACAACCTGGGGCTGCTGGTAAAGGGCTGGCCCATAGGCTGAGCTAGCCATTCTGCTTGGCAGCCATGGTTCCCAGTAGAATTCCAGAGTCAGGGATGTCAGAGGCTGCCTAACTGAAAAAGAACCCTGCCCCACCCCCACAACATGCCAGGGAGGAGCCCCATCCTGAGCCCTAGGAAAGGGCTGGCCACAGTAACTGGCCTGGAAGCAGAGGCCCTGGGCAGCCTGTATTCCCTTCCCCTGCCATGAAGGGCCTACCGCCACAGGACTGACAAAAGGAAATAAGCCAGGGGCCTGAAGGTGGGGCTCCTCACGCCATTGGCCAGCCCGTGCATGGTCTTGGGCGCCTGGGCTCCAGCTCCTTTGGCTAGCCAGTTAAGAAATAATAAACTGCAACCTGTTGCTGAGGGTCAGGGAAGCTCTGGCAGTGTGTGTAGGAATGATCCCAATTGGTAGGGGTGGGAGCAGGGCCAGGAACACGACAGGCTCCTTTTTTCCTAATCCTTAGTGCTCTGCTGATGCTGGATGGAACTGAGGTCTGGGTGACCCTCCTTTCTATCTTTTACAAAGAAATGGTTCTGGTTTCTGAGGAAGGGCTCCTGAACTGACCTTCCAGCCCAACCTGCCTCAGGGGCCTTGCCACTGTCAGTCCTGCTCTCTACTCTCCTCCTGTGAGGTTTTACAGACCCTGATCTCCCACTGGATCTCCAGGAAGCTACAACTTGCAGCCAAATCCTTGGCTATGTCCTTCTTGGTCACTCACTCGGGGGGGGGGGCCTTGAAGTCCCTGAGGGAGCATTGCTCTCCTTTAATCACCCACCAGCCTACCTCCCAGAGCACCAGGCAAAGTCCACAGAAGGCTTAACTGCCCACCCACCACCCCAGCCAGGACTGAGCCTACATACAGGCCAGTGACCTAGCCCCTTCTTCCTTCCCTACTAAGATGATTGGTACCTGCTGAGCCCTCACTTCTGGGATTGTTAGGAGACGGAGACTGGCACAGGCAAACCATTTCCTAAGGGCCTGATACATTCCTGGGCAGCTAGGATAGAGTGCTGGGCCTGAAGTGAGGGAGACTCTTCTTCCTGAGTTCAAATTTGGCCTCATTTACTAGCTGTGTGACCCTGGACAAGTTACTTCACTCTGCCTTAGTTTCCTCATCTGCAAAATGAGCTAGAGAAGGAAATGGCAAACCCCTCCAGCAGCTCTCCCAAGAAAACCCCCAAAAGAGGTCCTCAAGAGTAGACACAACTAAAAAAGTGACTAAACTTTTAAAGCCTTCCCAACTCCCTCCTCATCCCAGGCCTTGGGACTCCCTCCATCCAAAGTAAGAATAAGCAGCAAGTGATGGGCGGATTATATGGGGAAGGACAGGGAAGCCTGTGCTGCTCTATGGAGAGCAACATTCTGGCTGCTGGATCCAGTTCTGGAGCTCCCCTGCTCCCCCACCCACAATAAACACACAAGACAACAAGAATTTGGTCACTTAACACTTTATTATAAGAAGAAGAATACTGACAAGAAGCTAAAGCCAGTGGTTGGTGGCAAATTAGGGGCCCTTCCTTTCCTCTGAATCACAGGATGAAGCAGAAGAACAGTGTCAACAGGAACCCAGTGGCTATTATAATAGGAGCTACCACCAGAGTGATGGTGGTGGTGGCAAAGGTGGTAGGCTGTAGTCTTGGCAACAGTTGGATGAACAGGAAGGGTTTGATTATGACTCTCCATTGAGTATCCATCCCTCATCGTCAAAAACTAGCTCTTTGTTTTCAGCAGGTGTCAGAATAAACCGGAACAGCTTGGGATCACCAAGAGAATCCTCTCCAACCAATATTAAAACATCACCACAAAACAAACACAGGAGTGAAAGAATCAACAAGGAGACAGAATGAAACAACTTTTAAGACAAGAGAAAACCCAAAAGGTAGGTAGAGAACATCTGGGGCACTGGGGTGAGAGGAGAGCAGAGTCAGCAAGAGGATTTAGCAAGGAGGGAAGAGCAAGCCACACACCCCCACCTCACATCTGCTGTCCCAGGTTTGGAACCTAAGCCTAAGACAATATTCAGTCCCAGAGATTCTTCCTG
Organism: Gracilinanus agilis; assembly: GCF_016433145.1. Taxonomy (NCBI): domain Eukaryota; kingdom Metazoa; phylum Chordata; class Mammalia; order Didelphimorphia; family Didelphidae; genus Gracilinanus; species Gracilinanus agilis. Next base: position 44,692,207 of record NC_058136.1, read on the forward strand.
GGCAAACAGTGGTCCAAGGCAACCCACATCCCTTGAAATTTCAAACTTGTGGAGAAGTCCAGAGTCCCAGCCAAGGGCATTCTAGGCTTGGGATGAGGACATAGTCCACAGTTTGGGATAGCTGATAGTACTAAGGGCCCCCCTCCCCCAACCCCCATCCTCCCCACCACCCCCACATCTTTTTGCCCAGAGCTCAGGGCTGAGATCTAGGACAGGGGAATGAAGAGTGTGCCCCATTAGAACAAGTACACAGTAAGACCAAAAACTTCCACCTAAGCCCAAGGCTATAATTTAAGTAGTTCCTGACCTCATCAAGATCAAAGACCAAAAGCTTATAACCAAGTCTAAGGCAAGTCTTTGAGCTATCAAGATCTCAAGGGTCAATTGAATCAGCAAGGGGGAGGGGGGCTCTTAGAGCTCTCAGCCCTCAGACAATCCCATCACCCTCCAAGAACTGAAACTGGTAAAACCCCAGAAAATAAGCTTACTTGTCTCCCAAAGGTGTGCTCCCCACTTGACTTCTGTTGTCCCAGGCCTAAGGTGGGGCCTTCCACCTTCACGCCCTTTGTCTTGGTCTTCTCCTCTTCAGTATCTGGATTCCTAAATCTCTTTCTATAACAGTAAATCCTACTAAGCTTGTAGGGCCTGGGAATCCCTGTCTATTCCCCCCTGGGGGGGGTAGTGCTACCTCCTCCTTTTTTTTCCTTTCTGCCTGCCTGGGGCAGGAGAGTAGGGAAATCAGGAAACCCTCCTGGGCCAGTACTGCTTTCCCTCTCTCCCCACTCTTGTGTCTGAATGCTGAGAGTGGTTGCTAAGTAGCACCAGCTGTAGGGCTCCCTCACATCTGTGATGTCAGGACATTCTACCCTGACCTCACCCAGGCATGGCAACGGAATGTTCCTTTCTCTACCCACCAGAAGAACAGTTAGTGAGTAAACTTAACTTAGGCCTTTCAGATTTTACCCAGAGAAGGACAGAAACATTTGAGCAGTGTGGGGGAGGGGGAGCACAGGGTGCCTTCAGCTCTTAAAGCCACCCCACTCTGTTGTCAAAGGAGCTTCCAAAGGATCCAGCCGCTAGTGTCCCAACCCTAACCATTAGCTTTCTCTGTGACTTGAGCTGCCCTTCCCAACTCTCTGGCTTCAGTGCTGGAGATGTGGGAGTCTGGAAAGAGAAGGGAAACAAAGGCAGACAAAGGGAAAGAGGAAAGGGAAAAAAAGAAAGGGGGAAGAGAAATAAAGAGTTAGTAAAAGTCCATGGATAAAGATTAAGGGGGAATCTTTAAAGACAAGCTAAAAGAGGTGGAGGGAGAGAAAGATTGAAGAAAGGACAAGGGGGACAGAGGGACTGGATAGAAGGAGGGGCAGAGTCTAGCCTTCTTGCTTTCAGATGACTGAGCTGTCCTCACCCCATCTGACTTCTGGTTTTAACTGCCATTCTATTACTCCCTGACTTTGGTCCTGTGTTTAAACTGGCCCAACTTATTCTGGCTTTGTAACGCTCATCCCCATCTCAGTGCTACCAACCCCAGACATCTCAGCCAAGAAATAGAGAATCAAAGCAGGGCTTCTGGACTAAGTATCTAGAAACTAAGGGTTTAGCTTAGCCTTGGTCTCCACTTACTGTTTGACCTTGGGCAAGTCTCTAAATCACTTTGGCCTTTGTTTTTCATATCTGTAAAAAGGATGCAGTAAGATGCAATCATTTTTACAGGGTTGGGGGTTTGGTTCTTCTTCTCATGATCCAGTAGAATGTAAGTTTCCTGAAGACAGATTCATTTTTGCCTATCTCTAATGGGAGGCACAAGATGACACATGGCAGGTAAGTAATCCTTGTTTGTTGAATCAAATTGAAATGTTGTAAAGGGGTGGGAACCATTGAAACTAGGGTTTGAGCAACCAGAATTCCTTTTCTTTTTTTTAAGTTTATTTATTTAATACATTTAGAATATTTTTTCCATGCTTACATGATTCATGTTCTTTCCCTCCCCTCCTCCCACCCCCCTCCCATAGCCAACGAGCAATTCCACTGGGTTTTATGTGTGTCTTTGATCAAGACCTATTTACATATTATTAATATTTGCACTATGGTGATCGATTAGTCTACATGTCCAGTCATATCCCTATTAAATCATGCGATCAAGCAGTACTTTTTCTTCTGCGTTTCTATTCCCACAATTCTTTCTCCGAATGCAGATATCATTCTTTCTCATAAGTCCCACAGAATTGTCCTGGATCATTGCATTGCTGCTAGTAGAGGAGTGCATTACATTCGATTGTGCCACAGTGTATCCGTTTCTATGTATAATGTTCTTCTGGTTCTGCTCCTTTCACTCTGCATCCATTCCTGGAGGTCTTTCCAGTTCACATGGAATTCCTCCAGTTTATTATTCCTTTGAGCACAATAGTATTCCATCATAATCAGATACCACAATTTGTTCAGCCATTCCCCAATCAAAGGGCATCCCTTCATTTTCCAATTTTTTGCCACCACAAAGAGCATGGCTATAAATATTTTTGCACAAGTCTTTTTCTTTATTATCTCATTGGGGCATAAACCCAGCAGTGGTATGGCTGGATCAAAGGGCAGGTAGTCTTATAAAGCCCTTTGGGCATAATTCCAAATCACCTTCAAGAAAGGTTGGATCAATTCACAACTCCACCAGCAATGCATTAATGTCCCTATTTTGCTACATCCTCTCCAACATTTATTACTTTCCTTTGCTGTCATATTAGCCAATCTGCTAGGTGTGAAGTGGTACCTCAGAGTTGTTTTGACTTGCATTTCTCTAATTATTAGAGAGTTAGAACAATTTTTCATGTGCTTATTGATAGTTTTGATTTCTTTATCTGAAAATTGCCTATTCATATCCCTTGGGTTCATTGTATACTGTCTTTATGAGGTCATTTACCCCAAGTCTATTCCACTGATCCTCCCTTCTGTCTTTTAGCCAGTACCATATTGTTTTGTTTTGTTTTTTATAAAACCCTCACCTTCTGTCTTGGAGTCAATACTGTGTATTGGCTCCAAGGCAAAAGAGCAGTAAGGGCTAGGCAATGGGAGTTAAAGTGACTTGTTCAGGGTCATACAGTTAGGAAGTGTCTGAGACCATATTTGAACTTAGGACCTCCTCTCTCTAGGCCTGGCTCTCAATCCAATGAGCCACCCAGTTGCCCCCAGTACCATATTGTTTTGATGACCACTGCTTTATAGTACTGATCTGGTACTGCTAGGCCCCCATACTTCATATTTTTAAAAATTATTTCTCTTGATATTCTTGATCTCTTATTCTTATAGATGAACTTTGTTATAATTTTTCTAATTCAATAAAAATGTTTCTTAGTAGTTTGTTAGGTATGGCACTGAATAAGTAAATTAATTTGGGTAGGACTATCATTTCTATTATGTTAGCTTGTCCTACCCATGAGCAATTAATGTTTTTCCAATTGTTTAGATCTAGTTTTAATTGTGTGGAAAGTGTTTTGCAGTTGTGTTCATATAGTTCCTGTGTTTGTCTTGGCAAATAGATTCCTAAATATTTTATATTGTCTAGGATAATTTTATATGGAATTTCTCTTTCTAACTCTTGCTGCTGAGATATGTTGGAAATATATAGAAATGCTGATGATTTGTGTGAGTTTATTTTGTATCCTGCAACTTTGCTAAAGTTGTTTATTTCCACTAGGTTTTTAGTTGATACTCTTGAATTCTTTAAGTAGACCACCATATCATCTGCAAAAAGTGATAGTTTAGTCTCTTCACTGCCTATTTTAATACCTTCAATTTCTTTTTCTTCTCCAATTGCTACTGCTAGTGTTTCTAGTACAGTGTTAAATAATAGAGGTGATAATGGGCATCCTTGTTTCACTTCTGATCTTATTGGGAAGGCTTCTAATTTATCCCCATTGCATATGATGCTTGTTGATGGTTTAAGATATATAATGTTTTGGTTTTTTTTTTTAGGAAAGTCCCTTCTATTCCTTTACTTCCTTATGTTTTCAATAGGAATGAGTGTTGTATTTTGCCAAAGACTTTTTCTGCATCTATTGAGAAAATCATGTGATTTCTGTTGGTTTGCGTGTTGATATGGTCAGTTATGTGGATGGTTTTCCTAATATTGACCCATCCTTGCATTCCTGGTATAAATCCCACCTGGTCATAGTGAATAACCTTTGTGATCACTTGTTTTTGCTAGTATTCTATTTAAGATTTTTGCATCTATGTTCATTAAGGAGATTGGTCTGTAGTTTTCTTTTTCTGTTTTTGATCTACCTGGCTTTGGGATCAGTACCATATTTGTGTCATAAAAGGAGTTTGGTAGAACTCCTTCATTGTTTATTTTGTCAGATAGTTTGTATAATATTGGGATTAGCTGTTCTTTAAATGTTTGATAGAATTCACTTGTGAATTCATCTGGCCTTGGGGATTTTTTAGGGAGTTTTTTGATGGTTTATTTAGTTTCTTTTTCTGATATGGGATTATTTAAGTATTCTATTTCTCCTTCTGTTAATCTAGGCAATTTATATTTATGTAAATATTCATCTATATCACCTAGATTGCCATATTTATTACTATATAATTGGGCAAAATAGTTCTTAATAATTACCTTAATTTCCTCTTAATTAGAAGTGAGGTTGCCCTTTTTATCTTTGATACTGCTAATTTTGTTTTCTTCTTTCCTTTTTTAGATTAACCAGTACTTTATTTATTTTATTTGTTTTTTCAAAGTACCAGCTTCTAGACTTATATATTAATTCAATAGTTCTTTTACTTTTACTTTTATTAATTTCTCCTTTAATTTTTAGGATTTCTAATTTAGTTTTATCTAGAGATTTTTAATTTGTTCTATTTCTAGTTTTTTAATTTGCATGCCCAATTCATTGACTTCTCCCCTCTCTGATTTGTTAATATATGAACTCAGGGATATAAATTTTCCCCCATGTACTGCTTTGGCTGCATTGTATAGATTTTGATATGATATCTCCTCATTGTCATTCTCTTCAATGAAATTGTTAATTGTTTCTATGATTTGTTCTTCAACCAATTTTGGAGAATCATATTAATTAATTTCTGATTAATTTTTAATTTTCCTCTCCATGTACCCTTACTGATTATTATTTCTATTGCATTATGATCTGAAAGGGTTGCATTTATTATTTCTGCTTTTTTGCATTTGTTTGCAATATTTTTATGCCCCTAGCATATGGTCAATCTTTGTGAATGTACCATGTGCTGCTGAAAGGAAGGTATATTCCTTTTTGATGGTTGTAGATTGTAGTTCTTGAGTGTTGATGGCTATTGCTGTATTATTGTTATTATTTTTTTAAACCCTTGTACTTCGGTGCATTGTCTCATAGGTGGAAGATTGGTAAGGGTGGGCAATGGGAGTCAAGTGACTTGCCCAGGGTCACCCAGCTGGGAAGTGGCTGAGGCCGGGTTTGAACCTAGGACCTCCTGTCTCTAGGCCTGACTCTCACTCCACTGAGCTACCCAGCTGCCCCTGCTGTATTATTTTTGCTCCCTTCCCAGCCAGAAGTCTGAGAGAGGAGGGTAGGCAGGTCTCTGTTTATGGAGCTACAGAGTGGTTTTTACCTTGAGGCTATTTTTCAGTCTCCACCACATCTCCTGTGGGCAGCCCCTCTCTGCCCTGTCTCTGCACCTAAGCTCCACATTTCTCAGCTTCCTGGTGTCCCAAGTCTTGCTGCTCTCAGGGGTAAGTCTATGGTGTCATCAGCCAGCTCCTGAGAATCTACAGTTTGCCCTGCTATCGCTTTGACTCTGGCACGGTAGGTGGAGTAGGGTAGGGGTGATCAGTTCACGCTTTGGTAGGAGTAATTTTACTCCCTTATAGCGTGGAAATGCCCAAACCTTGCCTACCTTCAAGTCTGTTCCCTACAATAGAGCCCCTTTGCTCATCAGATTTTGCTTTTTGTCCTTTTGAGGTGCTTTATATGTATTGGTTGGTAGTGAGGAGAAGACCCTTGCTTCTACTCTGCAGCCATCTTATCCCAGAAGTCCCAGCCAGAATCCTTTTCATTTCCTCTGCTCCCCACTGCTTTTTCCTTCTGCTTTGAAAGCTGATCAGCAGGCAACAAGTGACTCCTGTGTGCCAGGCACTCAGGACACAAAACCAGAGAAGAAGGAGGCCCTGCCCTCAAGGAGCGTACAGTTGGAGTGGGGGGAGAGAGCCAACAGTTCCACATATTAAGTCTTCACAAAATATCTACAAAGTAACTTCAGTGGGGAGGACAAGAGCGGCAGTAGGGAGAAGGAAAAGCCTCTTGCAGAAAGGATGCTGAGCTGAGTTGTGAAGGAAGCCGGGGAGTCTGAGAGGGATGCATTCCAGGCAAAGTCCCCATTCTGAGCAAAGGTGGGGTTCCACGAGATCATTTGAGTATTAGATGTGAGAACAGCAAAAAAGCCAATCTGGCTGGCCCAAAGCGGAGTCATGTTTAATAAAGGTACAAAAGTCCATTGAGGTCAGGTTGTTGTTAGGTCTTTAAAGGTCCAAAGGGGGAGTTTCTACTTGGCATTCACTGAATAAAGGACTGACACACACTGGGGAAATCACCATGACAGCTATCTAGAGGGTAGACGGGAAGGGAGAGACTTGAGACAAGAGAGATCAATTCCGAGGCTAAGCAAAAGTTCATATGACAAAGGCCTGGAATAGAGGACTGGCCATAAAAGGGACAGATGTGAGAGGTAGAAATGACCCAGTGGGGGAGAGGGGTGATAATAATCATCATCATATTTCTATAAAGATTTAAGGTTAGCAAAGCACCTTATATATATTCTCTTACTTGATCCTCTGTGAGTTAGGTCTTATTAATTCACTCACTTTTCAGATGAAGAAACTGAGGCTGACAGAGATTAAGTGACTTGCCCAGAGGGTCCCTAAGCCACTAAGTGTGTGAGGGAGGACTTGAAAACCAGCTGCTATACCGCATAGGTGCCTCAAGGGTTCGTGAAGGAGATTGGATGGGGAATCAAGCTGGGTGGTAAACCTGGGAAGATGGTGCCAGGTCCCCAAATTCTGAGCAGAGGAGTTGGGTCGTGCTGACCTGACCCCTGAAAACATTTCCTTTTCCCCTTCTCATCCCCTTTCTCCTAATCACTTTCCCTTAGAACCAGCCATAGGAGCCAGGGATAAGCACATGTGGTTTGCTTGGAAAGAACTGAGGCTAGCTCAGGAGACTGGCCTGGGACTTAGTCAGGAGCTGAGTGAGTGATGACAGGCAGAAGCTCACTGAATGTGTTGGGATGTATGTTAAGAATCATTTCAAGTTCTCTCCCACACGATTTTCTTACCGTATCTACCTCCAAAGGTGCTGAGATCTCTGATCTTGAACCTGGCATCAGGAAGGCCTGGGTTCTTGACCCTCCTCAGCCCCTTTTCACTTGTATGACAGTGGCCAGGCTGCTTAACCCCGGTGACCCAGAGTTTCTTCATCTCAAAAATGAGACTAACAAAGGAGCCTCTGTCACAGGGTGGAAGTGAGGACTCAAGTGAGGTAATGTAGGTAAAAATGGAGAAAGCTTTACTGTGCTATATAAAGGTGAGTGAGCATGATCACTTTAGTTTAACTTGATCACCCAGTCAATATTATTGGCACCTATAGTGTGACAAGGGGCTTCCACTCCCCAAGTATGGTTTTCTTTGATTGAAAGTGGTTCACAGCACTAGAAGTCAGCATCTCAATCATTAGACCAGCCTGATTCTAGGAATTAGAGGTACCTGAGCATAGTATGGTATGGTTACAAAGGCCTTTCCTATTACATCTCCTTTTTAAAAAAATTTTTTCCAATTTTTATTTTTCAATTTATTTTTATTTTATTTTTTAAAATGCTCACCTTCCGTCTTGGAGTCAAAACTGTGTATTGGCTCCAAGGCAGAAGAGTGGTAAGGGTAGGCAATGGAGGTCAAGTGACTTGCTCAGGGTCACACAGCTGGGAAGTGTCTGAGGCCAGATTTGAACCTAGGACCTCCCATCTGTAGATCTGGCTCTCAATCCACTGGAGCCACCCAGATGCTCCCTTGTTACATCTCCTTTAAGCCTCCCGAAACCCCAGGAAGTACAAGTGTTATTTCTGGCATTTTCCAGAATGGGAAACTTGGGCTCCTGGAGGCTGAACACCACACTTGAGGTCACGCTCCTGGGAAGCAGCAGGGGACCGACAAGGTTCAGCATCCTCTCCTTGGCAGTGCATGATCTAGCACCACATTTCCCAGACTGCCTGAGAGGATGATTTGAACATCAGTAGCAAAGCTGGTATGATAAGAGACAAGGAGAAAAGTTAGGAAAATGAATAGCTTCAACAAGGACAAATGTTTGGACTAAAGAGGTGCTGAAAAACAAGTGAGAACTTTTCAGTGGGCAAGGAGGTTTGAACTGGATAAATAAGCCCATGAAAAGTAAAAGAAAAAGAAAATAAACCCTACATACCCCACAAGGATCTCTTGACTAAAAAAAAAAGGAAATGTATATTATGACAAGTACAGTGAAGAAAGGGGAAGATTGGAAGATCACACTTGTTTAGATGGGGCCAGTTGAATGTTCTTTCTTTGTATTTGTTATCAAAGGACTCTTTTTCTTGGTATTGGCCTTCCTGGCAGGATTTGGACAGCACCCAGTTTCTCTTTTAGCATATAGTTGATAGTGGCAGGTGGTTTCCTGCTGAATTTTTTGTCCCATGTAATTCTGAATTGTAGTTTTCTCTATGGTATATTTGGAATCTTTGATGTTAGGCAGTTCCAATTCTTTCAATAACTACTTTAGGGGGCAGCTGGGTAGCTCAGTGAATGGAGAGCCAGGCCTAGAGACGGGAGGTCCTAGGTTCAAATCTGGCCTCAGACACTTCCCAGCTGTGTGACCCTGGGCAAGTCACTTAACCCCCATTGCCTAGCCCTTACCGCTCTTCTGCCTTGGAGCCAATACACAGTATTGACTCCAAGATGGAAGGTGAGGGTTTTAATTAAAAAAAAAAGAAAAGAAAAAAAGAGAAAAAAAGAACTACTTTATTTTTTTAAATCTTCCAGAATTTTTTATGAATGTGGGATCTATGGCATATTTTACATATATATCATAATATATACGTGTGTATATATACATGTGAAAATATTGAAATACATATAAATATATATGTATATATTTCTATATATATAAGGAAAACCTTGATTAAATGTCTATACAGAAGTATAGTAGAAAAGTCAATGGTGGAACAATTGACAATGCTCACCATGCCATCATTTACAAATGCCAATCTTTAGGAAGCAAAAAGAGTAACCATCTATTGAGAAGTGCTTTCTTGTTTTTGATGCTAGAAAACAACCAAATTGTCTTCTTGCAGCATTCATTTAGTAGTTTTGGTTCCATTAAGCCAAAAAGGAAGTTGCCTAGAATCTACAGATCCCCTACATCAATCCTGTTGGCATTTGTCGAACTTACTACAGAAGCTGAGGTTTTCACTTCTTAAGAAGTCTCCTTCTCACCACCAGTTTGTGAGAAGGGATGCAATAATACATAGTATATATGTAATACAAAGAAGCAGATGCCTAAAAATTATAATGAAACAACTGAAAAATATTTTGGATACCTAATGGTGTTTTATCAACTGCTTTCCAATATTAAAACATATTCATGTTCCTTATGTATTACCTCCTTAAATATCTGACTACTCACTGAGATTTTCTAAACTCATGAAGTGGGTTTGGGGATGGTTGAACCTGTAGTATAATAAAGATCATTTTCTTTTTTGAAAAGAGTCCTCTCTAAGAAGGTTTTTTCTGGGTCTTGAGTTCCATTTTATCCTTTTGGGATGCCTTATAATTTTAAATCATATGGAAATAATGAAGACCTAAGAATGTAAAGTAGTAGATGAAAAATGAATTAGATTTTTAAAACCTTAATGTCTTGTTTTGATATCACCTACATTTTCCTCCAGAGTGACTTAAAAATCTTTTCATCCCTCCTCATATCTCCACTTGTTTGTCCCAACTACCCTCTCAGCTGAGAACATTACTTAATATTTTACTGAACAAAAAAAAACCAAACCGTGGCTATTTGCCAAGAGTTTACTCTTCTCTCCTCCTCATCTCAAATCATTCAGATACCTTCTGACACTATCCTCCCACACCATCTCACATGAAGAAGTGACCCTTCTCCTTGCCGAAACAAACCCCTCTACATGCACAAGTGATCCCATTTTAGCCCATCTTCTATAGCAGATTGTCCTTTCTATCATCTCTACTATCATCCAGCCCTAACCTCTCTTTAAACCTCCAGTCTCACATCTTCATATACTTATTAGATATTTAGAACTGAATGTCTTATAGACATTTTAATTCATGTCCAAAATTGAACTCCTTACTTTTTCCCTACCCCAAGCCTTTCTGTCTTCCTAACCTTACCACTCCTTTCCTAACTTTCTTATTACTATGAATTGCACCCCCATCCTCCTAGTCACTCAGGGTCACAAGCTAATTGTCATCCCCAACTCTTCATTCTCTCACTCCATCACACACAAACATCCAACTTTTTGCCAAGTCCTATCTATTCTCCCTTTGTAACATCTTTCATATATGCCCCATTCTCTCCTCTGACACTGCCAGCATCCTGGTGCAGGTCTTCATCCTCTCATGGACTAGTTCAGTAACATTCTGGTGAGTCTACCTGCCTCAAGTCTACCCTCTCCAGCCCACCCTCCACTCAGCTATCAAATTATCTTCCAAAAGTGCAGATCTGACTCCAGAGGCTCCCTATCACTTCCAGGATAAAATATAAAGTCCTATATTTAGCTTTCAAAGCCCATCATAACCTGGCCCCTCCTACCTTTGCAGTCTTCTTTAATCTTACTACCCCACCCCATCCCCATATAAATCTGAACCTATGACACTGGCTTTCTTGCTGTTCTTTGCTCAAGATAATGCATCTCTCAGCTCCAGGCATTTGAATTCTCTCCCTCATCTTAGGCAGGAGGGACTGAGGTCTTCCTGACTCCAGACCCAGTCCTCTCTGCAATATGCCTCTACATATCTGCCCCATTTTATCCCAACTTAACTACCCAATTTATCCTGTATGTATCTTATTTATACATACTTGTTTTCATGTTATCACACATTAGCCTGGGAGATTCTTGAGATCAGGGACTACTCTTCGCCTTTCTCTGTATCTCAAACACTTAGGACAAGGCCGGTACATAGGAAGTGCTTAATAAATGCTGGTCAATGGTAATATTAATTTGCATTAATGTATCATATTTTGGCCATTCCCCATTAAAAATAACATGAATTGTCTAAAGAAACTTTTGTAAATTAAAATTTTTTTTCAGTCCACATTAATTGGGTATCAAATTGGGTATCAAGAACCTTCAATGTTTCCCTACTATTTTAGGGACCTGAGCTGAGTCTTAGAGGAAACCAAGGATTCTATGAGATAAAGGTGAGACAGTAGGGAAATCCTGAAGTTTCATGAGCAGTGGAATGACCCAGGCAGACTTGTACTTTAGGAAAATTATTTTGGTGTCTGTGTTGGAGGTAGATTGGAGAGGGGAGATGCTTGAACTGCTTTAATTGAACTGCCAGTTCAATTAAAAGACTCTTACCATAGTCCAGGCAAGAGTTGATGTGGGCCTCAAGTAGGATAGTGCTCCTTTTGAAAGTAGGATAAAGTAGGATTGCCCTCCTATTGATAAAAAAAATTAAGGATAATACAGTTCTAATTAATTCCATAATATGATTTTTGCTCTAAAGTTTGGCCAGCTCTATTCATCCTACTCTGCTGAATAGGAACTATTTCTGTTCGAAATATGCATGGAAAGGTTTTCAGTTGTCCTGTTGAAGTTGTCTCTTCAAAACTCAACTAATTGTATTTTATTATTTCCTTAATCTTTAGATACTAGAATGTCTCTATAACACTGAATGAATTTTAAGGCTTCTTTCACATTTTTATGTGCTGCCTTTTATGACTAAAACTATAAATGTGGCTATTATAATCAGACCAGACCAGATTATTCTGATGGAGAAATTTTAACGTTGAAGTCAACATTTTATGCATGATCAAATGGCATAATAGAAATATCTATATCTCCATGAAGTCTAAAGTCATTATTTCATTCCCTAATAGAAGTCACTAAATGTTCACGAATAGTTGGAATTGGGACTGCCAGTATTCAGACACTCTTGCTTACTTGACTCCCAGAATTGACTACCAGTGATTTTTGTCTCCTTAGAAAGAATCTGGGCAAGGATGGCTGTTTGGTCTTTTCCCAACTTAGACTTCTTCATCTCACCAGATAAGGAAGGGAAATGGATTAGACAATATGTGTGTAAACAGTACGGGCTCCATTTTTTTCACAAGTAAGACAGTACAGAAATTCATAATCCCAGAATATCAACAATTTATGATATTTGCATTTTTATTTTAATCAGACTCTCATTGGAACAAGCTTTGCATTATTGATTATAATTATTTTTAGTATTGTACTTCATCCTTGAATTTTTTTCTGAGTTGGCACTACTTTCCTTTATGCTTATTTAACATCTCTCCATTGCTAAGAGCAATATAATAGATAATATAATAGAGGTTTGTTATTGCATTGATCAGAGCTCTAAAATTTATAACAGTTTCTTTTTCTTTAAAATGCTATTGTTGGGGCTGCTGGGTGGCTCAGTAGATTGAAACCTATACTCCTGAGCTGTTTGCAGATATCTCATCCATTGGGAAAAAAAATCTCCCTTAGTCTTACTGCTTTCATTTCATATTTCACATCCAGCAGCAACTATGAAATAGGAAGATACACATTTGGTTTGGCCAGATTGTAAAATTAATTAGAAATCTACTTTATATTAATAAACCATGAAGTATCTCAGATTGCATATTCGAATACACTGTGTACAAAAATCTAAACCAAGAATGAGTGGGTATAAAGTGCCAAGCTTAGAATGAAGAATTGCATTTCTAAGGGTAAGTTCTTTTGAGGTTAAACTTGAAAAAAATTTAAATATTTTTTAAAGTTTATCCTTATAAATAAATAGTGATTTAAAATGTTTGGTGGTTTGCCTTGGATCATAATAATAAATGTCTCCCTGGTAACTAGAGTCAGTTAAGCCTTCCCCTTGCCCTTTCCAATTTCTTTCCTTCCTGTTAATAATGAATATAGAATGAGAAAAGATGTTCTGAGAATAAATAAATAATGTGCATGCCTTGGATTGTGTTAGGTGCCTGCATGCTTAACTCGGCATTCTAATTGCAGCTACTACCAAGAAGATATTTTTTGGCTCTCTGGAAGTGGGGAAGGTGTGATAACTTGCCTGTACTTCCCAGCTTCCTTTAGCCAATACAAAGAGTATCAGGAAAATTGTTGGACTTGGTATCTTCTTATTAATCCTGAGTTTGGACTTCCCTGATCCCAGGCAAGGACATTGCTGTGCTTCTGCCAGAATGAATAGTATCCATTGAGTCGTGTGACTAAATTGGGGAAGCAGCTTTCTATTTATAAATAGTGCAGGACCCCTTGATTCAAAAATGAATTTTAAAAGTACTGCTCCACTGGCCTTTGGAACTTGGAATGCAGAAGACAGATTGCTGACTGCTGCCCTTTTTAAAGGAGCAAAGCTAAGAGTAAGGAGCATAATGAGAGGCCTGTGGCTTGACTCTGAAGTAAAGGGGGCGTTGTTTCATTGAAGTTGGGCCTGCTCAGATGCCCTACTATATATTGCCAGGAAGATGCCAATATAGGAACAACCATGATATTTAATATACTCGGGGTACTCTGGAGTGTCACCAACACATTGTGGTAGACAGTGCAAGCAGAGCAATAGTATGTCAGGATAACGTGGTTGTTATTACTAGTCATGCATACCTTGGTACTGTTGCACTTCCAGGAGAGACTTGAAGCCCTGGGGAAAACAGGAAAAGTCTTCCTTAAGGCATTTGGGGAAATTCATGTAGGCTCTCAAGAAACTCAACTTTCAGCTTTAAAGTCCTTTTCAAATAGATTGGGCTACCTCAGGAGGTGGGGGGTTCCCCCTGGCTAAAGGTCTCCAAGCAAAGTCTGAATGACCCTTGTTAGGAATATCATAGAAGGGATCTTAGAGGGGGAAGCCAGCCCTAATAACTTCTCAAGTGCTACAAGATTAGAGTTCCAGTGAGACATAAAATGCAAAGGAGTTTTATTGGAGTTGAGAGAGTAATGAGTCGATCTAGAGCCATTCAGATTGCCCTCTTTCTCCCCTATGAGTTGGCTAATTTTTGGACTGCATACATAAGGCTTAAAGGGGAGTTTCAAATGATTCTGTTCTCCAGCATGAAGGAGATATAACTATAGTTTTGAGTTGTTTTCATTCATTACTCCCAGCATATCCAGGGCCCTTAAGATGTTCCACCATACTTATTTCTTTCTAGGTTTGAGGGAGAATGATGTCGATGGCCTATGCAGCCTTATATAAATCTTGCAGTTTTGAAACCATTTAAGGGTGAATTTCTACCTTTTTTAAAATTTTAACCTATACCTTTAACATAAAAAAATATGATGATAGTATGTGGCGCAGGAAGCAATTGTAGAAAAGTTCATTCATTCATTTAATTTTTTTTTTTAAATTGGGAATGCTTGTATTTGCCTGCCAGTGAATGCCACCTAATGACTGAAATGTGTCATTTATGAAATTCGACAACATGTATAGATCTGAAACCCAGGTAAAAGTATTAGGGCAATGGAAAGAAATGAGCAATAATAAGAAAGGGCAGTAGTGATTATGGTAATAACAGGTGGAAAGGACAAGTACCATATGTGATTAGGAGAGCAAGTTTGAAAAAAATGGGTAAGGAAAAAGGACAAGGTAAAGGAAGTATTAAAAACAATAGCCACCTGTAGTCAAATGCTCTGAGTAATATATTAAAGTATAGAACTTAACTCAGTGGAACTTTATCGAGCATGGTAGTCCATACCTGTAATGCCAACTCACGAAGAAGTTGGAAAATCTCAAGATTTGGAGTTCTGAGCTGCCTACATTGAGCAAGAATCCATGCTTGCTCAAGATTTTGGCATCAATATGATGGTCAGTAGGGGGCACTAGCTTGTCTAATAGAGGGGCAAGCCTGCTTAGTCAGAAACAGAGTAGGTCAAAGCTTCCATGCCCATCAGTGGTGAGGTCAGGTTCATGAGAAAGTCCTGTCTTTCTAGGCAGTCTTAAAAATAGTAGAACTCAAGAATATGGAGAGTGGGGAATGAATGACTGCCCTGTTTAACATTTTCATTGGGTATGACCTAAGAACAATATTCCATACAGAAACCTAACCTCCCAGAAAAATTTCTATAAGCTTTTATTGGGAAAAAAGAGCCATGAGGGGGTGGGGAAGGAACAAAATTTCCTAGACTGTGATAGAACAGAATCCAGGGAGGTTTGGAAAATAAGACTAGTCCAAGCTAGGATGGCTTTGATAAAAATAAATGAATTTTAAAAAATTATTTCTCCTTCCTCTGCCCCACACTGACCAAAAATAAACAAGTAAATAAAAAACAAAACATGCACAACAATTATGCATAGTCTCTCACACTGGTCTTATGTAGATCTGAATTAAGAGATTGATTTTTCAGGTTTTTTTTAAAAATTAAATGGGGGCAGATGAGTAATAGAAGAGACATATTAGTAAAAATATATTTCTTACTTAAAAATAAAAATAAATGTATAAAATATGTATCTCTGCATTTCAAGTTGATCACCATTCTAAGAGGAGATAGGTGGCATATTTCATGTTCATTCTTTTGGAACAGAGGTTTGTTATTGCATTGATCAGAGTTCTAAAGTTTATAACAGTTCTTTTTCTTTAAAATGCTATTGTTGGGGGGCAGCTGGGTAGCTCAGTGGATTGAGAGTCAGGCCTAGAGATGGGAGGTCCTAGGTTCAAATCTGGCCTCAGACACTTCTCAGCTGTGTGACCCTGGGCAAATCACTTGACCCCCATTGCCTACCCTTACCACTCTTCTGCCTTGGAGTCAATACACAGTATTGACTCCAAGATGGAAGGTAAGGGTTTAAAAAAATGCTATTGTTGGGGCTGCTGGGTGGCTCAGTAGATTGAAAGCCAGGCCAAGAGATGGGAGATCCTGGGTTCAAATCTGGCCTCAGACACTTCTTAGCTGTTTGACCCTGAGCAAGTCACTTAACCCCCATTGCCTAGTCCTTACTGCTCTTCTGACTTAGAACCAATACACAATATTGATTCTAAGATGAAAGTTAAGGGTTTAAAAAAATGCTCGTCACTGTATTAATGGTTCTACCCATTTCACTTTGCATTAGTTCATGAGATTCTTCCAAGTTTCTTTTGAAATTGCCCATTTTATAATTTTTATTGCACAAGAATATTATTCCATTATATTCATATATCATAATTTAAGTGATTTTCCAATAGATTGATGGACACCTCTTTAGTTTCCAGTGTAGGACTATTACAAGAAGAGCTGTTTTAAGCACTTTTGTACAATAAAGTTCTTTTTTTCTTTTGTTTCTTTGGGGCATAGACCTAGTAATGAAATGGTTGCATCAAAGAGTATATACAGTTTGTCAACTTTTGGAGCACTGTTCCCAAATTGCTTTAAGAGACAAATTATTCCGGGGTGTTAAATAAATTCCCGAGGGGCACTGCACTAGGCATTGAGGTTACAAATTCAAAAATGAGATTATCTCTGACCTTAAGGCTCTTGCATTATAGTATGTAAACAGAAGCAGCTTTGCCTTGAGAGTGCTAGCCCCCAGTTAAAGTCTCTGCCCTTAGACTAACTTCAGAAACCCTCAGTAACAAGCATCATAGAAGTCATTTCCAAGGTGTCAATCCATTTCCAGTCCCTGAGCTGTGTATTTAGTCCCTTTTTCTGGATTCAGTTAGACCCTGTAGACCTGTGACCCAAGAAGAATCTCATCAATTTCTTCTTCTCAGGGACCATCAGAGAAGCTGACCAGGAGCTAGGAGCTTCTCCAAGGAAGGATTCAGCATCTCCAGGCACCCAGGTGACATTTTCTCAAGTGAGCTCTTTGTGTTTTTCTTAAGCTGTTCCTTTCCATTCTGTCGGTTTCTATGGCAACGATCACATCAGCTCCATGAGTCAGCATACTCTCAGACTTCATGCAGGGGAAGCTCCTAACCCAAACACTTTTTGGTTTTTCCCCTTCCTTTTTCTGATGATGGCATCCTTACTTGTATGCCTGGAGAAGTGACAAGATTTTGTTGTTAAAAAATCATTGGGGACCTTAAATAGAACATAATTTCAATAAAATGATGAGGTCCAAAGCCTGATTATAAGGAATGAGATAGTAAATGAGTGGTGAGTGCATACAGGCAGCAAGATTATGTTCTTCTTTGTGTTTGGCAGTAAAAGCTGTAATGTAGGATGTAGCTTGTTAGGACAGAGTCACGTGAAAAGGGTTGTTGTTTTTAATGTGGGATTGACATAAACATATCTATAGGCAATAGGGAAGGAGCTAGTATATAGAGATTGAAGATAAGAGTCAGAGGGAATTATCAATGGGGTGAGCTCCCAGAGAGAAAGATAAAACAACTTAATGCCAGGTTTTTAAAAAAAAAGGTCAGTACAAATGGAGTCTTGAGCATGTGAGACTAAAATTGAATGAATACTCCTGGTATTGTAATTTAAAGGATTTAATAATAACAAAAGTGAGAAAGGGAGACCCACACCTGCCGTGCTTTACCAAAGCAAAAGCCCAAAAAGAGTCCTGCAGTGTGTGTCTCAGCAAAATTTCTCTCTCAAACATCATGATGTAATAGTGAGGATGTAATTTGAAAGGATTCTGGGTAAATGTAGTTCAGGTGTGTCAAATTTCCACCTACACAAGCAACAGGAAACCTTTGCCACCTTTAAGCAGGGCCTGGCCTGAGTCTTTGGGTCTGCCTCATCCCTAACCCCCTCTCTTCTTACTTATGTACTTGAAGAACTGAATTATATGTGGTAGCTTTCCTAGGTTAGCGATCCAAGCTCCAGAACGAGCTGACAAAAAGCCTGTGTCTCATATCTCTTCCCAGCCATAAAGCAAAATGTCCATTTCCATTGACTGGCCTAACTTGGAGCTTAAGACATGAAGGATTCCTTGAAATAGAGCATTTCAATAAAATTTCAAGATGGAATAGAAAAATCATTGGATATTGGCTTTAGTTTAGAGAGGGCTGGCATTAAAGCACAGAGTGTTGGAAAAGCCAGTAGAATGGGGAGTAAACATTAGAAAAAACAGAGACTGGAATTCACAACACTCTCCTTTATAAATGACCCCTCAAAAATAATCAAGCTTTCCCCAGAATAGAGTATCGACACATTTTTGTGAATGTTCAATATCTTTTGCTTTTGATATTCAAGCTTTAGAGTTTATCCTAGCATTAGTGTCTGTCGTGGGCCCTATCCCCCCAACAGTTTGGACCAGGTTTGCCTTGAGATCCTCTGACAAATATCTGAATTGTGTCTCCATACAGAGTTTTCTCCTTGGATTGTCAGAAAGCAATCACCTATTCTAACAAGCCATTGAATATAAAACAGGTTTTATTTAACACTGTAGAAAGTTCAAAGGACTCATACTATGTCCTATAAAACATCCATACGATTTTCCTTTATCATCCCAACATACAGTGCCACCCCAAGTTGAACAATCTTCAGATCTGGTTGAAAAAAGAAATCAGACTTTGCAGAAATATTTTTAAAAGAATGTTATGAATTGCCTATAATCCTATTTACTTTCAGATGTCCAAAGGCCCGACTTGGCTCTACTAATTTGAAGTCACGACAGACTCGGTAGAGTCAGCTCTTTTTATAAGAACAAGCAAAAAGGGGGTGGAGCTTTTGGGTCAGTGGATGGCAAGGAGTATCTCATGTCTCTGGAGCTAAATGATATCTCAGTATAATTGGGTCATATTGGATGAGGAGTTTCTTCTGTAAACATGATCAACTTTGAGGTGATGATAAATGAGTTGAGTTATACTACCAAGAAGATTATGAAACTGTCTACGCCCATTACTGACTCTAATTTACAAAGAGCTGAGGGTTACATAGGAGCAGCTGATTGAAGGAGAATTTATTCATATTCTATGGAGTGGAATCATTGTAAGAGAGTCATACTTAGCCCTGCTTGTGAACAAGCACATCTGGCCATCTAAAACACTGACAAGGGAATGATTGAGCAGAGCTTTGGGCAGCCATATATACATAGAAATTAGCACCTCGATCTGACCATAACATAGGAAAGAGAAAAATAAAAGACAACCCAGAGAAAATTTGGTTATTTTCTCTTAAGGCACCATATAAGACATGTTCCGGTTATTTGCTGTTATCCTCACAGTGACAAAAAGTACTAGAGTGTACCCAGCTCTCCCCCAGGGTGTCCATTTGGACCAATATATGTTCTTGTACTCCAGACACACAAATAGATTGTGGTATTTAGAGAATTTCGCACAGAAAACCATGAATACACAAGTACCCTGACTTGTAAATATGCACATAGTAATATAAAATGGAGAAGCCATTAACTTTGCTTTTCCGAATCTACTATTGTAATTGTATGTAAAAGTTATATATGTATAAGAATTAATTCTGAGCGTTTGGTAGTAAATGGTAACAAATATGGATTCAATTTCTCAACTGATTTTGCAATGCATCAGTCATCATGAAAGACTTTTAATATGAATATTCTACTTTCTTAAACTCTTTCTTATTGTTCTTCTTCCTTGCAAGTCTATTTTCCCTTTTTCTCTAGGTCTAGGTCTCTCCACTTCAAGGGACCTCTTTCCTACTCTGATAACCTTCAGAGGGAAAGATCATGTGGCACCAATGGAATTTATCTAGATGACCCTTGAGGTCTCTTCTAACTTGGATTCATTTCTGAGCCTCTGTTAATAATAGGTGAATGACTGAATAAGGAAAAGTTTTATAGGCCTGGGAAAGGGAGAAGGGGCCAAAAGCAAAATGAATAAGAATTTATATTGTGCCTACTATGTGTGCTCTTAAAAATCATAATTCACAACAACCATGCAAGGTAAGTGGACACATTAGAAACATCTCATTTGATTCTCATGACAACTCTGTAAGATAGGTACTATTATTTTCCCCATTTTACATTTGAGGAAACTGAGACCATCAGCAGTTAAGTGGCTTGCCACGGTTCATACAGATATTAAATGTCCAAGGTGTCTTTTGAACTCAAATCTTACTGATTCCAAGCCCAGCATGCTATCCATTTCATCACCAGCTGCCTCCTAGCAGCAATGTCTTCATTTTCAAAAGAGGAAAGAATGGATTCAACAAACTGTAGACCTGTGAGACTGAGTTCAGCTCCTGGGAAAATTCTAAAATATATTATTAAAGAGATGGTTAGTAATCATTTAGGAAAGGAAGGAGCAATCAGGTCATGCCAACCTAAACTTAGTTCCTTTTCATATGGTTTTTAAAGTGGAAGATTAAAGGATTATTGTGGATAATGCTAGATTTTAGAAAAATATTTGATAAAAGATCTTATGCTATTCATATAGAAAAACCCAAGCTCTCTGACAGTCCTGTTTGCAATGACTGACATTTGGAATGTGGCTGACTTCATGCTATTTAGCCATATTATTATTAAATTTAGACCATTAATAATTGGTTATTTTGACCAATAATCAGCTAGTAATGTAAGCACTGGGGCAGCTAGGTAGCACAATGGATAGAGTGTGGGGTCTGGAGTCTTGAATACTCATCTCTCTGAATTCAAAAACCATTTTAGACACTTATAGGGTCACGGAGCCTGTCACAAAGCAAGTCACTTCACCCTGTTTGCCTCATTTTCTCATGTGTCAAATTAGCTGGAGAAGGAAATGACAAACCACTCCAGTATCTTTGCAAAGAAAACCCCCAAAAGGGTCACTAAGGGTCAAACACTACTGAAACAACTGAATGACAACTGTAAGGATAGAGGGCACGTTTATCAAATTTTCAGATGACGCAAAAATAGAAGAGATAGCTAACATCCTGGACGACAGAGTAGGAATTGAAAATAATCTTGATAGACTAAAACACTGGGCTGAATCAAATAAGATAAAATTTAATAGGAAAAAATATAGTCTTCCACTTAGGCTCAAGAAGTAGACTTCACGTATACAAGATAGGGGAGACCTAATTAGATAGTACTTTGTCTGAAAAAGACCTGGAGGCCTTAGTGTATTGCAACTTTAATTTTAGACAGTAGCATGCTATCGCAGCCATGGAAAGCTAATGGTGTCTGTGGCTTCACCATAAAAGACATAGTTCCAGAAGTAAGGTGGTGATAGCTCTTATTGGTTTCTGTTCCAGTTAGACCATATATGAATTTTTGTGTTCTATTCTGGAGATTAAACTTTAGGAAGAACCTTAATAAATTGGAGATCATCTAGAGGAGGACAATCAGAACCGTGAAGGACCTTGAGTTCTTACCATATGAGTATCAGCTGAAGGAACACAGGGGCTATTTACCCTGGAAGAATAAAGGCTCATTAAGGATATGAAAGCTATATTGGAGTATTTGAAAAGACTGTCATGTGGAAGGAGTATCAGACTTGTTATTTTTGACCCCAGAAGGTAGAACCAGGAGCAATGGGTAGATGGTTCAAAGTGGCAAATTTAGTCTTGATAGGAAGAAATTACTTTCTTTATGAGAGATCGGCTTGCCCTCAATGAAAGTCTTCAAGCAGAGGCAGGCTGACCATTTGTCAAGTATGTTGTAGTGGGGATTCTTTTTTGGTTTGGGAGGACAGATGGGAATTGATGACTACTCAGGTCCCTTCCAACTAGGAGATTCTGTGACTCATTACTTAGCATCAGAAATTATGAGTTTGTTGTTAAACCATGGGGAATAATCTCTACTGTGTTATTGAAGGGGGAAGATGGAAAGATGCCTTTGGGAGAGGAAAGCAGGTGGGAAATATGATGAGCCTCAATACATATCTTTGTGAGCTTGTCAAATTTTTGCTTACCAAGGTCTTTCACCATGTCAGATGAAATATGATTTTATGGACTATCTTGTCAATTTCAGCAGAATTTTATTTTATAGCTCATTAGCATCTCCTGAGAGACTATAAACTTGGATCCTTTTCTTGAGCTCATAACAATTCAAGACACTTATATTTCGATTTCCTGTAAATTAATATCAGTATAATGGCAGTAAGTAAACACTTGCACAATGTCTTTCACTTACTCTTGCAAAAAAGGTAACTGTGTACCAGTGTCTAAATTATTTCCCTCTCCTTGCATATCCCAGTAATAACATTTCTTTTAAACAATCATGTTCTTTGCATCTTTGAAAGAACATGGATTTAGAACTAGAAGAGATCACAAATGCTAGCTTTGTCCATCCCTTCATTTTATAGATGAAGAACCTGAGGCCAAGTAAAGATAAGTGATTTGCTTAAGATCATACTGCAGATTCGGAAGAGGCATTCTCCTATGTCCCATGTGAAATTGAAAGGACAGCATCTTCGCTGGCACATAAGAGGCAGACCTCAGGCAATTGGAGTGGAAATATATT
This sequence comes from Gracilinanus agilis, assembly GCF_016433145.1. Taxonomy (NCBI): domain Eukaryota; kingdom Metazoa; phylum Chordata; class Mammalia; order Didelphimorphia; family Didelphidae; genus Gracilinanus; species Gracilinanus agilis. Next base: position 44,714,738 of record NC_058136.1, read on the forward strand.
TTTTAGGCATAGCTCTTCCTGTCCGTATAATAGAACCAAGTCACATGTCATTCAGCCTATCAAAATATATGTATTAAAGCATGGAAAGAGCACTAGATTTGATGTCCAGGGACACCTATTCAGAACCTGGCTCTGCTGCTTATTGTGCTTCTGTGCCCTTCAGCAACTCATCTCCTTCTTTGGCCACAGTTTCCCCATCTTCCAAATGAAGGAGTTGGAGTAGGCAATCACTTCTAATTCTTTATCTATAAGCCTATGAATGGTGCAGTCAATAAGTGTGAAAGAAATTCAGTCAAGTCAACAACAAACATCTAATAAGTCCCTAATATGTGTCAGACACTGTGCTAAGTGCTAGGGATACAAAGAAGGCCCCAAACAAAAAAAGACAACAACCAGCCCCTACTGTCAAGGAGCTCACAGCCTAAAAGAGGAGACCACATGTAAACAATTTTGACCATTCAAGATACCTACAGAGTAAACTGAAGTTAGTCTCAGAGCAAAGGCACTAACATTGAGGGTGGGAGGTGAGGACAGAAAAGGCTTCCTGCAGAAAATAAGATTTGACTTGAATCAGGAGATGAGGACCTACAGTGCTGAGTCTCCAGCAGTGGCTGGAATCTCTGGGTGGGCAAGGGCTCTAGTACAGAGTGAGTGCCTTGCTGGCACAGCTGTGCCAGGATCAGGGCATTGAACACAGGCAAACAGGGAGGCATCTAGAGGAGAAGTGCAGAGGGGGCAGCCTAGTCATAGCCAAAACATTCCATCTTACCCCCTCCCATTCTGGAGGTTTTGGCCTCAAAGCACATCCAGCTCTGCAGATCAACTCCACCCTGGCTTAATCTTAGCAATAGGGCAGAAAAGTCTTCAGAGGGCAGGGAAGCTCCAACACCCCTCCCCCATAGACTGCACTGAGAGTAGCTGTAAAAACCTACACCTTCAGCTTCTGCAGCCAGCTGGGGAAAATCTGGCCTCAGGGCTCATTAATGCCATCAGCCTAACCTAGTCAATCAGCAGAGCAGAGAAGAAGCTCCCTGGACAAAACAGCCCAAACCCACATATCCAGCAAATAATCAGAGGAGCAAGATTACAGCCAATGACAGGGGGAAAGAAGGAAAAAATATGAGTAAACAACCGAAAAAGAAAAAAAGATTATAATCAACAGTTTCTATCCAGGTAATGAACAAAGAGCAAATGGAACAGAAGAGGACCAAGGAACACCAAGCAAAAACACAGAGACTCCATGAAATTGGACACAGGCTTTAGAAGAACTCAAAATACAATTCAAAAAAACATTAAGAGAGGCTGAAGACAATTGGAAAAAGAAGTTAAAAAGAAAAATAAGTCATCTGGAAACAGAAAATAGTGTCTTGAAAGCCAGAACTGACCAGCTTGAAAATGAGGCAAAGAAGATGAAAGATGACCTACAAAGAAAATCAGACCAGAAGGAGAAGGATGACTAAAAAGTCAGGGATGAAATTCAGTCTTTAAAAATTAGAATCCAACAACTAGAAGCAAATGACTTCACAAGGCAGCAAGAATCTATGAAACAAAATCAAAAGAATGAAAAAATTAAGGAAAATATGACACACCTCATTGACAAACCATAGATTTTGAAAACAGATCCTGGAGAGACAATTCAAGAATTATTGGACTACCAGAAAATCATGACAAAAGGAAAAGCCTGGACATCATTCTACTGGAAATTATCCAAGAAAACTGCCCAGATGAGAGGGGAAAGTGGAGATTGAAAGAATTCACAGATCACCTCCTACATTTAATTCCCAAATGACAACACCCAGGAACGTTATAGCCAAATTCAAGAACTACCAGACCAGGGAAAAAATATTACAAGCTGCTAAGAAGAAGTCATTCAGATATCATGGAACCACAGTAAAGATAATGCAGGATCTTTAACACTGAAGGACCGGAAAGCATGGAATATGATATTCCAGAAAGCAAGGGAAATGGGTCTACAACCAAAAATCAACTACCCAGCAAACCTGACTATATTCTTGCAGGGGACTATATAGTCATTTAATAAACTAGAAGACTTCCAAGCATTCATAAAGAAAAGACCGGACTTAAACAGAAAATTTGATGCCCAAACACGGAACTCAAGAGAATCACCAAAAGGTAAGTAAGAGAGGGGGAAAAAATGAAAACAAAACTCAAAATTTTTAAGGGACCCAATAAGTTCAAATGATTTGTATTCCCATAAGAAAAGATGATGGGGCACCTGGGTGGCTTAGTGGATTGAGAACCAGGCCTAGAGATGGGAGATCCTAGGTTCAAATCTGGTCTCAGACACTTCTTAGCTGTGTGACCCTGGGCAAGTCACAGGTGAACCTCCATTGCCTAGCCCTTACCACTCTTTTGTCTTAGAGCCAACACATAGTATTGATTCCAAGACGGAAAGTAAGGGTTTTAAAAAAAAGAAAAGATGATAGTGGTAACTCTTAAAAAGCGTTATTATCATCAAGGTAGCTAGAAGAAGTGTACTTAGAGGGAACAGTGACAAACTGTATAGGATGAAATGTCAAAATATATATGTATGTATATATATAAAACTAGAGGTAAAAAGAGGATACTACTAAGAGAAATGGGAAAAGGGACAAAATTGGGTAAATTTATATTTCATAAAAAAGCACATGGTGGGAGTGGGGGGAGAAGACCAATACAATGGAAGGGTGAAAGAGGTTGGAGACAGGTAATACTTAATTCTTACATGCATTGAGATTGACTCAGAGAAGGAAGAACAATGAGATCCATTGGGACAGAGAATTGATTCATGCCCCATAGAGAAGTAGAAGGGGAACAAACAGACTGATGGGGAGGGAAGCAATACAAGGGAGGGAGAGTGTGGGGGGCAGTTTAAAAGGACCCTAAAGAAAAATAAGAGGGGAATAAGAAGGGAGGGGGTTGAAAGGGGAGTAAATAAGGGTGGGAATTAGGGGGACTGGTTAAAAGCAAAATACTGGTGTAGAAGGAAATAGTAAAAGAAGAAAGAGAAGGACTAGAAGAAGAAATCAAAATGTTGGGGAATACACAGGTGGTAATCATAACTCTGAATGTGAAAGGGATGAACTCACCCACAAAATGGAAGCAAATAGCAGAATGGATTAGAAACAAAAATCCTACCATATGTTGTCTACAAGGAACACACATGAGTCAGGTAGACCTATACAGGATAAAGGTAAAAGACTGGAGCAAAATCTATTGGGCATCAATTGAGAAAAAGAAAGCAGGAGTCACAATCATGATATCTGGCAAAGCCACAGTAAAAATAGATCTGATTAAAAGATATAGGGAAGGTAATTACATCCTGATAAAAGGCATTAGACAATGAGAAAATATCAGTACTAAACATGTATGCACCAAATGGAATACCATTGAAATTTTTAAAGGAGAAACTAGGGGCTTAAGGAGAAAATAGATAGTAAAACTAAACTAGTGGAAGACCTGAACCTTCCTCTATCAGATCTAGATAAATCAAACCAAAAAAATAAATAAGAGGTAAGAGATGTGAATGAAATCTTAGAAAAATTAGAGTTAATAGATGTATGAAGAAAAATAAATAGGGACAAAAAGGAATACACTTTCTTTTCAGCAGTACATGGTACATTCACAAAGATTGACCATGTACTAGGGCATAAAATATGGCAAACAAATGCAAAAAAGCAGAAATAATAAATGCAACCTTTCAGTTCATAACATAATAAAAATAATAATGAGGAAGGGTACGTGGAGAGGCAAATCAATAATTAATTGGAAATTAAATAATATGATTCTCCAAAATTGGTTAAAGAACAAATAATAGAAACAATTAATAATTTCATTGAAGAGAATGATAAGGAGGAGACATCCTATTAAAATTTATGGGATGCAGCCAAAGCAGTACTCAGGGGGAAATTTCTATCCTTGAGTACATATATTAAAAATTAGGGAGGTTAGAAGTCAATGAATTGGGCATGCAAATTTAAAAAACTAGAAAGAAAACAATTTAACAATCCCTAGATAAAAACTAAATTAGAAATACTAAAAATTAAAGAAGAAATTAATAAAATCAAAAGTAAAAGGACTTTTGCATTAATAAATAAGACTAGAAGCTGGTACTTTTAAAAAACAAAATAAAGTACTGGTTAATCTAATAGGAAAAAGAAAGAAGAAAACCAAATTAACAATATCAAAGATGAAAAGGGAGACCTCACCTTTAATGAAGAGGAAATAAAGACAATCATTAAAAACTATTTTGCCCAATTATATGGCAATAAATATGGCAATCTAGGTGATATGAATGAATATCTACAAAAATATAAATTGCCTAGATTAACAGAAGAAGAAATAGATTACTTAAATAAACCCATATCAGAAAAAAAAATTGAACAAGCCATCAAAGAACTCCCTAAGAAAAAATCCCCAGGACTAGATGGATTCACAAGTGAATTCTATCAAACATTCAAAGAACAACTAATCCCAATACTATACAAACTATTTGACAGAATGAGCAAAGAAGGAGTTTTCCCAGATTCCTTTTATGACACAAATATGGTACTGATTCCAAAACCAGGGAGATCAAAAACAGAGAAAGAAAACTACAGACCAATCTCCTTAATGAACATAGATGCAAAAATCTTAAATAGAATACTAGCAAAAAAAGACTCCAGCAAGTGATCACAAGGGTTATTCATTATGGTCAGGTGGAATTTATACCAGGAATGCAAGCATGGTTCAATATTAGAAAGACCATCCACATATTTGACCATATCAACAAAATAACAAAAATCACATGATTCCCTCAATAGATGCAGAAAAAGTCTTTGACAAAATACAACACTCATTCCTATTGAAAACACTTGAAAGTATAGGAATAGATGGGCCTTTCCTAAAAATAATAAACAGTATATATTTAAAACCATCAGCAATTATCATTTGCAATGGGGATAAGTTAGAAGCCTTTCAAATAAGATCAAGAGTGAAACAAGGATGCCCATTATTTCCTCTATTATTTAACATGGTACTAGAAACACTACCAGTAGCAATTGGAGAAGAAAAAGAAATTGAAGGTATTAAAATAAGTAATGAGAAGTCCATGCTATCACTCTTTGTAGATGATGTGATGGTCTACTTCAGGGGTCAGCAACCTTTTTGGCCGTGAGAGCCATAAACGCCACATTTTTTAAAATGTAATTTCGTGAGAGCTGTACAGTGCTCACAGTGTGAGCTCCTGTAACAGCGCCTGAAAAAAAATTGACTTTATGGCTCCTGCAGAAAGAGCCATATCTGGCCCTCAAAAGAGCCAGATATGGCTCGAGAGCCATACATTGCTGACCCCTGGTCTACTTAAAGAATCCTAGAGAATCAACTAAAAAGCTAGTGGAAATAAGCAACAACTTTAGCAAAGTTGTTTAGCAAAATAAACCCACAAAAATCATCAGCATTTCTATATATTTCCAACACATATCTATCAAACTACCAAGAAACTTTTTTACTGAATTAGAAAAAACTATAACAAAGTTCAATTGGAAGAACAAAAGATCAAGAATATCAAGGAATGGGGGCAGCTGGGTAGCTCAGTGGATTGAGAGCTAGGCTTAGAGATGGGAGGTCCTAGGTTCAAATCCAGCCTCAGACACTTCCCAGCTGTGTGACCCTGGGCAAGTCACTTGACCCCCGTTGCCTACCCTTACCACTCTTCCACCTATAAGTCAATACACAGAAATTAAGGGTTTAAAATAAAAAAAAAAGAATATCAAGGAAAATAGTGAAAAAAATGTAAAGGATGGAGGACTAGCAGTACCAGATCTAAAACTGTACTATAAAGCAGTGATCATCAAAACAATTTGGCACTGGTTAAGAGACAGAAGGGAAGAACAGTGGAATAGACTTGGGGAAAATAACCTCAGCAAGACAGTATATGATCAACACAAAGAGCCCAGATTTGGGGACAAAAAATCCACTATTTGATAAAAACTGCTGGGAAAAATTGGAAAACAGTATGGGAAATATTAGGTTTAGTTCAACATCTCACACCCTACAACAAGATAAATTCAGAATGGGTGAATGACTTGAATATAAAGAAGGAAACTATAAGTAAATTAGGTGAACATACAATAGTTTACCTGCCAGATCTATGGGAAAGGAAAGATTTTAAGACCAAGCAAGAGTTAGAATATATTATAAAATGTAAAATAAATAATTTTGATTACATTAAATTAAAAAAAAGTTTTGTACAAATAAAACCAATGCAACCAAAATTAGAAGGGAAGCAACAAATTGGAAAAAAATCTTTATAACAAAAACCTCTGACAAACATCTAATTACTCAAATTTATAAGGAGCTAAATCAATTGTACAAAAAATCAAGCCATTCCCCAGTTGATAAATGGGCAGGGGACATGAATAGTCAGTTTTCAGATAAAGAAATCAAAACTATCAATAAGCACATGAAAAAGTGTTCTAAATCTCATAATTAGAGAAATGCAAATCAAAATAATTCTGAGGTACCACCTCACACCTAGCATATTGGCTAAAATGACAGCAAAGGAAAATAATAAATGTTGGAGGGGGCGTAGCAAAATAGAGATATTAATGCCAAGGTCCTCAGCAAGTGCTCCTCCAGGATCCTGTCCAAGGCAAAAGGGAGAACCTCCAACTCGACTCAGAACTCCAAAGAACTCCTCACAGTAAGTAAGTTGTAATTCCTTTTAAAAGCACTTCTTTTCTGTCACTTCCTGTGCTTTCCTTCCACTTTATGGGTACCAATTACAGCTTAAACTTTGCTTAGGGCTGCCTAGGGGCAGTCAGTCAATTCTGATTCATCACCCACTTTCTCACACATAGGTTACAGACTTCCCCCACTCAAGTGTAAGTGGACTGTTTACACTTTTTGTGATTAAATTTAAAAATGGGTGGGATAGAGTTAATCCCATCTTCACAGAGTATTCACATCCAGATAAAGAACTGTTGGAGTAGAAGCACAGAAGAAAAATAACTGCTTGATCATATGGGTTGATGGGGATACGATTAAGGATGTAGACTATAAGCAATCACCCTAATAATACAAATATTAATAATATGGAAATAGGTCTTGATCAATGACACATGTAAAACCCAGTGGAATTTCGTGTTGGCTACAGGAGGGCAGTGGGAAGAGGGGAGAGAAAAAACATGAATCATATGACCATGGAAGAATATTCCAAATTAATTAATGAAATAAAATTTTTCAAAAGAAAAAAAAGATGAGGATATGAGGATGAGGAGAGAGAGCATCCCAGGCATGGGAGACATAGCCAGTAAAGAGGCATCACATCAGAGATGGGGTTAAGAAGACCATGGATTATAGAATGTTTTGAAGGGAGGATAGTATGAGAAGGCTGAAAATGTAGGATTGGGACCAGGTTTTAAAAGTCTTTAGAAAACAATGGAATTTTTATTGATCCTGAACGTTTTAAGGAGTAACTAGAGTTTGCTGAGTGGGGGATTGATTTCTTTGGTAGCTGAATGGTAGCTGCATTCCAATGAGAAGTGATTTGTGGCAAAGAGACCTACCAGCAAGCTCTTGCAATTGTCCAGGAATGAAGGGATGATGCCTTGCACTAGGGTAGTGGCTATGTCACAGTAGATAGGAGGATATACATAAACGATGTGAGGTTAAAAATAACAGGATTTGGCAACTGATTGGCTGTGGGGTGATAAGAGAGTGAGAAGTCTAAGGTGACATCTGGGTTGCCAATTTGAATAAATGGGATGATGATGGTGCCCTGGATAATAATGGGAAGTTAGGAAGAGGAGAGGAAAAATTTTACTTTGGGCTATGTGACTTAGACTTATCTACAGGACATCCAATTAGAGTTAAGAAAAGGAAGGAGAGAAAGGATGGGAATAAGCATTTATCATGTGTGCTGTAAAGACATTGTGCTAGAACTTAACAAATAAATAGATCTGAGTATCATATACATAGAGATGATAATAAAATCTGTGGTTACTGATGAGGAAAAAATAACCACATGGTGTTGTTAAGGTCAGGTGGTACCTCACAAAAGAGAATGGCTTTGGATTGAGTTTTGATGCATGGATACAATTTAGATAGATAGTAGTATAGCATGGATCATGGGAGGCTGGGGAGGTTATTCCAGGTAGAGAAATGGTAGAATCCAGGGACTGAGACAGCAAAAGTAGACAATTTATTTGGAATGAATAGATGTGGAAGGCAGTATGGTAGAATCCCATTTAGTTGGGAAGCAGCATAATATATGGGAGGAATATTGGGTGGGAATTCTGCCTCAGATATCAGCTTTATGATTGCCAGTAAGTCATTTAATGATAGCTCATAGTGCACATTTATATAATACTTTAAAATTTACAAAGCATTTTACATATGGTATTTTATTTGATCCTGTCAACAACCCTATGAAATAGATGCTATTATTATCACCATTTTTTCAGGCTAGGAAACTACAGTTGGCAAAGTTCAGATGATTTGCCCAGGTCACCTGGTTAAGTGTGTGAGGTAGAAATTGAACTCATCTTCTTCACTCCAAGTCCAGTAGTGTGCCACCAAGCTAATCTCCCAAAGCTTTCTTTTCCTTATCTGAAAAAAAGGGGCTGTCAATATTTTTACTCCCTATCTCATAAGATTTTTGTAAGGAACTGGCTTTGCAAACCTCATAGCCCTGTAGAAATGTGAATTGCTATAATTGGAAGGGACCTAAGAGTTTGGACCACACATACTTTAAGAAGAACCCTCTTTAAAATGTATGTAAAAGGTAGTCATCCAAGCTTCAGTAAAAAGCTTCTAGTGATTGGAAGGCAGATACCATTCCTGGTTGTGGTTGATCCAAGTGTTTGGAAGTTTTGTTCTATATCTCCAGCCTACATCTGCCCCTTGGTGATATCCATTGCATCTATTTCTACATTCTGGGGTCAAGTAGAAGTTTATTGTCTCTTCCACAAAATGGCACTTCAGATGCCTGAAGAGAGATGTCATAATTCCTCCAAGGCTTCCCTTGATTATGTCTAAGGTACCTTCCAGCTTCGAATTGTAGAATGTTCTGAATAATTCCACCAATGAAACAGGGCAAAATCCACACTGCCCAGCCTATTGTATTGTAAGCCTTTGTCCAAGATCTGGATTTCAAACAAGCTCAGCACAATGAGTATTATATTCATATGATAACAGCAGGAGGCTATGAAAAATAGCCAGATTCTAGCTAAAAACAAGCTAAGCATAGTAAGCAAATTGGAAACACATGCCTGATGCTTAGGCAAAGCTGTAAATTTTAAATTAATATCAAAACTCCAAGTATTATTTTTCATAAAGTTTATTAATAATCACTTGAAGTAGAAAATATAAAAAAGGATAGTAGTATAAAGCCTAATCTAGCCTGACCACCGCCTGGCTCTCAGCCAAGCTCCCCAGACACTTTCCAGGAAACAGAGAGAGAGAGGGCAGTCATACACCAAAACTTTTACCTTCCATCCCCCCATGCATATGTGTTGATCTCCATTCACACAGCATAAGCGGGCAAATGGAATGCTGGGTGAGATGAGCTGGGTCAGACGGGCTTTGTGGAGAGAATTCTATCTACACAATGGGGCAATCCTCTTTGGCATAAGAGTTTACATTAAGATCAAATGTGTTCAACCCCCCCCTCAGTTCAATTCACTACATCCCAAAGTTCATTCTGGATCTTTTGATGCAGTTTGGGGTTTCTGCAGGCAGCTTTATGTCACCTTCTCCAAACAGTTCACTTTCTTGATTCAGGGATCAATATAGCAAGTTTCTTTTCCTGAATTTACTCTCCAAAACTTTTTAATCTTGGATTTAACAAAAATTATACAAAGCAAATAAGAGGGGGGAAATAGTGGAGAATAGAAGAATTAATACATGCCTCAATGAACAGACATAATTACAAGCAAGGAGTGTATTCTGTAGACACACAATTAACATTATTTTCTGCTTACCTGTGTGACATCTCTCTAGTTTTACCCAGAATAACATGTTATTCTGGTCACTGGTCAGGGAGCCTTTCTTCTATGGCCTGCTGATCCTTCTGTCCCTATACCAGCGTTAATTAATGGTAAAGGATGATCCTTATACTCATAGGAACTATGGTTCTCCCTTCTGTAACCTGAGATTAGTGAGGGGCCAGGCTACCTAGAAGTGTTATTAGTTCCTGAGACGTGGTATACAAAGTCTCCTTCATCTGAAATGTCTGCTTCTGAGCCACTATTTGGGTCAGGCTAACTTTGTATGACTGCCAGGCAGTCTTTCTAGCTTAGAATCTGTTGAGAAAAATGTCCCTCATTCTCAACTTGCACATCATGGCATCTAACCAATTTGCTTACAGGCAATAAGGAATTGGGTCCTATTGTTTTTGTAAGGCACCCCCCAGGCTCTAGGACTGTTTTATAAACAGACAATGTGGCTGGTCTCTCCAGGACTAAGTATGGAATCAGGGCAGCTAAGTGGTTCAGATGATAGAGATCCAGGCCTGGAGAGAAGATCCTGGGGTTCAAATGTGACCTCAGACACTTCCTAACTGGGCGTGAGACCCTGAGCAAATCACTTAACCCCAGTCACCTAGCCCTTACTACTTTTCTGCCTTGGAACCAATACTTAGTATTAATTCTAAGATGGAAGGTAAGAATTTTAAAACAACTAAATACAGAGTGGCATTCATTGATATTTTTTTCTTGTGTGTCCCATGAATGACCTGATTTCTTAGCAGAACTCTGTCACTCTAGTAGAAATCTTAATGATAACCTCAAGCATCATATCATTCTTTATTTCTTTCATCATTCTCCTATAGCTAAGTGATAAACTTCCTTTAGCTTCTCCCTCTCACTAGAGATGTTCCAATTGTAGGTGTCTATAGTGTTTCTGGCATGTGAAATTGCAAAATGTAAGTCAATAAGAAAGTGTGACTCACCCTCTAAATATCAGTGGACTCTAAAAACCCCTGGGAGGACATATAAACAGACGCTATTGATCTTAGGGGCAGCTGGATGGCTCAATGGATAGAATGCCAGGCCTGAAGTCAGGAAGACTCTTCTTCCTGAGTTCAAATCTGGCCTCAGACACTCGCTTGCTGTCTGACTGGACAAATGACTTAACCCCATTGACCTCAGTTTCCTTATATGTAAAGGGAGCCAGAGAGAAAGAGAAATGACAAACCAATCCAGCATCTTTGCCAAGAAAACCCCAACTGGGTGGGGGGACTTCTAGATGCCATGTAGCATTTCCCAGTGAGCCCAACCTTCTCAAAAGTCTGACAAATGCTAGAAATTATATTGCTTTGAAAATGCAGACATTTTTATCCCCAAGTCCTGATGTAATACAATCCTCTTGACTGTATAGAAAACACCCCATTCTCAAGCATTTCAGCAAATGAGGCAATCTCTTTCCAGTGTAGAAAAAGCCTACATCATTTTCAGGACTTAAATTATTAGGCAGGTAGAGAGGAGAACTGCAAGTCTTAAAAGATTGAATTCTGCCCTTGGTTTGATACATAAGTGAGTTTGATGAGTCACTTTTATAAATCTTATTGAAAAGTCAAGATACAATTCAACTTAAGGCATTAGTGAATGGTGCATTAAACGTGAAGAGTTCAAATGTAGTTTGTGTAGAATAGCTCCTGCTGAAAAATATTGTTTACTTTTGTTTTTAAAAAAAACTGAAGGGAGGGTACCACCTTAAAAGCATATGGATTAATTGGTCATATAAATGTCTCTTGATAATTATCAAAAATAGTTAAGTATAGTCAGTCTTAGTTCCATTTCCCTTGGTTCCTACTTTAGAGTATTCCATAACTTACATCCAGGTTTTTCCAGCTTCTCTCTGTCTCTGCCATCTTCATGACTCTTCACCCCAAAGGGCAGGCTAATTTTTGGCATGCTTCCGTATGTAGAAACTCATCCCTCTGACCTGAAACAATAAGCAGCATCTCTTATCTTGCTTATGTTGAGTCTTTCTGCCTATGGACCTCAGGGATGGGCCTTCTAAGGCTCTCTCAGGCTGTTTCCTCCCCACAACTTTCCCTCCTTTTCATAGTCCTTACTCTGGAGAACTCAAACAGAATTAAATAATATCATATGCAACTTTACCATATTGCTATAGTTGGTTGATTTATATACACTTTAAATCCCTTTATTCTACATGAAGTCTACAGTGCTGAAAATATTGACTTTGGAGGGCAACTAGGTGGCTCAGTAGATTGAAAGCTAAGCCTAGAGATGGAATGTCTTGGATTTAAATCTGGCCTCAGATGCATGACCCTGGACAAGTCACATAACCCCCATTGCTTAGTTCTTACCACTCTTCTGCCTTGGAACCTATAGAGAATACTGATTCCAAGTTGGAAGGTAAGGATTTAAAAAATATTGGCTTTTTAATTATATGACTTGACTTCAGAATCTCATTCTGCCATATGTAACCTTAGCCGAATCATCTGCCTCTCTGGATCTCCTCATCTATTCAAGTGATAGGATAAGACTAGCTGATCTTTAAGACCCTTTCCAACTCTAAACCCTATCCTATGATCCTTCTTCACTTATATTCTCCATGATATATTTAATGTGATATGCGTTATTGTTGTTATTCAGTTGTAATTCACTTGTTTCTGACTCCTCATGACCGCATTTGTTTTTTTTTTTTTTTTTGGCCAATGTATTGGACTGGTTTGCCGTTTCCCTCTTCACTTCATTTTATAGGTGAGGAAACTGAGACCCACAGGATTAAGTTGCCCAGTGTCACACAGACCCAACTTAAACTCATAAAGATGAGTCTTCCTGACTCCAGGCCTGACAGTTCTATGCACTATGTCACCTAGCTGCCCTTTATGGTGTGTATAGTCATTTGTATTAAAAAAAAGTAGGGGCACCAGACCCTCTATCAGAAACTTACCCCTCCACTACAACGTTATTCTATAGAACAGTGAGTCTCAGAATACTTAGGTTTGGTTTCTGAAGCCTTTTCTGTCTTTTTAACTTGACAATAACATCTCAGGCATTTGACAGCCAGAGCCTTCCTGCCATGCCCTCACGTCTCCTGTTGCCTGCCAGGTCCATGTCATTTGAATGAGAGTCTCAAGTAATTTTAAGCAACAAGAATGAGCCTTCTCCTGTCATTAGTGTCATTTAACCAAATGGCCTCCCACTCGGCATCTTTAATGCATTTTCACATTTAGCCATTCGTTCACACCTTTAAGGAGGTTGCCATCATGTCAGTTCTAGTTCTATCTTTCTACTTTCCTGTCTCTTAAACTAATTTGGTTTTAATTTCATAGGCAGCAGGAAATATGACTAAAATTCCATATTCGTCACTACAACAAGACAAACAAATAGCTTCTCTTTTCCCTGGGCTAGATTAGACTTTTCAAAAACCTCTTTTGTGATATAGCCACAAATCAAACTAGAGAGAACATAGACCTTTTTGGAGCAAGTTCAATTTCCTCTTATTTTTCTAGAATATGTGTGAGACACTAGGACACTGAAATGGACAGTTTCATCTTCTCCCCTTCTCAGTGTGTGAATCTTGCCTAAGATGAATTAGCAAATTTATTATCTCTGCCTTTGACCTGAAAAAAAAATGAAAAAAATAGTCCTCTCTTTGCTTTCACAACTGACTAAGTAGCTGTGCAGTAATATTATGATCATTGCTTTCTTGAAGAGAGGATGTTTGTTGTTCTACCACTGTTTTCCAGTTTCTCATCTTTGGGGACTCATTCATTCATTGTTTCCATGGATACCTATCAAGACCCAGCTCTGACGTTCTCTGGTTCTCAAAGACCTTGTGATAGATTCTAGGAAACACAAATATCCTAAATAATCCCCATCACAAAGGAGCGCATAGTCTAATAGGCAAGTGAAGATGGATGTGCAGATAATCAGGATATAACGTAAAATGTGCTGAATGATTTAAATAGTACAAACATTGTCTCCTTCCTTGTTGACCAGATAGCTGTTTCCTAGCTAGATTTCCCGGATGACCTGTTCTGTTCTCTCCTGGATCCTCCATCTGATTTCTGAGTTCCAGTCATCTATTTAGAGCTCATCTGAGTCCATTACTCATCTGCCCACCAAATCCTGATGCTGACAAACTGAGCTGAAGTCATGGAGAAGGGAGTGAAGTCGGGACACACTAGAGTTGAGGAGACCAGTTTGGAAGCTAATATAATGGTCTAGGCAAGAGATAATAAAGGGTTAAACTGTGGAGCTAACAATGCATATAGAATGGAGGACATGGTTAAAAGATGTTCATACTAAGGTACAATCAACAGGACTCTGGATATGTGGGGTGGAAGGACAAAGGGGGGTCAGAGTAACTCCTTGGTTTTAAGTGCCGATGCAATATTAAAGTTGAGACAGCCTTCAAGCAGTTGGAAAGGCATGTCCAAAGCTCAGGAGACAGATGGGGATTACAGATTAATGTCTGGGAGTCATCCACATAGGGAGAATAATTGAAGCCTCAGTACAGACAGAATGTGATTGCCAGAGGAGAGGATATATGGAGAGAAATACAAGGAGGCAATTGAAAACTGAAATTTGAAGACCACGTACCTTTAAGGTGCAAAAAGAACAACAGGCAGAGAAAGAACAGTCAGAAAGATAGAACCATGAGAGATGCTATGAAGTGGGACACCTCCTGAAAAATGCCAAACACTCAGGGTTAGAAGTTTTAGGGACCTTTAATAACCGGCCGACCGGGACATCCTCCTCACACGAGAGAGAATCGCACCACCCATAAGTAAGCATGGAACATATATAGGAAAATAAGTTGGCGGGAATTTTACTTGGCGCCCATTTCAAAGGATAGGATTGGTGTGTTCAAAAATATACATTCCTCAAGCAAGCAGTTTCTCAGAAGCAAATGTGGTGCTGTTAGCAACCAGGGAGGGTCAGGCAAGTGGACAGAAGGGAAGTGAGATAAGAGGTTGGGTGAAAACCCAGCTAGGCTGCGGCACCCTGGAGGGCCCGTGAGGGGTTCTGTTACTTTTTAGTCTTCTCTGCTCCATTACAGCTAAGTCAAGGCATCCACAGGAGAAGGCAGTCAATAGCATCGTGATTTAAATATAAATCTTGTTTAGGGCCTTCAAAGCCCTTCATGATCTGACTCCTTCCTATATTTTTAGTCTTCTCTCACTTTACTCTTCATCCCCTGATCCCCACCCCAGACTTGGCAGTCCACTGACACTGGTTACTTTGCTATTTCTCTCCTAAGGCACTCCATCTCCTGATTCTGGACATTTTCACTTGCCAGAAATTCACTTCCTCCTTATCTCTTCTTGTCTCTCCTCATCTTGCCTACTTCCTTCAAAGCCCAGCTAATATTCAGCCTTCTGCAAGAAGCCTTTCCTGATCCCAATTAAGTTCTAGTTCCTTTACTCTGTGCATTATCTCCCAATCGTCCTCTATAGATCCAGTCAGAATGTAGTTGTTTTGCATTTTGACTCTCCTATTAGACTGAACTCCTTGAGAGCAGACACTGATTTTTGCCTCTCTAGGGTTAACACAGTGGTTGGGACATAGTAGGGACTTAAGAAATATTTCTTTAGTGACTAAACACTATACAGAGTGTTTAAGGTCACGTACCAAAAACAAATTATTTTTACAAAGGAAGTTGTATTTATCCTGACATAGATTTCTTTACAAGTCCAAATTCACTCATTAAACAGTGAGGTTCCCCTCAGCCATTCTTGCTACTAGAAGCAGATGTTTTTCTGCTGAAAATGATTGCAAGTCAATGAAAATCAGGCCAATCCTTTCGGAAATCCTTTTGGAAACTTCAGTTAATATTGAGTGCCCTTTCAGGCAGAGGAATTTTGGAGTCCCAATGAAGTCTCACCATTGTTTTCATTCTTGAGCATTTATCCTCTTTTCTCTCTCTGTTTCTGGCAGTCACCTGGGCATGTGACCTGGCAGAGATGCTAGGCAGCCAGAACCCTAAGAGCAAAATGAAAAGAGACCCATCTTAACGAGAAGCCTGGGTTTAGGCAACACCATTACACCAATGTGTCATATGGCAACATCAATTTCCATGATCATGAAAATGAAAACACTGCAGTCAATTTCATGTGGGTTTTATTTCAATTTACAACAAAAGAGTCACCACAGCAGAAGCAGAAAATGGTCACATAATGGGGTCTTTAAGCAAATGTTTATTCATGAAGTCCCCATTTCACTGCCATGCTTCTCCAGGTGACTGGTCGCCCAGCACGTATGGTAACAAACACCACATGGCATAATAGCAGGCACTGAACAGGCAGCAATCTGGCATCTGCTTAGTATTCTCAAAGAAATAGCAAGTGTCCTTCTCTAGAAAAAACTATATATTTTACAAAGTCAAGACTTGATTGGATCTTTTTTCTCCCTTTGCCATTTTTACTGGAAGAAAAAGGTTTATTTAGAAATTGCCAGACGTTTTATTGGTGTCGTTGACAGGGCACCAGCCCTTTTGTTCAAAGTTGGCATAGATTGCTGTTGAAACTCAATTCTACCCAAGCCTGAATGGGTCCTTAACCACCCTCCAAATATGATGGCAAGATACCAAGTTCCCTTATCCAAATTTAATTCAAGCAAATGTGAGTTTAAAATATGCTGTCTTCAGACTCATTACTAGAGTATGAGCCAGTTTTGATGGAAGTGAACCTATGCAAGTGTTCTCACGCAAACTCCCGGTGTCTGCGAATATTTCTG
Organism: Gracilinanus agilis; assembly: GCF_016433145.1. NCBI lineage: Eukaryota > Metazoa > Chordata > Mammalia > Didelphimorphia > Didelphidae > Gracilinanus > Gracilinanus agilis. Next base: position 44,731,432 of record NC_058136.1, read on the forward strand.
GGAATAAATGATCTTATAGCCATCTCCCCTTGCCAGCTCTTGTGTATGGGCCCACTCTTTATGTGGAATGTGGAAAGCAAAGCAGTTAAGTCGGAATAAGAAACCAATACTAAACTCAATTGGTGTCAGATCGAGAAAGGAATGTGATGTTATTAAATTGGTCCCTGCAGGCAAAAGAGCTTCCTGAGACACCTGTCTCTATCTCACCGGAAGAAGAAAGCTTTAATCATTTTTGTCTGGTCATTATAAACCAGAAAGAAGCCATCATTGGATTCTGTGATACCTACTTTCTTTTTTTAAAATTTTTAATTTTTTTTTTTACCAGTTACATGTAATAGCAAAGTTTTCCAAAGCTATATGATCCAAATGGTTTCCCTCCCCACTCCTGGAGCTGGCAAGCAATTCAATCTGGTTTATACATATATTATGTGATACCTACTTTCTGAGGAGTTTGATAGTCAATACTTCCTTGGAGTTTGAGTAAAATTGGGATTATGGTCCATGTATGGCAAGGTAACAAGCAGACTGATAACTAATAATAGGTATTGCTAATAATAATAGAGATTACTAATAACAGTTGTCAATGTGAAATCTGGAAACCCCAAGTTTGGCCCATCCCTTGGAAACTTACTCTAAGGGAGGTCTCAGACTGACTTTGTTTCAGACTGAACAATAGACCTTGAAATACTTAATGATCCCAGTTTAGGTGGGACTAGTAGACACAATCAAATGTTAAGTACCCTTTTTGTCTTAGAAGTTTCCCCCATTGTATCAGAGATCTGTTCCCAAGAAGACCAACACCTGTGCAGGAACCATCCTTTTTGTATCCATTGTAGTAGACCGGCACCCTGATACCCCAGCCTCTGGCTATAGTCTCTTTCCCAAGCCTGCTTACAATCTGTCCTTGTATGTTTGCTGTGCTTAATTCCTCAAAAGGTATATAAGATCCCTATGTTCTATTATTCTTTAGAGAATCATCTAGCTCAGTGATCCCCTCAGAGACATTGTCCCCAGAGTTTGACTATTTAGTGCTTGGCTCTGTGTAGCGATCAGTATTTAAGGATCTGTCTCTCTCCTGATAGTTTCCTCTAGAAAATCATTCATCTGTTCTACTGGAAAAAAAACATAACATTCTCCCAGAAAAATAGCCTCCCAATACACTAACTACCCTCAAGGTTCCCAACTCTTACTTTAGTATACAAAATTAATCTCTACTCTCTTGTCTCCTTCCTGTTATCCCTCAACTGTTCCACTTGCTGAGAGACTATGGAGATCATCATCTTTTCCTCCTTTATGAATTTGATAGGAATGTGGCATCCATTACCCCCTGTCTCTCACCTCCCCTCTTTCCATTTATGTACTCTTTTATTGGCAATCCTGTGCCATAAAAGACATTGATTGACTCACAGAGAAAACACATACTTAGTACATGGTAAATCATTCCAATTCTCTCACCTTTGCTTTTTGTGATTTTTAAGTTCTCCTTAAGCCTGGATTTAATTACTCAGTATTTTCAGCACATTGTATGTATTCATATTTACCTTCATCAAGCTTCTTTATGAGGGTAATTAATACATTCTCCCCTAGGACTTGGATTTTTGGTTTTTGTTGGTTGTACAATAGCACTGCTTTTGTTGAACATCCTTTTTGGTGGTTCATTATTAGGCTCATGTTTGCAGGATATATCATTTTTGGTTTCAGCTCACCCATCTTTGTTCTTTGGAATATGTTATTTCATTCCATTATCTATTTTAAAATTTTTTAATAGAATTTATTTCTACTTATTTCAGCCCTTCCCTCCTGTGTCCACACCATAGAAGGCATCATCCAGCAAAGTCATGTATATATAGTCTTCCATGTTTTCATTTTTCAGTCTATTTTCTGGAGGTGAATATTCACAAGTTAGTCTTCAAATATAAAATCGGTAGCTGTATACAGTGTTCTCTTGGTTCTAGTCATTTCACTCTTCATTATCTCATGTAATTCTTTCCAAGCTTTTAAAAATATTAATCTCATCATTTCTTACAGCACAGTAGTATTCCATCACAATCATATGCCACAATTTGTTTAGCCATTCCTCAACTGATAGACATCCCCTTGATTTCCAGTTCTTTGCTACTACAAAGACAGTAACTATAAATATTTCTGAAAACTGAAGTTCTTTTCCTTTTTCGTTGATCTCCTTAGGAAACAGGCCCAGCAATGATATTACTGGATATACACAGTTTTATAACACTGTCGGCATAAATCCAAATTGCTTTCCAAAATGGCTGGATCAATTCACAGTTCCACCAACACTGTATTAGTATCTTCATTTTTACATTTCCCCTCTAACATTTGTCATTTTGCCTTTTTATCATTTGAGCCAATCTGATGTGGTGAGGGATGATATCTCAGAGTTGTGTTGGTTTCCTTTTCTCTAATTAAGAGTGATTTAACACATTTTTTTATATACCTATACATGCTTTTGATTTCTTCATCCAAAAACTGTTCCTATCATTTGCCTCTTTGCAAATTGGAGGATGGCTCTCATTCTTTTAAATTTGATAAAGTTATCTATAAATTTTAGAAATGAGGTGTCTCTCTGAGAGACTATGAAAAATTTTCACAATTGTCTTTTTTTCTTATCTTAGCAACATTTGTTTTATTTGTACATTATCCATTTTTCATAACTGCAGAATAATCTTGTATTATTCAGATTGCATTCCCATCAGGTCCCTTCCTAGTTAATAGGAATATTTATTAAATTTAACTACTGTATGTCTTAGTATTTGAAGCATGGAGGTGTCCCCACTCACCTCCACCCCTTCCTATTCCCAGTGATTTGTGAATTCTTTTGATCCCATACTCTGTTGTCTATATTCAAAAGTCATGAATAATTTTATTGCATTTCCTGCATAGTGAGGTCATGTCTTTCTAGGAGAACTGTGATTCTAAAATTATGTTTATACAACTTATCTTCAAATTCAGTAATTTTGACTTGCAGAGAATTCACTTGTTAATTTTAATAGTCTTGCCTTTTGCTTCTCTTCTGCCAGATTTTCCACTTCAGTATTTGTGTGTTCTAGATATTGTTCTCTTTATAGCTGCTGTTTCTTTGGAAAGTTTTTTTTAATTATCATATATTCAATTTTACTTCCTTTGTCAATTGTGGCTTTTAATTCTACAGTGAGAGGTCTTATTTTTGACAAATTTATTCCTAATATCTTTTTTTAAATTTTATTCCTCATTAGAACCATTCTGGAATTTCTTGCCATTTCCCATAACCTTTCAAGGTTCCATAATATTTTCCGATTTACTCATTCTTCCTATTTTTAGTACCCTCTCTTAGGTTATCTGTGTGTTGGGCTTCTTGTTGAAGCTTTCTCACTCAACATTTGTGGTGTTTTCATCTTTTTCTTTTTTTTACCCAACATTCATTCCTTTACTCTTGATTCTTCCACTGGTACATAAACCTCTGAAGGGTTGCCCTCCTGGTGAAAAAGGATATAGAGGTCACTGGACCTAGATCCTTGACCTGAGTAATTCCCAGGGGAATGATATTGACCTCAGCTAGATTTCCATTTATCTTTCTGAGTATCAGCACAATCCTCTCCCCCTTCCTTTCCTGGATCTGACCATAATCAGTCTGCTATTTTTGACTCTCACAGAGTAAATGCTCTGAGGGATCACTACACCCAAGGTCTCACAGTCAAGTTAGTTTGCTTGTGCCTATTGTATATGTGGGAGGGGGGGTAGAATTTGGAAAAGGTCATTGCATAAGAGTTCAAAATATTAAAGTACTCGAGTTATTTCTTCCTTCTTAATTCACGGTGTACTTTCTTTGCATGGGGAATGATGGAAGAGGAAGGATTCAATCTTGTTTTGCAGAACCAGCTTTAATCACCTTTATAGCTAGGTACACAATTTCTTTGTCTTGAGGTTTAGGGATTGAAACAGGTTTGCAAAAAATATGATCTGCTATCTTACTACATCCAGAAAAGCTGAGTATTTCACCTAAAGCTGGAGTGCCTTTGATAGCTATTAATTAGAAGGAAAAACTTCACATTTGCAAATTTAGGCTGGTGGGACTCAAAGTTAGAGCTGAAAGGGGCCTTGGGAGTTATTTTCTAGATGAGAGACTGAAGACCAAAGAAGTAGACATAACATCCCCAGAAGTAGTATACAAGTACTAAGGAACAGAATCTGGATTCACAGCAAGCAGGTCCTCTGCCTTCAGATCTACTGGTTGGATGCTGCCTATTTGCATAGGTGTTGTGCCTGGAAAGCACGATAACAACATATAGCACATATACAGTGCTTTAAGGTTTTCAGAGTGTTTTAGAATTATCTTATTTTTCCTCACAACAACCTTGGGAAGTAGGTGCCGTTTCTATCCCCTTTATTTAGCCAAGGCAACTTAAGTGGCTTGCCTGTGGTCACCCACCTAGTAGTATCTGGGGCTAGATTCAAACTCTAGACTTCTTGTCTCAAACTCCAGCAGTCTATCCATTGCACTACCTAGATGAACTACAAAGCTATCACTTTGGAGGAATTGCAGTAACCCTAACTAAAAATTCACTGAAATTCAAAGAACATAACAAATAGCCTCTTTTTCTAAATCAAAGCATCCCATACTAATTTCTGCGGAGTTGTGGTCTGTGTTTCCTGATTCTCTTAGGAGCATAGGGAAAGTCCTCTATCTCACCACAGCTGAAGACTTACTGCACAGAAAATTGTCTGTATAACCCTGAGAAGGCATAGATGGGATCTTTTTCCATTTCTCTCCCCATTCTATTTTTTTTGTTTGTTTTTTAAACCCTTAACTTCTGTGTATTGACTTATAGGTGGAAGATTGGTAAGGGTGGGCAATGAGGGTCAAGTGACTTGCCCAGGGTCACACAGCTGGGAAGTGTCTGAGGCCGGATTTGAACCTAGGACCTCCCGTCTCGACTCTCAATCCACTGAGCTACCCAGCTGCCCCTCCCCATTCTATTTTACAATGCTAACCTCATATTATTCCTGTGAGTTATCGATAGTTTTATATATAGATAACAAATTGATTCCAAATAGGAAGCACCAGTATGCCAGTGTTTATTGTTTTTTCAGAATATTTCTAATTGCAATGCTAGCTGCTTTGGAGCTAGAAAAGTAAAGGCTGACTCTTCTTCTTTCCCACTATTTATCTTGAGGATGACATTGCCTGGCAGAAAAGGGCTGGGCTATGAGACAGAGGATCTAAGCTCTAGTCCCAGCTCTGCTCCTAGCTTAGTGGAATTGTGAAGCCGTCCAGCAGCTTCACGAAGATTCCTAGTGGGTTGGACACTCAGAAAGGGGAACCAAGGACTGAGTGAAAATGGGTTATGGGTTAAGGATTAATGAAAAGAGAACATAAGGAGAGAATAAAAATATGCAGACACAGAAAGTTTTGGCATAAGGTAGACAGACAGCGAGTAAGCTCTGATGGTCAAGAGCTTCATGGTTAGGAGCTCTGATGGTTGAGAGCTCTCCTGCCAACTGATGTCTTGTCACTTTTATTGGGGTTACAACAGTATGGGGGAAAGGGGAGAGGCTGGTGGCCTGATACATTAACATTATGAGGTAATCATCATAAAATGCAAACTGCCAAAACCTGAAACAATAGGTAGAGCTAAGATCAGGATCCAGGGTGGATATGGCCTAAGGCATCTACTTGCATAAAATTCAATCATAATTGTGCTTACTCTATACCTTATATACTCAATTTGCAATCTCAGTGATTTGGGAGTTCCCTCCAGTGATGCACATTGCAACCCACCCTGCAATATGTATGCATGTCCATGCTCTCTCAAAAGGACAGCAGACTGACCGGAACCAATAAATAGTATTGATTCTAAGGTGGAAGGTAAGGGTTTAAAAAAGGCACCAGAGAGGATCGGCCTTCCTTTGTTGGAGACCTTTCTTTCTCCTGACAGCTTAAGGATACCTGTGGAGTACTCCATTTTTTCACCTGTCAATTATTTCTCTTACCACATGACTAAGATAACATTTCTACCTTTGATGATAGTTGTGTGACCATGGATGAGTCACTTAACTTCAGAGAAAAAACCTCTCCCATTTGCAAAAAATGGCATATGAATAGCATGCCAATTATACAGGACTGGAAAGTTTTTCTGGTACTTCAGAGACTGAATGTATGCTGCTTCACAGCAGTTCCAAAAAATAGATGCTACAAATAGTGATTATAGTCCCATTTTGTAGCTGAGAAAATAGACTTATAGAGGTAAAGCAATCTATCCACAGTCACCCAGGTAATAAGTGTTGGTCGAGAGACTTCATTATTAGGAGGACATGACTTTAACCAAAAATAATTAATAAATGCATAACTCCCCTCTGAGCTACTCCCTCCCAATTTACACTCACAGGGCACCATTGCCTTGTACGTGTGCACTTAAGACTACAAATGTAGTTAGCTGAGGGCATATTGGAGGCTTAACTAGGCTTCTGTTACCTTTGATCTCCCTATACAAAAGGAAGAGTTTCAAAATGATTGGAAAACCTAATCTTAACTATTTACTACATGATGAAAACCCATATAAAACATAAAAGCATGTGTAGAGTTAAAGGGGATGAAATATAAATTTTTAAGCTTTAATTGAACTTCCCAAAGCAGGAATTTGAGTATGATGTATTGAAAGAAGCACTGAATTTGGATTCAGAAGACCTAGCTTCACATCCTAACTTGCATAGTCTTGGGCTAGTCATTTCAACTGTCCAGGCCCAAGTTTCCCTATCTTTGAAATGAAGAGGTTGGAACAAATGATGTCGAAGGTCTCTTCAAGATCTGAACTATGATTTTATGATTGTTTTTCCATGAAACAGCTGACAGTGCAGTGGATTGAATGCTGACCCTGGGGTTAGAAAGCCTGAGAAATTTACTGATTGCGTGACTTGGGAAATAACTGAATTACTTAATGTTTGCCTCAGTTTCTTCAACTGTAAAATGGGGATTATAATTGCATTTACCTCTAAGCTATTATGGGAGGACTAACTGAGATAATATTTCTACAGTGTTTAACAAAATGCTTTGCACAAACTAGGCACTATATAAATGCTGATTCCCTTTCCTCCCTTGAATCAGCTTTTTTTTTTTGCCTCACTTATCTGTGAATGGCTGTCAGGAAAAAGAAAGGATGAAGGACTGATTGAAGGAAGACAAGCCAAGAAGCAATGCTAAAGGACTCAAGTTCTAGCTGTTTAAAGGCATCTTTCTATTTTGTTAAATAGTTATCATGGGAGGCAGTTGAGAGCATCAGACCTGGGGACAGGAAGTCCTAGGCTCAAATCTGGCCTCAGACACTTCCCAGCTGTGTGACCCTGGGCAAGTCACTTAACCCCCATTGCCCAGCCCTTACCACTCTTCTGCTATGGAACTAATACATAGTATTGGTTCTAAGATGGAATATCAGGGTTTAAATAAATAGAGTCTTAAGAAGGGGCTCCCTTGACCTCATGCTCAGAGCAGGTCTTGTCATATCTCTAGTAACTTTCTGCTCCTGAGCTCCTTGTTGTGAGCAGATGTCAATTATTCTCTAGTCTTTGGCTATTTTGCAGAATGACGTAACTCCTACCTATTGCTCTCCCTCCCAAGCACTCCTCCCTGTTGGAATATAGTTAAACTCTGCCCCTTCTGCTCCTTGCAGACTCTCCTGCCCTCCACTGTTGTACGGTGACCCTGAATTGCAATTCCCTTGCCTCCATTAAAGACCCTCATTGCTGCTATCAGGATAGTCTTCTTTATTTTGGGTTGATGGATATGACTCACATGCATGTACTTATTGATGCTACATGTCTGAGTTATGCTTCTCTTGTGTTGGTTTGCTATTATGTTTATTTGCTTATGTGCCTATAATATAGCAACATCTGTCTGTTAGCTCTTTGCTGTTTCATTCATTGTTTATTTCAATATGCACGAAAGCTGATATTTATATTTATTCTTTATAGCCCTATTGAAATTGATATGACTGCTTGGAATCTTTTCTCTCTCTTTTTTTTTTTAATTTTTAAACCCTTAACTTCTGTGTATTGACTTATAGGTGGAAGATTGGTAAGGGTAAGCAATGGGGGTCAAGTGACTTGCCCAGGGTCACACAGCTGGGAAGTGTCTGAGGCCGGATTTGAACCTAGGACCTCCTGTCTCTAGGCCTGGCTCTCAATCCACTGAGCTACCCAGCTGCCCAGTCTTTTCTCTTTTTTACTGTTTATGATTCTTTGCCTATGTACTGTAGAAATCTATACTATTAGGATATGAATGTACTCTACCCCGAATGTCATTTAGACTTTTATTTATTAAATTTCCGTGCCATGTAGTACTTAGCATTTTATTATATAGCATGTGTTGTTAATGTCCATTTTCTTTGAAAGAAACTAGGAAATGACAATGTGCGATGTTGAGATAGTCACCCTTTTTTAAAAAGCATTGGCCCTTCTTTTCATCCTTCTGCTGAATAGTCGCACATTTCAGGAATACCTCAGCTAATTTTTGCCAGGGTATGATTATTAAATTTCTGGCCATAGAGACTGTAGCACCTTTGTTCCATGCATCGCTAAAAGAATGTCATATTCCATTAATAGTTACAACAGGCTTAACAGACTCTCTAAATTCTTCAGTTTGGTGACATCTTTTTGAACTCAATTTTGTAAGCTTCTGGAAGAAGGAATTGGGAAGATTTTCCATCTTGTTCAAACTATGAGATAGGAAGAAAAATGGGTTAGATTGAGTTGGTCCTCTAATCTCTGGATATTGGCTCCTCCAATCTTTTCTCCAGCTTCCTTTGTGTTTTTATGGTAGATACTAGGGAGGTTCAAGCTGAGCTGTGGCCTTTCCTGCAGTCAAGAAGCAATAGACTATACTGGTGAGACTGAAAAACAGCTGGAGGGAGCTTTGATCCTCCTTTCCTCCGTCTTGCCTCTTAAAATCTACTTAGCTCAAAGCTCATTTCTCCGTTAAGTTGGTAGAATTCCCTCCTCCCTTCAGAAAAGGATAGAATTTAGGGTTAGTTAGTTCTATTCATTTCCATGAGTAGCTGAGGCAGATGTTTCCTTACAAATGATTTATTCTTCAGATCTTTATCATCGTTATTACTTATGATTTTGTTTCTCCTTTTATGTAGATGAAATCAGATAGCTGCCAAGACCTTATCTGGTGTGATTAATGGCCAGAGAAGCTAAAAGTTTGAGAAAGATTTTTGATCCCTTTAAACAGATAAAAAGCCTTATTCTTGGCCCTGTATGAGCTGAAGCAAGGTGGAAGGAGTAGCTGTTGATCCTCTTTGGACCGCCCATAAGCCAGAGAGAGAAATTTTAATTAAACATTTTCCATAAATCAGAAAGTGTATAATGTATATCATAATGTGTGCGCACACATATATGCTTAAGGGTCTGGGTGTCTTCATAAAACTAACATAAGCCTTTGAGGCAGATGCATTACTACCATCATGGGGGGTGTTCCTCACCACCCCCACTACTCCTTTAGTAGTGATATAGTCTATTAAGTAGGCATTAATTATATTTTAACTATCTTATAGAATTCATATCTGCACCAAGATTGTTTTGCCTTGGGATTTCATTTGTGGCTTATTCTGGTTCACTTTCTGGGACTGAGTAGTTTAAATCATTTCTTGTTTTGTTATTTTGAGTATTTTATATTTTTATAGATATTCAGTCATTGAGGAATACGTGAATCCATGGGAGTTCAAGAGTTTACTAGAGAGAAGAGTGGACATAGGACAGAGCCTTAGTGGGAATGCCCATGAGTTACAGTATGAATAGGCCAAGCACTTTGTGAGCAGTGATGGAACTAATTTAAGTTTTGAGAGAGGAAAATAGCCTAGAAGTGTGGGGAGAAATAGGCAGATGACGTGTACATGTATAAGTTTATACAGAATAAATACAAGGTAGTATGGGGAAGGAGAACACTAACGATGGGGAAGAAGAGGCCAAACTTTATGTAGAAGGCAGTGCTTAAGTTGAAACTTGAAGGAAGTAAAGGATTGGATGAGGTGGAGGTGAGGATGAAAATCATTTGGGCATTGGGGCTAGAAGGCAGTCAGAATGAAGATGAGAGATGAAGGAGTGCCATGTGTGAGGAACAGCAAGAAGGCCAGTTTGACAAGGACTTAGAGAGTGGATAGGGCAATAACATATAATGTAAAGATAGGTTGGAAGGACACTAAAAGTCAACCAGGAGTTTATACTTTATCCTAGAAGCAATTGGAAGCCACCAGTGTTTAATGAGAAGAGTGCTATGGGACAATTGCTTTGGTGACTTAAAGGAGAAGAGATTGAAATGAGGAGAGCCTTAAATCAGGGAAAACAATCAGGAGGCCACTGCATTAGTCTGGATGAGAGATGATGCAAACTAAGCTGAAGTGGTGGAAGCGTGACTCGTGAGGAGACGGCTATGAGAGATTCTGCGGAGGTCGAAACAACACATTGGCGACTGTTCGACTCTGGGGAGCAGAGGTGAATAAAAAGTCTGAGATGATGCCTAACTACCTAGTCTAGGAGTCTAGAAATATGGTGGTGCTCTCAGCAGGAAAAAAAAGAGTTCATTCTCCCAAATTCAGTTCAACAAATTTGTTGACATGTCCTGGAAACTAATTTGGGACCAAATGATGGAGAACTTAATTTTAACTTTATCTTGAAGCATTGCTATATGTTATCTCCTCTGAGCACCACAACAGCAGTCTAAGGTTGTTCCAACAAGTATTTTTCATATGAGGAACAAATCTTGCCCATGTTGACATAGATAGCTAGTGTCAGAGGCAGGATTCAAACCCAGGCCTTCATGATTCTGTCTAACACTGCCCATCCACTAGCTATCTAGCTGTATCATCCATTGAAGGTTTTCCAGCAAAGCATTCCCACCCCATACCTCTCTTATGATAATTTTTTGCTAGTTATTTTCAGTTCATTATGTACAATGACTATAAAGTTCAATTACCATTTACACTATATTACATATGACTGATTTTGAACAACAAGGTCTCTTAAAACATTTAATGCTTGGCTTTCATTTATGTTTTTATGGCATCCATAGGGCTGGGGGTAAAAAAAAAGTATATTAAGTGTGGTAGACATAAAAACTATTTAAAAACATGTTTATGAATACATTTAAATATGTGATAGGAAACATAAATTGAGTTCCCTTAAAGCTTACATTTTCCCCTCTATTAATATGTTTATGAATATTTTGTGATTGCTTTATTACATTCTAATTTCTATTTCTTTAATGACATTCAAGCAAAGTCTTATTATGACATTCAGAGTGGAGAAAAGAAGCACATGTGATAGCATCACTTTAATCTTCCATCTCTTAGAGTAGAGATTATCTGTTGTTCTTCCTTCCTGAAGGACATCTTATGTTTTAGTACAACAATCAAATCCTGACTACATCACACCCTTGACCTCTCTGAGACTTAGTTTCCTTAGTTATGGTATAATCCCTGTACTACTGATGTCATGAGCATGTCATGAATAAAAATCATTGCATGTTATTTTTTTAAACCCTTACCTTCTCTCTTGGAGTTAATACTGTGTATTGGTTCCAAGACAGAAGAGTGGTAAGGGGTAGGCAATGTGGGTCAAGTGACTTGCCCAGGGTAATACAGCTGGGAAGTGTCTGAGGCCAGATTGGAACCTAGGACCTCCCGTCTCTAGGCCTGACTCTCAATCCACTGAGCTACCCATCTGCCCCCTGCATGTTTTAAAACATTATATAAATGTGACATTATTATTAGCATTATAATTATCACTATCTAACTTTCATATTTTAATGGGTTTAAGAATAAATTTTCAGACATCTTAGTACTATCCTGTTATTCTTCTATGTTAAATATTCTGTGAACTATTGTACTGGTGGATAAGGTGACTGTTTTTTGTAACTGAATAAGAGTTTGGATTATTGCATTGTTGCCAGTAGAGAAGTCCATTACATTCGATTGTACCACAGTGTATCTGTCTCTGTATACAATGTTCTCCTGGTTCTGCTCCTTTCATTCTGCATCAATGCCTGGAGGTTCCAGTTCACATGGAATTCCTCCAGTTCATCATTCCTTTTAGCACAATAGTATTCCATCACCATCAGATACCACAATTTGTTCAGCCATTCCCCAATTGAAGGGCATCCTCTTATTTTTCCAATTTTTTTGCCACCACAAAGAATGCGGCTATAAATATTTTTGTATAAGGCTTTTTCCTTATTATCTCTTTGTGGTATAAACCCAGCAGTGGTATGGCTGGATCAAAGGGCAGGCAGTCTTTTAAAGCCCTTTAGGCATAGTTTTAAATTGCCTTCCTGAATGGTTGGATCAGTTCACAACTCCACCAGCAAAGTATTAATGTCCCAATTTTGCCACATCCCCTCTGACATTTATTATGTTCCTTTGCTGTATCTGCTAGGTGTGAGGTGGTACCTCAGAGATATTTTGATTTGCATTTCTCTAATTATGAGAGATTTAGAACTCTTTTTCATGTTCTTATTGATACTTTGATTTCTTTATCTGAAAACTGACTATTCATGTCCATTGCCCATTTATCAATTGGGGAATGGCTTGATTTTTTTTTGGTACAATTTATTTAGCTCCTTATATATTTAAGTAATTAGACCTTTGTCTGAGTTTTTTGTTATAAAGATTTTTTCCCAATTTGTGTTGCTTCCCTTCTAATTTTGGTAGCATTGGTTTTGTCTGTACAAAAATGCTTTAATTTAATGAAATAAAAATTATTCATTTTACATTTTTTAATATTCCCTATCTCTTGCTTGGTCTTAAATTCTTTCCTTTCCCATACATCTGACAGGTAAACTATTCTATGTTCACCTAATTTACTTATAATTTCCTTCTTTATATTTAAGTCTTTTACCCACTCTGAATTTATCTTGGTGTAGGGTGTGAGATGTTGATCTAAACCCAATTTCTCCCATACTGTTTTCCAATTTTCCTAGCAGTTTTTGTCAAATAGTGGGTTCTTGTCCCAAAAGCTGGGATTTTTAGGTTTATCACACACTTATCTTACTAAGGATATTTACCCAAAGACTATTACATTGATCCTCCCTTCTCCTTCTGTTTCTTAGCTGGTATCATATTATTTTGATGATCACTGCTTTATAGTACAGTTTAAGATCTGGTACTGCTAGGCCGCCATCATTCACATTTTTTTGTTCTTCCAGTTAAACTTTGTTATAATTTTTTCTAATTCAGTAAAAAAAGTTTCTTGGTAGTTTGATAAGTATGGCACTGAATAAGTAAATTAATTTGGGTACAATTGTCATTTTTATTATGTTAGCTTGTCTTACCCATGAGCAATTAATTTTTTCCAATAATTAGATCTAGTTTTAATTATGTGGAAAGTGTTTTGTATAGGAATTATAGAATTCCTATAATTCCTGTCTTTGTCTTGGTAAATAGATTCCTAAATATTTTATATTGTCTAGGGTGATTTCAAATGGAATTTCTCTTTCTAACTTTTGCTGCTGAGTTGTGTTGGAAATATATAGAAATGCTGATGGTTTATGTGGGTTTATTTTGTATCCTGTAACTTTTTAAAGTTGTTGATTATTTCCACTAGCTTTTTTTGTTGTTCTCAAGGATTCTTTAAGTAGACCATCATATTGTCTGCAAAGAGTGATAGTTTAGTCTCCTCATTGCCTGTTTTAATCCCTTCAATTTCTTTTTCTTCTCTATTTGCTGCTGCTAGTGTTTCTAGTACAATGTTAAATAATAGAGGTGATAATGTCCATCCTTGCTTCACTCCTGATCTTATTGGGAAAACTTCTAACTTGTCCCCATTGCAGATGGTACTTGCTGATTATTTTAAATATATACTCTTTATTATTTTTAGTATAAATATATACTGTTTATTATTCTATATTCTATATAAATATATATATTTAAATATATACTCTTTATTATATCTATTTCTATACTTTCTAGTGTTTTTTTTTTTTTGTTTTTTTTTTGTTTTTTTTTTTTTTTTTTTTGCCCTTGTACTTCGGTGTATTGTCTCATAGGTGGAAGATTGGTAAGGGTGGGCAATGGGGGTCAAGTGACTTGCCCAGGGTCACACAGCTGGGAAGTGGCTGAGGCCGGGTTTGAACCTA